>NC_057802.1:105224509-105510235 GCF_018294505.1 Triticum aestivum
GGGATAAGGGGTATGGTGGGTTTGGGCGGGGCCGTTGGGTTTATAAATGCCGAAACCCTACCGCCAGAGGCCACGGCGGTAGGGCTAGACAACCTACCGCCGCAGGGTTCGGCGGTAGGGTCGGAGCCTCTGGCTCCCCTTCTGTGACCAAAGCTGGCAGCAGCTCAGTGGGAGGGTTGCACACCCTACCGCCAGACACCTTGGCGGCAGGTCCCTACCGCTGAGCTGCTGCCAGTTTTGGTCACAGGAGGTAGGCGTACTAGGAGGGGGGCTTACCGCCGTAGGGTGTGGCGGTATGCTGTACAAACCTACCGCCGTAGGTTCTGGCGGTAGGGTGTCCCATAGTGCATTTTTTGCACCTCCTAACTTCTCTTGTCTTCAAATTTTGGCACACAACAATTAAATACTTGTAAACATGAAGCATATGTATGACATATCAAGCACACATCCACAAATCCACAAATAAGATAGGTTGGATATGTAGCAAACAGACATCCACAAAGGTTTTCACCAAGTTATACATAGCAAATTCACGAAACAGTTTCACGGGCAAATCCATATGGTTCACGAAGCAAACATGAAAGTTTTTAGTTCAACGAGGCGGCAGCAACTTCAGTCCCTCCTGAAGGAAATATGCCCTAGAGGCAATAATAAAGTTATTATTTATTTCCTCATGTCATGATAAATGTTTATTATTCATGCTAGAATTGTATTAACCGGAAACATAATACATGTGTGAATACATAGACAAACATAGTGTCACCAGTATGCCTCTACTTGACTAGCTCGTTAATCGAAGATGGCTGAGTTTCCTAGCCATGGACATGAGCTGTCATTCGATTAACGGGATCACATCATTAGGAGAATGATGTGATTGACTTGACCCATTCCGTTAGCTTAGCACTTGATCGTTTAGTATGTTGCTATTGCTTTCTTCATGACTTATACATGTTCCTATGACTATGAGATTATGCAACTCCCGTTTACCGGAGGAACACTTTGTGTGCTACCAAACGTCACAACGTAACTGGGTGATTATAAAGGTGCTCTACAGGTGTCTCCGAAGGTACTTGTTGAGTTGGCGTATTTCGAGATTAGGATTTGTCACTCCGATTGTCGGAGAGGTATCTCTCGGCCCTCTCGGTAATGCACATCACTATAAGCCTTGCAAGCATTGTAACTAATGAGTTAGTTGCGGGATGATGTATTACGGAACGAGTAAAGAGACTTGCCGGTAACGAGATTGAACTAGGTATTGAGATACCGATGATCGAATCTCGGGCAAGTAACATACCAATGACAAAGGGAACAACGTATGTTGTTATGCGGTTTGACCGATAAAGATCTTTGTAGAATATGTGGGAGCCAATATGAGCATCCAGGTTCCGCTATTGGTTATTGACCGGAAACGTGTCTCGGTCATGTCTACATAGTTCTCGAACCCATAGGGTACGCACGCTTAACGTTCGGTGACGATTTGTATTATGAGTTTATGTGTTTTGATGTACCGAAGGTAGTTCGGAGTCCCGGATGAGATCGGGGACATGACGAGGAGTCTCTAAATGGTCGAGACGTAAAGATCGATATATTTGACGACTATATTCGGACATCGGAAAGGTTCCGTGTGATTCGGGTATTTTTCGGAGTACCGGGGAGTTACGGGAATTCGCCGGCGAGTATATGGGCCTTATTGGGCTTTAGGGGAAAGACAGAGGGGAGGCTGTGCGCCCCCAAGGCTTAGTGCGAATTGGACTAGGGGGAGGGGCGACGCCCCCTCCTTCCTTCTCTTCTCTTTTCCCTTTCCTTCTCTCCTACTCCTACTACTTGGAAGGGCTCCTGTTCTACTAGGAAAAGGGGAATCCTACTCCCGGTGGGAGTAGGACTCCCCTAGGGCGCGCCATAGAGAGGGCCGGCCCTCCCCCTCCTCCACTCCTTTATATACGGGGAGGGGGGCACCCCTTGGAGACACACAAGTTGATCATTGATCTCTCTTAGCCGTGTGCGGTGCCCCCCTCCACCATAATCCACCTCGGTCATATCGTAGCGGTGCTTAGGCGAAGCCCTGCGTCGGTAGCATCATCATCACCGTCATCACGCCGTTGTGCTGACGGAACTCTCCCTCGAAGATCTGCTGGATCGGAGTTCGTGGGACGTCATCGAGCTGAACGTGTGCTGAACTCGGAGGTGCCGTGCGTTCTGTACTTGGATCGTGAAGACGTACGACTACATCAACTGCGTTGTTCTAACGCTTCCACTTTCTGTCTACGAGGGTACGTGGACACACTCTCCCCTCTCGTTGCTATGCATCACCATGATCCTGTGTGTGCGTAGGAATTTTTTTGAAATTACTACGTTCCCTAACAGTGGTATCCGAGCCTGGTTTTATGCGTAGATATTATATGCACGAGTAGAACACAAGTGAGTTGTGGGCGATACAAGTCATACTGCTTACCAGCATGTCACACTTTGGTTCAGCGGTATTGTTGGATGAAGCGGCCCGGACCGACATTACGCGTACGCTTACGCGAGACTGGTTCTACCAACGTGCTTTGCACACAGGTGGCTGGCGGGTGTCAGTTTCTCCAACTTTAGTTGAACCGAGTGTGGCTACGCCCGGTCCTTGAGAAGGTTAAAACAACACCAACTTGACAAACTATCGTTGTGGTTTTGATGCGTAGGTAAGAACGGTTCTTGCTCAGCCTGTAGCAGCCACGTAAAATTTGCAACAACAAAGTAGAGGACGTCTAACTTGTTTTTGCAGGGCATGTTGTGATGTGATATGGTCAAGAAATGATGCTATATTTTATTGTATGAGATGATCATGTTTTGTAACCGAGTTATCGGCAACTGGCAGGAGCCATATGGTTGTCGCTTTATTGTATGCAATGCAATCGCCCTGTAATGCTTTACTTTATCATTAAGCGGTAGCGATAGTCGTAGAAGCAATAGTTGGCGAGACGACAACGATGCTAAGATGGAGATCAAGGTGTCGCGCCGGTGACGATGGTGATTATGACGATGCTTCGGAAATTGAGATCACAAGCACAAGATGATGATGGCCATATCATATCACTTATATTGATTGCATGTGATGTTTATCCTTTATGCATCTTATTCTGCTTTGATTGTCGGTAGCATTATAAGATGATCTCTCACTAAATTTCAAGATAAAAGTGTTCTCCCTGAGTATGCACCATTGCCAAAGTTCGTCGTGCCGAGACACCACGTGATGATCGGGTGTGATAAGCTCTACGTTCATCTACAACGGGTGCAAGCCAGTTTTGCACACATAGAATACTCGGGTTAAACTTGACGAGCCTAGCATATGCATATATGGCCTCGGAACACTGAGACCGAAAGGTCGAGCGTGAATCATATAGTAGATATGATCAACATAGTGATGTTCACCATTGAAAACTACTCCATCTCACGTGATGATCGGACATGGTTTAGTTGATTTGGATCACATGATCACTTAGATGATCAGAGAGATATCTATCTAAGTGGGAGTTCTTAAATAATATGATTAATTGAACTTAAATTTATCATGAACTTAGTACCTGATAGTATTTTGATTGTCTATGTTGTAGATCAATAGCTCACGTTTAGCTCCCCTGTTTTATTTTGATATGTTCCTAGAGAAAAATAAGTTGAAAGATGTTAGTAGCAAAGATGCGGACGAGCTCCGTGATCTGAGGATTTTCCTCATTGCTGCACAGAAGAATTATGTCCTTGATGCACCGCTAGGTGACACACCTATTACAGGAGCAGATGCAGACGTTATGAACGTTTGGCTAGCTCAATATGATGACTACTTGATAGTTTAGTGCACCATGCTTAACGGCTTAGAATCGGGACTTCAAAGACGTTTTGAACGTCATGGTGCATATGAGATGTTCCAGGAGTTGAAGTTAATATTTCAAGCAAATATCCGAGTTGAGAGATATGAAGTCTCCAACAAGTTCTATAGCTAATAGATGGAGGAGAATAGCTCAAGCAGTGAGCATGTGCTCAGATTGTCTGGGTACTACAATTGCTTGAATCAAGTGGGAGTTAATCTTCCAGATAAAATAGTGATTGGCAGAATTCTCTAGTCACCATCACCAAGTTACTAGAACTTCGTGATGAACAATAATATGCAAGGGATAATGGAAATGATTCCCAAGCTCTTCATGATGCTGAAATCGACGAAGGTAGAAATCAAGAAAAGCATCAAGTGTTGATGGTTAACAAGACCACTAGTTTCAAGAAAAGGGCAAAGGGAAGAAGGGGAACTTCAAAAAGAACGACAAGCAAGTTGCTGCTCAAGTGAAGAAGCCCAAGTCTGGACCTAAGCCTAAGACTAAGTGCTTCTGCTGCAAAGGAACTGGTCACTGGAAGCGGAACTACCCCAAGTAATTGGCAGATAAGAAGGATGGCAAAGTGAACATAGGTATATTATTGATGTGTACTTTACTAGTGTTTATAGCAACCCCTCGGTATTTGATAATGGTTCAGTTGCTAAAAGTAGTAACTCGAAACGGGAGTGTCGGAGTAAATGGCCACGGGTAGCCTAACCGACTGCCCCTGGTTCTTCTGAAAAAATTATCAGGCCTTCGGGCCTCCAAGCACTCCAAGCATCGGGCCGCCTTCCCTGGCCGGCTACCTCTAAAGCCGACTCCCGGAAGGCGACCCAGCCTCAGCAACCCCTCCCCGGGACGACTACGGGGTAGCCGACTCCAAGAAGCCGGCCAAGAAGAACGCCGACTCCAAGAAGCCGGCCGAGACCACAACCACCAAAGCTACACCAACATAACGGTGACAAGACGGGGTGTGGCCACAGTGCGGCCCACTACCCCCGAGGCCCGAGGCAGGCATGGCCACAGGAGGCCGTACGGGATGACCGTCTCCTGTTCGGCTCGGCACTGTAGCCATGCCAGCCTCAACGTCATCCACGACCGACTCCTGTACGGCCCGCAGGCGCCGGGCCCCTTCCGCCAGAGAGAGGCGCGGAGGCGGCCCAGCCTCCCCCAATCGACCGAGGGTGTAGCCGGCCCCCAGGAGCCGGCTACCCCCTTCCTCGAAGCAGGAGCCCCATTAAGGAGACAAGACGAGGTAAGGCTACAGTGAGAGCCCCCGAGGCGGCCCACTGTAGCCATGCTTACCTCGACAAAGCCCTCGTCATCAGAGGCGAGGCTACAGTAAGCAGCCGCCGACAAGACCCTAGGCGGTGGGGCCGGCCTGTCGACCAAGAAGCCGGCAGCCGGCGGGACCCACCAGTCGGCGGAGAAGCCGGCGAGCGTAGACACTGACGGCTGGGACCAGAGCCCAGCCGGATTACCATTGTACCCCCGGGGGGTAGGCCTATATAAACCCCCCGGAGCACCCATGCAAAGGGTTGGCTTCTGAACACAACACACACACCATAGAGATAGAGAGAAGCAAGAGCTACCCTTTTTCTTCTTCTCCCTTGAACCCAATAGCTCTAGGAGCGATTGTAGCTACCTTTCCTTGATCTAGTGATCATGCGGAGACCCCGCAGAGCAGGACTAGGGGTGTTATCTCCTCGGAGAGCCCCGAACCTGGGTAAGATCTGCCGGCGTGCATGTCTTCGCCTCATCCCGTTTCCAGGCACCGGCGATGTCTTATTGGCACCCACAATGATAAGCCATCCGTTGGCATATGTCGCACCAACCACCCGACATTTGGCGCCTACCGTGGGGCCAGGTGCACCGTCGTCCGGAGACCTGTTCTGGACGGGAACCCTCTTCCTCCCCCGCGAGCGCAGCCAGCCTGCTGCGCCCGATGGCGTTTGCCTCGACGCGCTGCAAGGCGTCGACGGCGCCTGCGCAGCGAGCTGCCTCGCCGATCTGCTCGGCGAAACTCGCATCTCCGACGAGCCTGCGTTCGACGCAGGCACCGACTACCCCGAGAACCGCCTCATCAGCCTCCTCGACCAGCTTCACGTCTCCAGCGAGCCTGCTGCAGACATGGAGTCGGTCGGCTCCACCGACCCGATGCTCATCGACTCCGACACAACATCACTTGACGCCTACCCCTCCGACGTGGTGGTCTTCGACGACCCTCTCCCTCGAGCTGACAGCGGCAACAGCGCTGTCACCGAAGTGCTGGTCATCAGCCACGTCGCCAACTCGGGCGAGAATGCCCACGATGTCTTGCAAGCAGCAATGCACGACCTCTCCGTCCCCATCCCGGCCGACGCCGACGCCGAGACCCTGGAGGCACGCCGGCTTGCCCTCATCGCGGAGGGCCAGAAGATAGCCTCCATGAGACGCCTCACCGAGGCCCACCAGCGCGAAGTCGACCGCGCCGCCTTCGGTACGCCGATGCCTAGCGGCCCGAGCCGAGCCGGCTTCGTCCAGAAGCGCGGCGCGGCCGTCGTCGGCATGCTGGGGGCAGATCGCCCCGTCTACGCCACCCCGCTCGAGAATCTGCGAGCCGCTCAGGCGGCTGCAGAAGAGCTCAATGGGCTGGGAGCCGATGAGCTCCCCTACATGGCAAGACGGATCCAGCAGCTGATCGACGCGGCTGCAGAACGGCACGAAGCCGGCGCCCGTGCTGATAGTCATCCCCCGCACCGGGAGCACGCCGCGACGTCCCGCTCGCCGACTGCGAGCGGCGCGCGCCAGAAGAAAGACAAGGAGCCGGCTGCCAGCCGCAGCCGGACTCGCATTACCATCGAGCGCCGCGCGGAAGGCCGCCCTCGAGCGGTTGAACACCAAGGAAATCTGCCTCCTCCCCCGCCTCGAAGAGAAAGACGCCTCACTCCGCCGCCTATCACACACCCGACTCTTGGCGACCGACTCGGCCGCCGAGAAGGAGTCGGCGAGAACGACGCCCGCCATAGGATCGACCGCCTTGCTCGATCCTTGGCGTTAGAAGAAGAAGACGATGTCGGCCCGCCATGCTTTGGCCCCCGCATCCGCGACGAGCCCTTCCCCAAAGGGTTATCGCTCCCCAGAGACACGCCCAAGTACAACGGCTCAGTGAAGCTGGAAGATTGGCTCATCGACTACTCCACGGCCGTCAGCATAGCCAAAGGCAATCGGCGCGTCGCCGTGAAGTACGTCCCCCTCATGCTGCAAGGCACGGCGCGCACATGGCTCAACAGCCTCAAGCCCTACAGCATCAACAGTTGGCTGGACTTCACCGAAGTCTTCGTCCGCAACTTCACCAGCACCTACAAGCGGCCTCCCAAGCCTCGCCAGCTCTCCCTCTGCGTCCAAGGGCCCAACGAGTCGACCCGCGACTACCTCACGCGATGGGCCGAGCTCCGCAACTCCTGCGAGGGGGTGCACGAGGTCCAGGCCATCGAGTACTTCACCGCCGGGTGCCGAGAGGGCACCCTCCTCAAGCACTGACTCCTCTGCGACGAGCCGGCTACCCTCGATGAGTTGCTGGTCATCGCGGACAAGTACGCCACAGCTGACTCCTCAATGAAAACGGAGCTCCGAGTGGACGCCTCGGGAAAAGTGATTGCTCCGGCTCCTAAGACGCCGGCTGGCGACCCTAATCGGTGCCCCTACCAGAACGACCACAAGCGCAAGGCCCCCATGCCGACTTCCTACAGTCGGCAGGTGGCCACAGTTGCAGACGAGCAGCCCGAAGAACGGCCCGCTCCCAAGAAGAAGGGTGGAAGGCCGGCTTGGCAGCCGTCTTTCTCCTACGAACAAGCTCTCGACGCCCCCTGCAAGTTCCACAGCGGCGCGAAGCCGTCCAACCACACAACCCGGAAATGCCACTGGCTCACCCGCATCACCAAGGGCGAGGGGATGTTGCCGCCTCCGCCTCCCGGCCCGCCGCCTCCAGCCCCCCAGCAGCCGGCGGCTCGGCCGGCAGTCGGCGCCATCCAAGATGAATTTCCCGAAGAGCACGCCGCCTACATCGTCTTCACCAGTCAAGCCGACGACAAGCGCAGCCGACGCCGACAGCATCAAGAAGTGAATGCAGTCGCCACTAACACTCCCGAGTTCATGCACTGGTCAGAAAAACCAATCAGCTGGAGCCAGGCCGACCACCCAGAGGTAATGCCTTCGCCTGGCTCCTATGCAATGGTCTTGGATGTCACCCTCGCGACAGAGAGGCGAGCTGCCAGATTTTCCCGCGTCCTGATAGACGGCGGAAGTAGTATCAACATACTGTACCGCGATACCATGGAGAAGCTGAACGTCAAAGCGAAGCAGCTCATGCCGAGCCGCACCGTCTTCCATGGTATCGTCCCTGGCCTGTCTTGCTCCCCAATCGGCAAGATCAAAATGGATGTTCTCTTCGGAGACAAAGATCATTTTCGCCGAGAAGCAATATGGTTTGAGGTAGTGGATTTGGAGAGCCCCTATCATGCACTGCTCGGCCGACCTGCCCTGGCCAAGTTCATGGCTGTGCCCCACTACGCCTACCTGAAGATGAAGATGCCGAGCTCGAAGGGGATCATCACGGTAGCCGGCGACTACAAGAAGTCCATCGAGTGCGCCATGGCCAGTAGCCGGCTGGCCGAGTCCCTCGTGGTGGCAGAAGAGAAGAAGATGTTGGAACGGGTTGTGGCCATGGCCGGCAAGCAGCCGGCCTTGTCTCCCAACCCCAAGGATTGTGATGCGCAGGGCTCCTTCCAGCCTGCCAAAGAGACGAAGAAGATACCTCTGGACCCGGAGAACCCGGAGAGGTTCGCTGTCATTGGGGCGAACTTTGACAGTAAATAGGAAGGCGAGCTCGTCGACTTCCTCCGTGAGAATCGAGACATCTTTGCATGGTCCCCAAAGGACATGCCGGGTGTCCCGAAGGATTTCGCCGAGCACAAATTACATGTCCGAGCTGATGCGAAGCCGGTCAAGCAGCCCCTCCGCCGACTGTCAGAAGAGAAGCGAAGAATTGTGGGAGAAGAGATAGCCCGGCTCCTTGCCGCTGGCTTTATCATGGAAGTGTTCTTTCCAGAGTGGCTTGCCAACCCAGTTCTGGTTCTGAAGAAGAATAACAAGTGGCGTATGTGTATAGACTACACCAGTCTGAACAAGGCCTGCCCAAAGGATCCGTTTGCTCTGCCACGGATTGACCAAGTGATAGACTCCACAGCCGGATGCGAGCTGTTAAGTTTTTTGGATGCGTACTCAGGGTACCATCAGATCAAGTGGGACCCAGCTGACCGCCTGAAGACTGCCTTCATCACACCCTTTGGAGCTTTCTGCTACCTGACTATGACATTCGGCTTGAGGAATGCCGGTGCCACTTTTCAGCGTTGCATGCAGAAATGCCTCTTGAAACAACTCGACAGAAATGCCCACGTCTATGTAGACGACATTGTGGTGAAGACAGAGAAGCGCGGTACCTTGCTGGAAGACCTGAAAGAAACATTCACCAACTTGCGCCGATTCCAAATCAAGCTCAACCCCGAGAAGTGCGTGTTCGGAGTGCCAGCCAGCCAGCTGCTGGGCTTCCTGGTCTCTGAACGCGGCATCGAATGCAACCCTGTCAAGATCAAGGCCATCGAGAGGATGGAGATTCCCACCAAACTGCGAGATGTGCAGAAATTCACTGGCTGCTTAGCCTCCCTGAATCGTTTTATCAGCCGACTAGGAGAGAAGGCTCTCCCCCTGTACCGACTCATGAAGAAGTCCACTCACTTCGAGTGGAACGACCAAGCCGACCAAGCCTTCCATGAGTTGAAGAAAATGCTGACCACTCCGCCTGTCCTGGCGGTGCCGACTGAGAAGGAGCCCATGCTCCTCTACATCGCCGCGACTAGCCGAGTCGTCAGCACCGTTGTTGTGGTCCAGCGCCCGGAGGAAGGCCGAGCCTAGCTAGTCCAGAGGCCGGTGTACTATCTCAGCGAAGTGCTATCCAGCTCAAAGCAAAACTACCCGCACTACCAGAAGATGTGCTGTGGGGTGTACTTCGCTGCCAAGAAACTGAAGCCCTACTTCCAAGAGCACCCCATCACGGTCGTGTGCACTGCCCCGCTTACCGAGATCATAGGCAGCCGGGATGCCTCCGGCCGGGTGGCCAATGGGCCATTGCATTGGCGCCCTACACGATCTTCTACCAACCCCGCACCGCCATCAAGTCGCAAGCATTGGCCGACTTCGTCGTCGACTGGGCCGAGACCCAGTACTTACCGCCGGCTCCCGACTCTACCCATTGGCGGATGCACTTTGACGGGTCCAAGATGCGCACCGGCTTGGGAGCCGGCATCGTCCTCACCTCTCCCAAAGGCGACAAGCTCAAGTACACGCTGCAGATCCACTTCACCGCCTCCAACAACGTGGCCGAGTACGAGGCGCTCGTACACGGACTCCGGCTAGCCAAAGAGCTTGGCATACGCCGGATCCTGTGCTACGGCGACTCAGACTTGGTGGTCCAGCAATCGTCTGGCGATTGGGACGCCAAGGACGCGAACATGGTGAGCTATCGTTTCCTCGTCCAGCAGATAAGCGGATACTTTGAAGGGTGCGAGTTCCTTCACGTGCCAAGGGCCGACAACGACCAAGCAGATGCCCTAGCACGGATCGGCTCCACCCGACAAGCCATACCGACTGGTGTCTCCCTCCAGCGCCTCCTCAAGCCGTCCATCAAGCCGTCTCCAGAGTCGGATTCCATCTTCGTACCGCCTGCTCCAGAAACAGCCGGATCCGACTGGAGAAATCCCGCAGGCGGCACGGGGACTTCGACGACTGGCCCGGGGACTTCCGTAGTCGCACCCGGCCCGGGGACTTCAGAACCCGGCCCGGGGACTGCAGCAGTCGGCCCGGGGACTACAACGACACAAGAAGCAGTGGCCGACTCACCCAACCCACCCACCCGAGTCATGGTGGCTACATTAACAGAAGAAGAAGTCAGAACTCCCTCATGGGCCCAGCCCATCCTCAAGTTCCTAGTCAGCAGAGAGCTGCCGGCTGATGAGATCTCAGCAAGACTAGTGCAACGGCGAGCCGCAGCATATACAATAATCAACAGAGAGCTTGTGAAGGGCAGCGTCACTAGAGTCTTCCAGCGTTGTGTCGAGCCAGAAAAAGGAGTGGCAATCCTCAAAGACATCCACCAAGGCGAATGCGGCCACCACGCAGCCTCAAGATCACTTGTGGCCAAGGCTTTCCGCCATGGTTTCTTCTGGCCGACTGCCTTGGAGAGTGCTAAAGAAATAGTCAAGAGCTGCAGAGGATGCCAAGTTTTTAGTTCCAAGCAACACCTGCCGGCTTCTGCACTCAAGACCATTCCCCTCACCTGGCCTTTTGCCATCTGGGGACTGGACATGGTGGGCCCTTTCAAGACAGCCCGCGGCGGCTTGACGCACCTACTTGTCGCTGTGGACAAGTTCACAAAGTGGATCGAAGCAAAGCCGATCAAAAAGCTGAACAGGCCGACTTCCGTGACATTCATCACCGACATCACTACTCGGTACGGCGTGCCGCACAGCATCATCACTGACAACGGCACGAACTTCGCCAAAGGAGCACTGGTACGTTTCTGCGCGACGCAGGGCATCCGACTGGACTTAGCGTCCGTTGCCCACCCGCAGTCAAATGGCCAGGTCGAGCGAGCAAATGGACTCATCCTCTCCGGCATCAAGCCCCGACTGGTTGTACCACTGGAGCGATCGGCCGGCTGCTGGCTCGAAGAGCTGCCGGCTGTCCTTTGGAGCCTGCGCACTACACCCAACAAGTCAACCGGCTTCACTCCATTTTTCCTCGTGTACGGTGCCGAGGCTGTCATCTCAACAGACATCGAGTTCGACTCGCCTCGGATCACCATGTACACGGAGGAGGAGGCCAAAGAAGCAAGAGAAGACGGCGTGGACCTACTAGAAGAAGGCCGGCTGCTAGCACTCAGCCGGTCCGCCATCTACCAGCAAGGGCTGCGCCGCTACTACAACCGCAAGGTCAAGCCAAGATCCTTCCAAGAGGGCGACCTTGTGCTCCGGCTGATCCAGCGAACAGCCGGCCAACACAAGCTCTCGGCCCCTTGGGAAGGCCCCTTCGTCGTCAGCAAGGCACTCGGCAATGACTCCTACTACTTGATCGACGCGCAAAAACCAAGAGCACGCAAGAGAGACGACTCCGGCAAGGAGTCGGAGCGACCATGGAACGCAAACCTCCTGAGACGATTTTACAGTTGAAAGCAGTATGTATCATGCTCCCCTTTTTTGTATTAAGTACAAACCAACAGGCCCCCCAAGTAATACTCGGGGACTGCCCTTGTTTATCTATGAATGACAAGTGTCATATCCATGAATGTATTATTACATTTTGAATTCTTGTCTGGCACCGGGTTCGACTAGTCGGCCCGGGGACTGGCCGCCTTGAGCTATATTGAAAGTTCTACCTGAAGTCAGAAAAGTAGTGTGCCAGCTCCCGAGTCCCCTCTTGTTGAAAGTCGCAGCTCGAAGAGCTCAAGGGTGGGGAGGACACCGAGGTAGCCCTCGCACAGGGTGACGAAGGCGGACAGCAGCACCACCGCGTTTGGGGTGAGATGGTGCGGCTGGAGCTGATAGAAGTCGAGCCAGGAGCGGAAGAAGGCGCTCGCTGGCAGGCCGATGCCACGCAAGAAGTGCGAGCGGAAGACCACCCGCTCACCCTCCCGCGGCTCCGGCGTAATTTCCCTCGCCGGCGCAAGGCGGACCTCCACCTTGTCCGCGGCCGGCAGCCGCCGAGTATTGCGGAGGAACTCGACGTGGTCTTCGTGCACGTTGGAGCCGTCCCAATCCCCGCCATACTGCTCCGTGGCGGGAGGCATGGCAAAAACTAGCGCGGCGGCGGAGGAACGTGCGGTGGAAGAGCGCGGCGGCGAGGCGCTGTTGCGAGAAATGGCGAGCGAAGAAGGTGGTGGAAGTAGGAGGAGCGTGCGAGGGCCTGCCGCCCTCCACCTCCCCCTACTTATAGCTTCGCAAGGCGAGGCCGAAGAGGCCGGACGTGGGGGGGAGACGTGGGATTAACTGCACCCATTCCCCCCACGCCCCGCGATTATTGCGCCCTAAAGGCGAGCCGAAACTGCCGCAAGGAGACGTGCGGGCGGTTTCGGGATACAGAGAATCCGCGCCTGGGCCCGGGCACGGACGTGGCGGGCCCCCGCCCTGCGGCGATGTCCCGTCACGCGCGTGGGCTGGCAGGCTTTCTGGCCGAGGGAGGCCACGTGGTTCGCAGACGGCAAGTGGCCGGCCCGCGGCCCGGAGCACACGCTAGCGAGCTCCCGCCCTCCGACTCCGGAGTTTTCGACCAAGGCGGCACGCCTAACTAAAGCCGGCTCCCAGCTGCCGACTTGTCAAGATAGGAAGCTGATCGAGCTTCTCAACCCCTACTCCACCTCGAAGCCCAATCAGCTTCGGGGACTACTGTCGGAGTAAATGGCCACGGGTAGCCTAACCGACTGCCCCTGGTTCTTCTGAAAAAATTATCAGGCCTTCGGGCCTCCAAGCACTCCAAGCATCGGGCCGCCTTCCCTGGCCGGCTACCTCTAAAGCCGACTCCCGGAAGGCGACCCAGCCTCAGCAACCCCTCCCCGGGACGACTACGGGGTAGCCGACTCCAAGAAGCCGGCCAAGAAGAACGCTGACTCCAAGAAGCCGGCCGAGACCACAACCACCAAAGCTACACCCACATAACGGTGACAAGACGGGGTGTGGCCACAGTGCGGCCCACTACCCCCGAGGCCCGAGGCAGGCATGGCCACAGGAGGCCGTACGGGATGACCGTCTCCTGTTCGGCTCGGCACTGTAGCCATGCCAGCCTCAACGTCATCCACAACCGACTCCTGTACGGCCCGCAGGCGCCGGGCCCCTTCCGCCAGAGAGAGGCGCGGAGGCGGCCCAGCCTCCCCCAATCGACCGAGGGTGTAGCCGGCCCCCAGGAGCCGGCTACCCCCTTCCTCGAAGCAGGAGCCCCATTAAGGAGACAAGACGAGGTAAGGCTACAGTGAGAGCCCCCGAGGCGGCCCACTGTAGCCACGCTTACCTTGACAAAGCCCTCGTCATCAGAGGCGAGGCTACAGTAAGCAGCCGCCGACAAGACCCTAGGCGGTGGGGCCGGCCTGTCGACCAAGAAGCCGGCAGCCGGCGGGACCCACCAGTCGGCGGAGAAGCCGGCGAGCGTAGACACTGACGGCTGGGACCAGAGCCCAGCCGGATTACCATTGTACCCCCGGGGGGTAGGCCTATATAAACCCCCCGGAGCACCCATGCAAAGGGTTGGCTTCTGAACACAACACACACACCATAGAGATAGAGAGAAGCAAGAGCTAGCCTTGTTCTTCTTCTCCCTTGAACCCAACAGCTCTAGGAGCGATTGTAGCTACCTTTCCTTGATCTAGTGATCATGCGGAGACCCCGCAGAGCAGGACTAGGGGTGTTATCTCCTCGGAGAGCCCCGAACCTGGGTAAGATCCGCCGGCGTGCATGTCTTCGCCTCATCCCGTTTCCAGGCACCGGCGATGTCTTATTGGCACCCACAATGATAAGCCATCCGTTGGCATATGTCGCACCAACCACCCGACAGGGAGTTGCAAAATGAACAGAAACTAGCTAAGGGCGAGGTGACGATGTGTGCTGGAAGTAGTTCCAAGATTGATATGATCATCATCGCATACTCCCTACACTTTCGGGATTAGTGTTGAACCTAGATAAATGTTATTGGGTGTTTGCGTTGAGCATGAATATGATTTGATCATGTTTATTGCAATACGGTTATTCATTTAAATTAGAGAATAATTATTGTTCTGTTTACATGAATAAAAGCTTCTATGGTCATACACCCAATGAAAATGGTTTGTTGGATCTCGATTGTAGTGATACACATATTCATAATATTGAAGCCAAAAGATGCAAAGTTAATAATGATAGTGCACCTTATTTGTGGCACTGCCGTTTAGGTCATATTGGTGTAAAGCGCATGAAGAAACTCCATGCTGATGAGATTTTGGAATCACTTGATTATGAATCACTTGATGCTTGCGAACCATGCCTTATGGGCAAGATGACTAAGACTCCGTTCTCCGGAACAATGGAGCGAGCAACTGACTTATTAGAAATAATACATACTGATGTATGCGGTTCAATGAGTGTTGAGGCTTACAGCGGATATCATTGTTTTCTGACCTTCACAGATGATTTGAGCAGATATGGGTATATCTACTTGATGAAACATAAGTCTGAAACATTTGAAAAGTTCAAAGAATTTCAGAGTGAAGTGGAAAATCACCGTGACAAGAAAATAAAGTTTCTACGATCTGATCGCGGAGACAAATATTTGAGTTACGAGTTTGGTCTTCAATTAAAACAATGTGGAATAGTTTCACAAATTCGTGCCACCTGGAACACCACAGCATAATGGTGTGTCCGAACGTCATAACCGTACTTTATTGGATATATATAGTGCAATCTATGATGTTTCTTACCGATTTACCACTATAGTTTTGGGGTTATGCATTAGAGACAGCTGCATTCACGTTAAAAAGGGCACCATCTAAATCCATTGAGACGACACCGTATGAACTGTGGTTTGGCAAGAAACCAAAGTTGTCGTTACTTAAAGTTTGGGGTTGCGATGCTTATGTGAAAAAGTTTCATCCTGGTAAGCTCAAACCTAAATCGGGGAAATGTATCTTTATAGGATACCCAAAGGAGACAGTTGGGTACACCTTCTATCACAGATCCGAAGGCAAGATATTCGTTGCTAAGAATGGATCCTTTCTATAGAAGGAGTTTCTCTCGAAAGAAGTGAGTGGGAGGAAAGTAGAACTTGATGAGGTAACTGTACCTGCTCCTTTATTAGAAAGTAGTTCATCACAGAAAACTGTTCCTGTGACTCCTACACCAATTAGTGAGGAAGCCAATGATGATGATCATGTAACTTCAGATCAAGTTACTACCAAACCTCGTAGGTCAACCAGAGTGAGATCCGCACCAAAGTGGTACGGTAATCCTGTTCTGGAGGTCATGTTACTTGACCATGACGAACCTACGAACTATGAGGAAGCGATGATGAGCCCAGATTCCGCGAAATGGCTTGAGGCCATGAAATCTGAGATGGGATCCATGTATGAGAACAAAGTATGGACTTTGGTTGACTTGCCTGTTGATCGGCAAGCCATAGAAAATAAATGGA
The DNA here is from genome assembly GCF_018294505.1 of Triticum aestivum. Classification (NCBI taxonomy): domain Eukaryota; kingdom Viridiplantae; phylum Streptophyta; class Magnoliopsida; order Poales; family Poaceae; genus Triticum; species Triticum aestivum. The sequence continues at coordinate 105,240,592 of NC_057802.1, forward strand.
TCTTCAAGAGGAAGACGGACGCTGATAGTAATGTTACTATGTACAAAGCTAGACTTGTCGAAAAAGGTTTTTTCAAGGTGTTGACTACGATGCGATTTTCTCACTCATAGCGATGCTTAAGTCTGTCCGAATCATGTTAGCAAATTGCCACATTTTATGAAATCTAGCAAATGGATGTCAAAACTACATTCCTCAATAGATTTCTTAAAGAAGAGTTGTATATGATGCAACCAGAAGGTTTTGTCAATCCTAAAGGTGTTAACAAAATGTGCAAGCTCCAGTGATCCATCTATGGACTGGTGCAAGCATCTTGGAGTTGGAATATACGCTTTGATGAGTTGATCAATGCATATAATTTTATACAGACTTGTGGTGAAGCCTGTATTTACAAGAAAGTGAGTGGGAGCACTACAACATTTTTGATAAAGTATATGTGAATGACATATTGTTGATCGGAAATAATGTAGAATTTTCTGGAAAGCATAAAGGAGTATTTGAAAGGAGTTTTTCAAAGAAAGACCTCGGTGAAGCTGCTTACATATTGAGCATCAAGATCTATAGAGATAGATCAAGACGCTTGATAAGTTTTTTCAATGAGTACATACCTTGACAAGATTTTGAAGTAGTTCAAAATGGAACAGTCAAAGAACGAGTTCTTGCCTGTGTTACAAGGTGTGAAATTGAGTAAGACTCAAAGCCCGACCACGACAGAAGATAGAAAGAGAACGAAAGTCATTCCCTATGCCTCAGCCATAGGTTCTATAAAGTATGCCATGTTGTGTACCATATCTATTGTATACCCTACACTGATTTTGGCAAGGGAGTACAATAGTGATCTAGGAGTAGATCACTGGACAACGGACAAAATTATCCTTAGTGGAATAAGGAAATATTTCTCGGTTATGGAGGTGATAAAGAGTTCGTCGTAAAGAGTTACGTCGATGCAAGTCTTGACACCAATCTGGATGACTCTAAGTCTCGATCTAGATACATATTGAAAGTGGGAGCTATTAGCTAGAGTGGCTCCATGCAGAGCATTGTAGACATAGAAATTTGCAAAATACTTACGGATCTGAATGTGACAGACCTGTTGACTAAGATTATCTCACAAGCAAAACATGATCTCACCTTAGTACTCTTTGGGTGTTAATCACATAGCAATGTGAACTAAATTATTGACTCTAGTAAACCCTTTGGGTGTTAGTCACATGGAGATGTGAACTAATCACATAAAGATGTGAACTATTGGTGTTAAATCACATACGATGTGAACTAGATTATTGACTCTAGTGCAAGTGGGAGACTGAAGGAAATATGCCCTAGAGGCAATAATAAAGTTATTATTTATTTCCTCATGTCATGATAAATGTTTATTATTCATGCTAGAATTGTATTAACCGGAAACATAATACATGTGTGAATACATAGACAAACACAGTGTCACTAGTATGCCTCTACTTGACTAGCTCGTTAATCGAAGATGGTTGAGTTTCCTAGCCATGGACATGAGTTGTCATTCGAGTAACGGGATCACATCATTAGGAGAATGATGTGATTGACTTGACCCATTCCGTTAGCTTAGCACTTGATCGTTTAGTATGTTGCTATTGCTTTCTTCATGACTTATACATGTTCCTATGACTATGAGATTATGCAACTCCCGTTTACCGGAGGAACACTTTGTGTGCTACCAAACGTCACAACGTAACTGGGTGATTATAAAGGTGCTCTACAGGTGTCTCCGAAGGTACTTGTTGAGTTGGCGTATTTCGAGATTAGGATTTGTCACTCCGATTGTCGAAGAGGTATCTCTCGGCCCTCTCGGTAATGCACATCACTATAAGCCTTGCAAGCATTGTAACTAATGAGTTAGTTGCGGGATGATGTATTACAGAACGAGTAAAGAGACTTGCCGGTAACGAGATTGAACTAGGTATTGAGATACCGACGATCGAATCTCGGGCAAGTAACATACCGATGACAAAGGGAACAACGTATGTTGTTATGCGGTTTGACCGATAAAGATCTTCGTAGAATATGTGGGAGCCAATATGAGCATCCAGGTTCCGCTATTGGTTATTGACTAGAAACGTGTCTCGGTCATGTCTACATAGTTCTTGAACCCGTAGGGACCGCACGCTTAACGTTCGGTGACGATTTGTATTATGAGTTTATGTGTTTTGATGTACCGAAGGTAGTTCGAAGTCCCGGATGAGATCGGGGGCATGACGAGGAGTCTCGAAATGGTCGAGACGTAAAGATCGATATATTGGACGACTATATTCGGACATCGGAAAGGTTCCGAGTGATTCGGGTATTTTTCGGAGTACCGGGGAGTTACGGGAATTCGTCGGGGTGTATATGGGCCTTATTGGGCTTTAGAGGAAAGAGAGAGGGGAGGCTGCGCGCCCTCCCAAGGCTTAGTCCGAATTGGACTAGGGGGAGGGGCGGCGCCCCCTCCTTCCTACTCTTCTCTTTTCCCTTTCCTTCTCTCCTACTCCTACTACTTGGAAGGGCTCCTGTTCTACTAGGAAAAGGGGAATCCTACTCCCGGTGGGAGTAGGACTCCCCTAGGGCGCGCCATAGAGAGGGCCGGCCCTCCCCCTCCTCCACTCCTTTATATACGGGGAGGGGGGCACCCCTTGGAGACACACAAGTTGATCATTGATCTCTCTTAGCCGTATGCGGTGCCCCCTTCACCATAATCCACCTCGGTCATATCATAGCGGTGCTTAGGCGAAGCCCTGCGTCGGTAGCATCATCATCACCGTCATCACGCCGTCGTGCTGACAGAACTCTCCCTCGAAGCTCTGCTGGATCGGAGTTCGTGGGACGTCATCAAGCTGAACGTGTGCTGAACTCGGAGGTGCCGTGCGTTCGGTACTTGGATCGGTCGGATCGTGAAGACGTACAACTACATCAACCGCGTTGTTCTAACGCTTCCACTTTCGGTCTACGAGAGTACGTGGACACACTCTCCCCTCTCGTTGCTATGCATCACCATGATCCTGTGTGTGTGTAGGATTTTTTTTTCAAATTACTATGTTCCCTAACACCTCCTTCCCCTCTTCGCGGTCCGGTCCTCGTTGTTCTTTGATCGCTTCTCAGCCGCCTTCTTGCGATGAGTAGGACACGCTTTCTGAAATGGGGATGGACTCTTCCAATCCTTCTTCGGCACATTCCTCTTCTCACGCTGGGTTGTCTGAGTTGCTGGAGGTCAGTCGTGATCATCGTACTCTTCCTCATCGTCCTCTTCCTCTTCTTCACCATGTTCTTCTTCTGCTCCCTCTTCCTCGCCCTCCTCATCATCTTCCTCTTCATCATCATCATCTTCCTCGCCCTCCTCATCGTCATCTTGAACCGCCATAGACGACGAGGCGGCCTGGCTCGATGAAGCGAGGCTACGCATCTGTGCTGCAAGAGCAATCACATCAGCGGAGGAGGTGGCACACCCAAGCAGGCCCACAAGCTTGCGACATTTTTTGAGGAACTTCTGCAATGAGAATGAAACAATAAGCACAATATGGATCAACTTTATGATGAACATAAGCAAATGAACTTCATGTTACCTTCACCGTTCCCCTCAACTTGTTCTCACTGGCTCGAGTCCCGGGGATAGAACTAAGCGCATCAGAGGCATCAAAAATGCTTTTGTTCAGCTCCGACGACTGCAATGTAATAAAATGAGTCAGTAGCACTAAAGTTGATTTCATCCAAATGTCGGTTGAAAATAGGTAAAAACAACTTACCACTCTATTCATGATGGGTCCGCACTCCCTAAATCCGCCCTGTAGCTCTCTGATGCTGTCATTGTAGGCTTCATTCTCGGAGTCGTCGTCGTACAGACTTTTGGCGTCTGCTGTCATCCACTGTGGCCTTAGGCACAGACGATGCTTGATGCCATCGTCGAACCACAGCAGGTGATCCGAGTACTCCTCCCAGTCAATCACTCTTCTCTCCACATCTTTGCGAGTTTTCCACTGGTTCCATTCAATCACGTATTTGGCATGTTGCCCCCCCAATCGGTGATTGACTGATGCTTCCTCCTGCTCAGCCTGCAAAGCACAAGAAAGATTGTAAAACATCAAAACGAAAGTTGGTAATGATGAGAACGAGCGGTGGTACTCACAAGTCCAGGTCGAAGCCACCGGTATCTTTGACGATGCCGCTTGGTGGTTGCGCCTTGCCAAATTGCGCGGCAACGCGCTGTGGCTAGTGGTACTCAACGGCATATACACAAATCATGGGCACGATGCACCACCAGAGAAGCCGGTCCTGCTTGCACATCACGTTCAGCTCGAACCCCCACTCTCGGTCGTCAGTATACGGCCGCCAGTTAACCTAGTACCAAAAGTGGTAAGCTCAAGTGAAAGTGTTGCCGACCACATTCGAAATCTAGGTCTTATACCTGGAAAGGCGTCAGAGCATCAAGCTCGTTGATGAAGATCTTGTACAAGGCCTTGGATTCACCCGAGATTGTACCCACCACGTCCCAAGCGTATGCGGCGGTTGGGTATCGAGCATCATTGCCATCTTCGCCATAGTCAGTCCATGCACGCGCTCTAAGCTTCTCCGGACGCCCACCGGGATTCGCTCCCACATCCAAATGGAGAGGCCCCCATACACATCCACACATACCGGGCGTAGCTTCCGTCCTCCGGGTTGCGTCGTCAAGCTACAAAACAAGTGTAGATGATAAGATGCCAAAATCCAAAGCAGCGCACGTCCATGATATTTGAAACAATGTTGTGATATTCACGTACCGAACGGTATAGGTAGGCGAGGCCGGCGGCCCCCTAGCTGTACCCAGCATCCTAGTCCGCCAGGAAGTCGAGATACATCCAGAGGGCAGTATCCCTAGAGCAGTCTGGAAACACTACCTCCGTGAGAAGGTACCACAGGTAAGCCCTGGCGTACTGCTCCACCACCCGGGGTTCGGCCCCTTCCGGGAACTTGCTCTGGTACTTCAAGAGCCAGGGCAGTGGGACACCGGAAGTCCGGTTCTTCTTATCTGGGGGGCAGTCGCCGATGAGGGTGATAACCCTGTCGTGCCAGTTCTTCCTCTCCACTCGTCCTGTCAGAGCATGACCCTCGAGCGGTAGGCCCGTAATCATCCCCCAGTCCTCGAGTGTAACCGTCATCTCCCCACATGGAAGATGGAAGCTGTGCATCTCTGGCCGCCACCGATCGATCAAAGCCGTGAGAGCTGAAAGGACGAGCGTCGGCGGCTTGCGCTTGAACTGCAGGACGAAACCCAGCAGTCGGGCTCTCCTTTAGAACGGCGCGTACCGCTAGTCGTACTCCATCTTCACGGTAGTCCCGTGACCCCTCATCCGCAGTGGCGGGAGCATCTGTCGAAATGAAGACCCAAACAATTAGTAACTTTTTTTCATCGATTCAAAATATTTGTTTTAACAAAGTTACTTACCACTCCGTTCTCAATAAAACGGGCACGATGGCCCTTGTCGAACGTAGGGTCAAGCATAGTATACTTGATGCCAATGTCATCCGCAAGAGGTGGCCTCCTAAAAAAATTGCATAAACATAAGCATAAGCATATAAAAATAATTTTTAACATGAACTAGGGACATATAGATGCATAACAAAGGCTCATCAAGGTTCAAATGCATCATATCATATCATATTTCTCCAACAACATCCAACATGCATCATCTCATATTTTCTTAAAAAACAAAAAACATGAACTAGGGTTCATCTTGAGGGGTTCACCATTTTTACCCCGGCAAAATCCAGTATTTGCATCATATAACATCCACTACATGCAACAAAATCTCCAATATTCATCATATAATAATTTTTTTCATAACAATAAAATATGAACTAGGTTCATCTTGCGGATCCAACACTTTTTCTCCAACTACATCCACTACTTGCATCATATCACAACAAATGCCTCCAACATGCATCATATCAAAAAAAACATTCAAATCAAATATGAACTAGGGTTCATCTTGACACAACCATACCAACTAGTGAATAGAGTTCATATCTAACACAATATAACATCTAGAATCAACCTAAATCAATCCTAGGTTAATTTTTTCCAATCTAGTTCAAAAAGGGAGTGTTTTGAATCGAATAATGCGACGAATCGGAAGCTATTTGGCTCAAACCAATTGTAGGGATCGGAGGAGCTTACTTTTCTCTCTTTGGGGCCATCTTGATCCGCAAAAACGGTGAACAAACGATGAAGATCAGAGGGGGGGAGTGGAGGGGAGGGGATGAGAGAGGGGCGAGTTGGACGAACTGCTCTGTTCTTCATGGTGGTGGGGGGGGGAAGGGGGTGGGGGCGGCCGGCCCGTGGTTTATATATGTCCACACCTTACCGCCAGAGACCATGGTGGTAGGTTCAGACAACCTACCGCCAAGAGGAGCGGCGGTAGGGTGTGACGGAGGGGGACGGAGGCCGTTATCGCTGCCGACGTCGATAAGTTTCCTACCGCCTTAGGTGCTGGCGGTAGGCTATAGGATCCTTGTAGGGATAGCGAAGCAGAAAACAAAAAAAATTCTGACATACGCACCAGCCCAGGACCACTATGGAGACTGCATACAAGGTTTGATCTTTTTCGTTACCGACTCGTAGCGCAGCGGGAAGTAGAGTCGATGACGATCGCTGGTGCAGATCCCCGTAGCTAGGATTTACAACCTCCCAACCGCGAGGATGTATACCCTCATCTGCCCCTCGGACAACCATCCGGGAGGTGGTCGGACAGTCCCCCGGACGGTGTCGCGGACAGCCCTTCGGGAGGACCTTCGAAACTCGGACGGCCACTCGGACAGCCCTTCGGGAGGACCTTTGAAACTCGGACGGTCACACGGACAGCCCTTTGGGAGGCACTCTCGAACTAAGACCGAAACTACGATCTCTCTACAGAGTTGCACTCATACGGTGTTATCTATCCGGAAGGGCTTCGCCGTCCAGAACTAGTTCCCACCGGAACCCAGACAGCCTTTCGGCTCTACAAAACTATTTAGCGGGGAGGGAGAGAGAAGCCAGATCATTGCAATGTCACTTGTATGTGAGAAAGAGTGAGTGTGGAGAGTGCCTCTCCATCTCTATTTACAGGAAAACCCAAGGGGTAGGGGACACATGAAAAAACCCAAAATGCCCACACTTTATGTCACACATAAAGGGCATAAAGGGCATAAAGGGATGACAAGTGGAGCCCCATGGAGGAGCTGCACCCTCCAACGTCCCACCTTCATGGGGGCCCCCCAAAGGGGGTTCCTTGATCCCCAAGTCCTTCTAGAAGCCTTTTGAGAAAAGCCCCAAAAGGTGGCTTTCCATAAATATCCCAAAAAGCACTTTCACTATTCACGACGACATTTTTCAGCGTTCGTTCGAATTGAAAATTATTTATGTGGGCTTAGAACATTTCCAGTACCCACTAAAATAATTTTCAATGCGTTCCGAAACAATTCCGGATTAGTGATTTTCATCTGCGAAAAGCATCTGAAGTGGTTCCGGCAGCTCGGGAGCAATTCCAGCTTTTATCCCGGAAAATTCCAGAAAGTTTCCAGAATGACTCTGGCACCCTCCAAGAATTATCAGGCATGTGCCGAAACCAATTTGACTTAATAGTATATCCCGAAACAAATTTTTGGTTTCACCGAAAACTCATCCGATGACCTCTCTCTGCGGAACTTTTCCACTGTCCGAAACATTTCGGTGTCCGAAACTTTTCGGTGATTTTCTCTCAAACTCCCTGTCTAGTATTCAGCAAATAGATGACCCTTAAGCGTGTGACCCTATAGGTTCGCTGAAGTATAGACATGACTCGGAAGCCCTTCCGATCAATGATCAACATCGGAGCCGTGGACACCCATATTGACCCCTATACCCACACGAATGGATATTCGAGTGAACCTCCAGTTGCAGAGAGCTATTCCTGTTGCTTCGCGATATGTCACAAACACCCGAGGTGAGATTTATTGCATCCCCGTGGACGAACATTTTGTCCACCAGCAAGTTACCTCATTACCGGTTTTGTTCTCATTTCTCGTTTCCGTGTTCCGGCATCCCAGTGATCAAATCACAAGGTGTCTGGCCAGACGATTATGGATACCGTAACACCGAGAGGGCCCGAGAATATCTCTCCATCGTCGGAGGAGCAAATCCCAATCTTGAGCTATCAAGTTACTTGACATACTTTTCCATGAACCTGTAAGCCGCCGTAATAGCCACCCATTTACGGATGACGTTTAACAAACCCCAAAGTTCATGAAGCAAGCATGAAGAAACTCGATACTCTCATGGTCTAAGGAATCATGCAAACGTTAACCATCTCTGTGTTATGTACCATTAACTTGTGACGAATGAATCTCATAGCATAACATCAATTCGGGTCGATTCAACACAAATGTTCTCTTAACATTGTGCCCTCAAAGTTGCTGGCATAGACATGCCCATGATCAGGGAAAACATAACCATCATGCAACACTTGAGCTAGTCTTAGAGGCCATGACTAGGAATACATTTTACCGTTTATTATTCCACACGTGCATATGGGTTTCCCCAGAGCCTTTATGGATATGACGGGCTCGGGAACCACAGCAGTTATAGCATGGAACATAAACATAATTATGAACTTGGAGATAAATAATATCATTTATTATTGCCTCTAGGGCATATCTCCTACAGACTCCCACTTGCACTAGAGTCAATAATCTAGTTAATGCTAATGCACTTTACACCTATGGCATACCGGTGTAAAAAATGCTTCGCATGTGGTATAGCCTGATGTCCATCGGATCTGACAACTTCAGCTCCGTGTGTATCTCTGCATATCCTCGCGTTTTCACGCTTTCACAAAATTCATATTTTGTGCGGACTTGGCTTTGTATATATGTGAATCATTGGTCGAAACCTGATTCCTCAGACTGAGTTATGGAGCAACTATCTGCAATAGTGTCCCATTGACCAAAGCCTTCTTGGAACCATACTAAGTTCATGAATGAACTATATGATTCAACATCTTTGTCTTTGTCGCTTCTAAAGCGGCAACATACTTCGCCTCTGTTATAGAATTCGCCACAGTAACTTGTTTGGAACAATTTCCAACTAACTGCACCACCATATTGTGTGTTACACAAAACCCTCAATTTAAATCGAAAATCGCATGGAGAAATGATGAAGATTGTATCGATGTAACCTTTTACAACGAACTCTTCATGATCTCCACTTGCGAGAAAACATGTCATCAGTGCTACTTTAGTACTCAATGATCCTTTTTCACTGTTGTCCCATGATCAGTACTTTTGATCACTTTGGTATCTATACTCGCAACAGCTTGGGAGTATTGGACATATCTGGTTGTTTTACATACCATGGAATACATGATTAATCCAAACACATGAGTGTGTGGAATCTCCATCATGTATTTTGCTCATCAGTGTTTTGGGACACCGATTCTTGCAAAAACTCTTTCCATGTGACTTTGGCAAGAATCACTCCTTGTCGTTCTTAGTGCTAAACGGTTTTAGCATCTTGTCAATATGTATTTTTGCTCAGCCCTATTAGGTAAATCTATCTCCATAGATCATTATGCCTAATATCAAGGCTATTTAGCCCAAGCACTTCATCGAAAAACTATTTTCAAATGAAGTCCTAATTCGTGTCAAGAAATTTATTTCCAATTAACAATGTGTCAAGCACACAAGGTTTTCAGAAATATTATTATGCTCCCACTTACTTTCTTGAAACCACAAGCATCTTCGTTACCCATTGATGAAGTCAAACCCCTTTGACCATTCCATCAAAAACGAAGATTCCAACTCCATTTTGCTCTCTTCTGTCCATTGCTGGAACTCTGAAGTTTGCATACTTACTAGCATCCTCTGGACTGACAAAATACTTTGGATTGTATCACATACAAGTCCTAGGTTGTATTTCCATTTCATGGAAATTCTTTTGTCATCCATGTTTCACATCTCACGTTTTGAAATATGTATTAATTGCTAGTTTAACCCGAACCAACTTTAAGCATTGCTATGGTGAGACAATCTTATTGTAGTCAACTCCTTGAACTTGTTATTGCAACAAGTCGAGCTTAATCAATAAAACATTTTTATCCGTATCATTTTGTAGTCCCATTACAATCCGTTAGACTCCAAGTCTTTCGGAGGGTTTATCAAGATTTAAATCTTGAATCATTTATGGAAACTATCTCGGATTATATTGGCATTTAGCCAATTCCGGAGTCAGGGCCCATCAACGCTTCCTTGTGTATCATAGGTATACTGTTGTCTAACAACAATATCTCGTTTGCGCACCTGAGAGGTTTGCACGAGCTTTGCCTACGTTGTTCAGCTGCAAGTTCGACCGAAGTCCATACATCTCATGTATAGGCTTCCCTATCAGTCGCAGTAGAAAACTCTGGAATCACTTCCAAGGTTCCTTTCCTTTGACCTGATGACGAAGATACTTGTTATCTCATCGAGTTGCACTGTCCTCCCACTTACCCTTTTGCAAGAACTATTCTCTTTAAAAGCATACCTTTTTGTGGCAAAAATCCTTTGCCTCGGTATAGTGGTGGGGGAATACCCAATGACTTGGGATAACTTACAAAGTAGCACTTGTCTGATTTGGAATAGGTTTGTAACCTTTTACACAAGCCCCATATTCCAAATGTTAAGAAAAGATATAACATGGTTGGGCGTACCATACCATGCCGTCATTTCAACAGACCTGATGGAGCTCTTTTCAGTGTAAAAGCCGCAGTCTCTAAAGCATTACTCTTTAAAAGTGATAATGGCAAATTTATTTATGTCATCTTTGATCTTACCATGTCATAAATGGTTTGATTACATCTTCACAGACATTCCACTCATAGTGGTGTTCCGGGAGGTGTAAGTTATGAAACTCTTTTCACAACTCATCAGACATTCGCTAAACTTGTAACTCAGATATTCCTTTCTGCAATCAAATTGTAGAAACATAATTTCCTTGTTACAATAACTTCTACTTCATTTTTGAAAACCTTTCGAATGATTTCAAAAGATCCAGACTTACGTCTCATCAAGCAAATATCCATATATCTACTTGAGTCATTTCTGAAGATATATAAATCCACTACTTGCAACAACATTTATTGAACTACACACATCAAAATGTATGATCACCAATAAGTTTGTTGCTCGTTCCTTATGGCCTGTGAACGGTATTTCAGTCACTTCACTTTTCGGAGGAAAGTTGCAAGTGTCAGATGATTCAAAATCAAACGACTTCAAAATCCATCATAATGGAATTTTTCCATGCGGGTTTCTCCAATGTGACCAAATGCAGTGCCACACATGTGTGGTATTCTCATAGTCTTGCGACATTTAGCGTCAGTGTTATGGATGTATCATTTTACCATCAATATTCATAACATACATCCCATCTTGGATGGAAGCATGGCCCTTCATGTTATTCATAATACTGAACAACAATTGTTCTTTTATGAACAACCCTTTTGCAATAAACATTGTGCAATGGGCTAGAGTGTAAGAAACTCTAAAATGAATTATGAAAGTAAACACAGAGGTAATATATTAATATCATTATTCATAACATACATCTCATTCATAATGAAAGTATGGCCCTTATGTTTATTCATAATACTGAACATCAAAAGTTCTCTCATGAACAACCTTCTTGCAAGATACTTTATGCAATGGGCTGGAGTGTGTAAAACTCTAAAATGTTTTATGAAAATAAATACATAGGGTAATACACCGATGGAAAATATAGTAACATTTACTATGTTCCATGTGTGTATCTAAACCTCATTCCTGGCCAGTCTTTCAGGCCATAGTAGTTCTTACATCGAGTTGCAACAAAATGCAATCGAGCAGGTATCTTTGTGATTAACTCACAATACCCAAGAATTAGTGATTAACATGTTTAACCATAACTCCCAAGAACTATATCTTTGACCAGCCTTCTATACATCAAAAACTTGTATGACATTCATACATGAGCTGGATATTCCAGTCATCTTTCTTTCTGCCTTTATACTTCTAACAGATTAACTATTAGTATTTCCTACTCGCAAAAGAAGCACCCAACTTAAGAGTGGCGTTAGCCCCGGACTTCCTAGGCATGTAAGTCATACTAACACCCTTTGGACACTTCCTTTCTCTTTAAGTTGTTGTTTTATTCACCTTTCATCATATGACAGGCGTTCTTCTGGATCCCTCTCTTATCAGTCTAATGCATAGTAAACACTTTACTAATAATTTGCAAACAAACATTGCTTTGGATATTTCATATCTTTCAGCCTTTGTTTGTATCTGAAAATTAATTTTCAGTTCCATGAATATCACATAACTATCCCAAACTTTCGAAGTTCGAGTTTCATGGAAGCAAACATATTGCACTTGACTGCAACAGAATTCTAGCTTTTGGATCGAAGGATGAGAGTCTCATCATCCATTGCATTTAGTGGGAGTATACGGAAAGCATGCGATAGGACAAAGTCCTTCTCGGCACTTTTGAGGAAAATCCTCACATTACGTTACCAATCATAAATTTTTAACCAGATATTTAACAGCTATTCAATTTTAATAGGGAAGGTGGAAACACGAGCCATTATTCTACAACTATTTTGTAAGAAACCCTTAGACAATGTTCATAATTAATTGCACTGAGAATTAAGCAAGTTAATTCTACAGTGCGCTCCCACTCAATTCAATATCTCTCAAAATTGATTGTGAGTGATTCAAGATCCGCATTTCAATTCGACGCCATTGACGGGTTCATCACTCATGACGCGAATTTCAATCGGTAGGCCAACTTGCCGATCACATCTCTATGTGGTCCTTGTTCATCTTTCAATGGGTGTGTTCCGAGCTCAGGACGATCCTGCCTAAACGTCAAAGACAACCAAGTGATCTTGCTGCGAGGTCTGACCTCACCCGCCTCATTCCTCTCAATTCGTTCGTGCTCATGTGTACATGGCGCACCCCGAAAAGATACGAATTTCAGACGGTGCTACACTTGGGTGAACACTAACTACTTTGATATTTTGAAGTGAGAGATCACCCTAATAAAAAGCGACTACCGCGCAATCAAGAAGGGTGCAACAAGAGGGATAAACATCTCAGGCAATTCATAATAGCATGATATGGTATAGCCCCTTCTAACGGAGAAGTCTTTCATTTCTTCGTCTTCGGCATTCGCGTCGGTGTTCACCTTCGCGAAGATTGCCACCACCTTGTTGATGCACCAGATAATATTGCTATCTCCATAGCGTATAAAATTAATGCATTACTTAGGGTTGACACACATGTCATTAAAGTGCAATCATATGGCTCCAGCCATCATGCCGAATCATGACACGCAGGTCATGTTAATTACATTATATAGTCATCTCATACATAATCAAATTATTATGAGCACTGCTATACCACATCACATGCAGATGCAAACCCTCCTGCAAAACCAAGTTAGACGCCTCTAATCGGTTCATGCAAAAACTTGTTTTTCATGGCTTCTATGGTTTCGAAACAAACCGAAGCTACCAACGTCCATCATCAAGTATGATAATTCAAGTCGCTAGATTAACTTTGCGGGGTGTATAAAACACGAGATAATAAAATCTCGAGCCCCATACTGAACTTCGTCATACGCATGACCCCCGTGCAGATCATATCTGCATTGCCCTTTTGTCTACGAAATTTCATCTTTCTTTCTAACTATGGTGGATTTCAACAAACTGTTAGCACTTCGTTGATCAATCAGGATCGCGGATTGCCAGAACATTGAAACTCCACCATGCCATTATCAAAATCAGAAATATGCAAATTCCAGGGAAGCAACAAGAACATCGGGTAACATATTTCATCTGCTACCCGTACAAATAATTTTTAGTAATAGAACTCATCTACTACAAATTATATTGTGCAACACCCATTCATCTCCATGTATTCTAGATCGCAACCAGCATCTACGCATAGCACGACTCATGATGCCACCGTAGGGATAGCGAAGCAGAAAACAAAAAAAATTCCGACTTCCGCACCAGCCCAGGACCACTATGGAGACTGCATACGAGGTTTGATCTTTTTCGTTACCGACTCGTAGCGCAGCGGGAAGTAGAGTCGATGACGATCGGCGGTGCAGATCCCCGCAGCTAGGATTTACAACCTCCCAACCGCGAGGATGTATACCCTCATCTGCCCCTCGGACAGCCCTCCGGGAGGTGGTCGGACAGTCCCCCGGACGGTGTCGCAGACAGCCCTTCGGGAGGACCTTCGAAACTCGGACGGCCACTCGAACAGCCCTTCGGGAGGACCTTTGAAACTCGGACGGTCACACGGACAGCCCTTCAGGAGGCACTCTCGAACTAAGACCGAAACTACGATCTCTCTACAGAGTTGCACACATACGGTGTTATCTATCCGGCAGGGCTTCGCCGTCCAGAACTAGTTCCCACCGGAACCCAGACAACCTTTCGGCTCTACGAAACTATTTCGCGGGGAGGGAGAGAGAAGCCAGATCATTGCAATGGCACTTGTATGTGAGAAAGAGTGAGTGTGGAGAGTGCCTCTCCATCTCTATTTATAGGAAAACCCAAGGGGTAGGGGACACATGAAAAAACCCAAAATGCCCACACTTTATGTCACACATAAAGGGCATAAAAGGGCATAAAGGGATGACAAATGGAGCCCCATGGAGGAGCTGCACCCTCCCACGTCCCACCTTCATGGGGCCCCCCGAAGGGGGTTCCTTGATCCCCAAGTCCTTCTAGAAGCCTTTTGGGAAAAGCCCCAAAAGGTGGCTTTCCATAAATATCCCAAAAAGCACTTTCAATATTCATGATGATATTTTTCAGCGTCCGTTCGAACTGAAAATATTTATGTGGGTTTAGAACATTTCCAGTACCCACTAAAATATTTTTCAATGCGTTCCGTAACAATTCCGGATTAGTGATTTTCATCTGCGAAAAGCATCTGAAGTGGTTTGCTACCTCTTGAGCACTGCGTTGGTTTTCCCTTGAAGAGGAAAGGGTGATGCAGCAAAGTAGCGTAAGTATATCCCTCAGTTTTTGAGAACCAAGGTATCAATCCAGTAGGAGGCTACGCGCTAGTCCCTCGCACCTACACAAACAAATAAATCCTCGCAACCAACGCGATAAGGGGTTGTCAATCCCTACACGGTCACTTACGAGAGTGAGATCTGATAGATATGATAACATATTATTTTTGGTATTTTTATGATAAAGATGCAAAGTAAAATAAAAGCAACGGAAATAACTAAGTGTTGGAAGATTAATATGATGGAAAATAGACCCGGGGGCCATAGGTTTCACTAGTGGCTTCTCTCAAGAGCATAAGTATTTTACGATGGGTGAACAAATTACTATTGAGCAATTGACATAATTGAGCATAGTTATGAGAATATCTAGGTATGATCATGTATATAGGCATCACGTCCGAGACAAGTAGACCGACTCCTGCCTGCATCTACTACTATTACTCCACACATCGACCGCTATCGAGCATGCATCTAGAGTATTAAGTTCATAAGAATAGAGTAACACCTTAAGCAAGATGACATGATGTAGAGGGATAAATTCATGCAATATGATAAAAACCCCATCTTGTTATCCTCGATGGCAACAATACAATACGTGCCTTGCTGTCCCTACTGTCACTGGGAAAGGACACCGCAAGATTGAAGCCAAAGCTAAGCACTTCTCCCATTGCAAGAAAGATCAATCTAGTAGGCCAAACCAAACTGATAATTCGAAGAGACTTGCAAAGATAACCAATCATACATAAAAGAATTCAGAAGATTCAAATATTGTTCATAGATAAACTTGATCACAAACCCACAATTCATCGGTCTCAACAAACACACCGCAAAAGAAGATTACATCGAATAGATCTCCACAAGAGAGGGGGAGAACATTGTATTGAGATCCAAAAAGAGAGAGGAAGCCATCTAGCTAATAACTATGGACCCGAAGGTCTGAGGTAAACTACTCACACTTCATCAGAGAGGCTATGGTGTTGATGTAGAAGCCCTCCGTGATCGATGCCCCCTCCGGCGGAGCTCCGGAACAGGCCCCAAGATGGGATCTCATGGGTACAGAAGGTTGCGGCGGTGGAATTAGGTTTTTGGCTCCGTATCTGATCGTTTGGGGGTATGTAGGTATATATAGGAGGAAGGGGTACGTCGGTGGAGCAACATGGGGCCCACGAGGGTGGAGGGCACACCTGGAAGGGGGGGAGGCGCGCCCCTACCTCGTGGCTTCCTGGTAGCTTTCTTGACGTAGGGTCCAAGTCTCCTGGATCATGTTCGTTCTGAAAATCACGTTCCCGAAGGTTTCATTCCGTTTGGACTCCGTTTGATATTCTTTTTATGCGAAACTCTGAAATAGGCAAAAAACAGCAATTCTGGGCTGGGCCTCCGGTTAGTAGGTTAGTCCCAAAAATAATATAAAAGTGAATGATAAAGCCCAATAATGTCCAAAACAGAAGATAATATAGCATGGAGCAATCAAAAATTATAGATACGTTGGAGACGTATCAAGCATCCCCAAGCTTAATTCCTGCTCGTCCTCGAGTAGGTAAATGATAAAAACAGTTTTTTTGATGTGGAATGCTACTTGGCATAATTTCAATGTAATTCTTCTTAATTGTGGTATGAATATTCAGATCCAAAAGATTCAAGACAAAAGTTTAATGTTGACATAAAAATAATAATACTTCAAGCATACTAACTAAGCAATTATGTCTTCTCAAAATAACATGGCCAAAGAAAGATATCCCTACAAAATCATATAGTCTGGCTTTGCTCTATCTTCACCACACAAAATATTTAAATCATGCACAACCCCGATGACAAGCCAAGCAATTGTTTCATACTTTTGACGTTCTCAAACTTTTTCAATCTTCACACAATACATGAGCGTGAGCCATGGACATAGCACTATATGTGGAATAGAATGGTGGTTGTGGAGAAGCCAAAAGGAGAAGATAGTCTCACATCAACTAGGCGTATCAACGGGCTATGGAGATGCCCATCAATAGATATCAATGTGAGTGAGTAGGGATTGCCATGCAACGGATGCACTAGAGCTATAAGTATATGAAAGCTCAATAAAAGAAACTAAGTGCGTGTGCATCCAACTCGCTTGCTCACGAAGATCTAGGGCATTTTGAGGAAGCCCATCATTGGAATATGCAAGCCAAGTTCTATAATGAAAAATTCCCACTAGTATATGAAAGTGATATCATAGGAGACTCTCTATAATGAAGATCATGGTGCTACTTTGAAGCACAAGTGTGGTAAAAGGATAGTAACATTGTCCCTTCTCTCTTTTTCTCTCATTCATTTTTTTATTTGGGCCTTTTTTTTATGGCCTCTTTTTTTTGTCCGGAGTCTCATCCCGACTTGTGGGGGAATAATAGTCTCCATTATCCTTTCCTCACTTGGGACAATGCTCTAAAAATGATGATCATCACACTTTTATTTACTTACAACTCAAAAATTACAACTCAATAGTTAGAGAAAAATATGACTCTATGTGAATGCCTCCGGCGGTGTACGGGGATATGCAATGAATCAAGAGTGACATGTATGAAAGAATTATGAACGGTGGCTTTGCCACAAATACAATGTCAACTACATGATCATGCGAAGCAATATGACAATGATGGAGCGTGTCATAGTAAACGGAACGGTGGTAAGTTGCATGGAAATATATCTCGGAATGGCTATGGAAATGCCATAATAGGTAGGTATGGTGGCTGTTTTGAGGAAGGTATATGTGGGTGTATGATACCGGCGAAAAGTGCACGGTATTAGAGAGGCTAGCAATGGTGGAAGGAGGAAAAGTGCGTATAATCCATGGACTCAACATTAGTCATAAAGAACTCATATACTTATTGCAAAAATCTACAAGTTATCAAAACAAAGTATTACGCGCATGCTCCTAGGGGGATAGATTGGTAGCAAAAAAACATCGCTCGTCCCCGACCGCCACTCATAAGGAAGACAATCAATAAATAAATCATGCTCCGACTTCATCACATAACGGTTCACCATACGTGCATGCTACGGGAATCACAAACTTTAACACAAGTATTTCTCAAATTCAAAACTACTCAACTAGCATGACTCTAATATCACCATCTTCATATCTCAAAACAATCATCAAGCATCAAACTTCTCTTAGTATTCAACACACTCATAAGAAAGTTTTTACTAATCTTGAATACCAAGCATATTGGGATTATTTAAGCAAATTACCATGCTATTTAAGACTCTCAAAATAATCTAAGTGAATCATGAGATATCACTAGTTTCTATAAAACAAATCCACCACCGTGCTCTAAAAGATATAAGTGAAGTACTAGAGCAAAAACTATATAACTCAAAAGATATAAGTGAAGCACATAGAGTATTCTAATAACTTCCGAATCATGTGTGTCTCTCTCAAAAGGTGTGTACAGCAAGGATGATTGTGGTAAACTAAAAAGCAAAGACTCAAATCATACAGGACGCTCCAAGCAAAACACATATCATGTGGTGAATAAAAATATAGCTCCAAGTAAAGTTACCGATGGAAGTAGACGAAAGAGGGGATGCCTTCCGGGGCATCCCCAAGCTTTGGATTTTTGGTGTCCTTAGATTATCTTGGGGGTGCCTTGGGCATCCCCAAGCTTAGGATCTTGCCACTCCTTGTTCTATAATCCATCAAATCTTTTACCCAAAACTTGAAAACTTCACGACACAAAACTCAAGAGAAAATCTCGTGAGCTCCGTTAGCGAAAGAAAACAAAAGACCACTTCAAGGTACTTTAATTAACTCATTATTTATTTATGTTGGTGTTAAACCTACTGTATTCCAACTTCTCTATGGTTTATAAACTATTTTACTAGCCATAGATTCATCAAAATAAGCAAACAACACACGAAAAACAGAATCTGTCAAAAACAGAACAGTCTGTAGTAATCTGTAACTAACGCAAATTATGGAACTCCAAAACATCAGCCAAAATAGGAAGACCTAGACAATTTGTTTATTGATCAGCAGCAATTGGAATCAATATTTTATCACGTTCTGGTGATTTTTAACAATTATTTTTGTGAACAGAAAGTTTCTGGAAATTACAGGAAGATCAAATAACTATCATCCAAGAAGATCCTATAGGTTTAACTTGGCACAAACACTAATTAAAACATAAAAACAAATCTAACCAGAGGCTAGAACAAATATTTATTCCTAAAAAGAAGCAAAAAGCAAAAAAAACTAGAAATAAAATTGGGTTGCCTCCCAACAAGCGCTATCGTTTAACGCCCCTAGCTAGGCATAAAAGCAAGGATAGATCTAGGTATTGCCATCTTTGGTAGGCAATCCATAAGTGGCTCTCATAATAGATTCATAAGGTAATTTTATTTTCTTCCTAGGGAAGTTTTCCATGCCTTTCTTTAATGGAAACTGGAATCTAATATTCCCTTCCTTCATATCAATAATTGCACCAATCGTTCTAAGGAAAGGTCTACCAAGAATAATAGGACATGAAGGATTGCAATCTATGTCAAGAACGATAAAATCTACGGGCACATAGTTCCTATTTGCAACAATAAGAACATCATTAATTCTTCCCATAGGTTTCTTAATAGAGGAATCCGCAAGGTGCAAGTTTAAAGAGCAATCATCAAAATCACGGAAACCTAGCAAATCGCACAAATTTTTTGGAATCGTGGAAACACTAGCACCCAAATCACACAAAGCATAGCATTCATGATCTTTAATCTTAATTTTAATAGTAGGTTCCCACTCATCATAAAGTTTTCTAGGGATAGAAACTTCCAACTCAAGCTTTTCTTCATAAGATTGCATCAAGGCATCAACGATATGTTTGGTAAAAGCTTTATTTTGACTATAAGCATGAGGATAATTTAGCACGGATTGCAACAAGGAAATACAATCTATCAAAGAGCAATTATCATAATTAAATTCCTTGAAATCCAAAATAGTGAGTTTATTTATATCTAGGGTTTTATTCTCTTCAATCCCACTTTTATCAATTTTAGCATCAAGATCTAAAAACTCCGAATTTCTGGAACGCCTTCTAGGTAAAGGTGGATCACATTCAGTCCCATCATTATCAAGATTCATATTGCAAAACAAAGATTTAATAGGGGACACATCAATAACTTTTAGATCTTCATCTTTGTTTTCATAGAAATTTGAAGAACACGCTTTCATAAAGCAATCTTTCTTAGCACGCATCCTAGCGGTTCTTTCTTTGCACTCATCAATGGAAATTCTCATGGCTTTGAGAGACTCATTGATATCATGCTTAGGAGGAATAGATCTAAGTTTTAAAGAATCAACATCAAGAGAAATTCTATCAATGTTCCTAGCCAATTCATCAACTTTAAGCAATTTTTCTTCAAGCAAAGCATTGAAATTCTTTTGCGAATTCATAAATTCCTTAAAACTAGTCTCAAATTCAGAGGGAATCTTATTAAAATTTCCATAAGAATTGTTGTAGGAATTACCATAATTATTAGAGGAATTGCTAGGATAAGGCCTAGGATTAAAATTTCCTCTATACGCGTTGTTACCAAAATTATTCCTACCAACAAAATTCACATCCATAGATTCATTATTATTCTCAATCAAGTAGACAAAGGCATATCATTAGGATCAGAAGAAACACTCTTAGTAGCAAATAATTTCATCAGTTCATCCATCTTTCCACTCAAAACATTAATTTCTTCTATCGCATGCACTTTTTTATTAGTAGATCTTTCAGTGTGCCATTGAGAATAATTAACCATAATATTATCTAGGAGTTTAGTGGCTTCTCCTAAAGTGATTTCCATAAAAGTGCCTCCTGCGGCCGAATCTAAAAGATTTCTAGAAGCAAAATTCAATCCGGCATAAAAGTTTTGTATAATCAATTCACAAATTCAAACCATGAGTAGGGCAATTACGTATCATTAATTTCATCCTCTCCCAAGCTTGTGCAACATGTTCATGATCAAGTTGCTTAAAATTCATAATGTCGTTTCTACGAGAGATGATCTTAGCGGGAGGAAAATACTATTTTTGGGCAAAGATGAAAACCAAGCTTTAGCACGATCTCTAAGCGAAAAAGGAAATAGCTTCAATTTAACAATATCATTGTCAACATCTTTCTTCTTTTGCATATCACACAAATCAACGAAGGTATTTAGATGAGTAGCGACATCTTCACTAGGAAGGCCGGCGAATTGATCTTTCATGACAAGATTCAACAAAGCAGCATTGATTTCACAAGATTCAGTATCGGTAAGAGGAGCAATCGGAGTGCTAAGGAAATCATTATTGTTGGTATTGGTAAAGTCACATAATTTGGTATTATCTTGAGCCATCGTGACAAACAAGCAATCCAACACACGAGCAAACAAAAAGCAAGCGAAAAAGAGGCGAACGAAAAAGAGAGGGCGAATAAAACGGCAAGGGTGAAGTGGGGGAGAGGAAAATGAGAGGCAAATGGCAAATAATGTAATGCGGGAGATAAGGGTTTGTGATGGGTACTTGGTATGTTGACTTTTGCGTAGACCTCCCCGGCAACGGCGCCAGAAATCCTTCTTGCTACCTCTTGAGCACTGTGTTGCTTTTCCCTTGAAGAGGAAAGGGTGATGCAGCAAAGTAGCGTAAGTATTTCCCTCAGTTTTTGAGAACCAAGGTATCAATCCAGTAGGAGGCTACGCGCTAGTCCCTCGCACCTACACAAACAAATAAATCCTCGCAACCAACACGATAAGGGGTTGTCAATCCCTACACGGTCACTTGCGAGAGTGAGATCTGATAGATATGATAAGATAATATTTTTGGTATTTTTATGATAAAGATGCAAAGTAAAATAAAAGCAACGGAAATAACTAAGTGTTGGAAGATTAATATGATGGAAAATAGACCCGGGGGCCATAGGTTTCACTAGTGGCTTCTCTCAAGAGCATAAGTGTTTTACGGTGGGTGAACAAATTACTGTTGAGAAATTGACAAAATTGAGCATAGTTATGAGAATATCTAGGTATGATCATGTATATAGGCATCACGTCCGAGACAAGTAGACCGACTCCTGCCTGCATCTACTACTATTACTCCACACATCGACCGCTATCCAGCATGCATCTAGAGTATTAAGTTCATAAGAACAGAGTAATGCCTTAAGCAAGATGCCATGATGTAGAGGGATAAATTCATGCAATATGATAAAAACCCCATCTTGTTATCCTCGATGGCAACAATACAATACGTGCCTTGCTGCCCCTACTGTCACTGGGAAGGACACCGCAAGATTAAACCCAAAGCTAAGTACTTCTCCCATTGCAAGAAAGATCAATCTAGTAGGCCAAACCAAACTAATAATTCGAAGAGACTTGCAAAGATAACCAATCATACATAAAAGAATTCAGAAGATTCAAATATTGTTCATAGATAAACTTGATCATAAACCCACAATTCATCGGTCTCAACAAACACACCGCAAAAGAAGATTACATCGAATAGATCTCCAAAAGAGAGGGGGAGAACATTGTATTGAGATCCAAAAAGAGAGAGGAAGCCATCTAGCTAATAACTATGGACCCGAAGGTCTGAGGTAAACTACTCACAATTCATCGGAGAGGCTATGGTGTTGATGTAGAAGCCCTCCGTGATCGATGCCCCCTCCGGCGGAGCTCCGGAACAGGCCCCAAGATGGGATCTCATGGGTACAGAAGGTTGCGGCGGTGGAATTAGGTTTTTGGCTCCGTATCTGATCGTTTGGGGGTATGTAGGTATATATAGGAGGAAGGGGTACGTCGGTGGAGCAACATGGGGCCCACGAGGGTGGAGGGCACACCTGGAAGGGGGGAGGCGCGCCCCTACCTCGTGGCTTCCTGGTAGCTTTCTTGACGTAGGGTCCAAGTCTCCTGGATCATGTTCGTTCTGAAAATCACGTTCCCGAAGGTTTCATTCCGTTTGGACTCCGTTTGATATTCTTTTTCTGCGAAACTCTGAAATAGGCAAAAAACAACAATTCTAGGCTGGGCCTCCAGTTAGTAGGTTAGTCCCAAAAATAATATAGAAGTGAATAATAAAGCCCAATAATGTCCAAAACAGAAGATAATATAGCATGGAGCAATAAAAAATTATAGATATGTTGGAGACGTATCATGGTTCCAGCAGCTCCAGAGCAATTCCAGCTTTTATCCCGGAAAATTCCAGGAAGTTTCCAGAATGACTCTGGCACCCTCCAAGAATTATCAGGCATGTGACGAAACCAATTTGACTTAATAGTATATCCCGAAACAACTTTTCGGTTTCATCGAAAACTCATCTGATGACCTCTCTCTGCGGAACTTTTCCGCTGTCCGAAACATTTCGGTGTCTGAAACATTTTGGTGATTTTCTCTCAAACTCCCTGTCTAGTATTCAGCAGATAGATGACCCTTAAGCGTGTGACCCTATAGGTTCGGTGAGGTATAGACATGACCCGGAACCCCTTCCGATCAATGATCAACATCGGAGCCGTGGACACCCATATTGACCCCTATACCCACACGAATGAATATTCGAGTGAACCTCCAGTTGCAGTGAGCTATTCCTGTTGCTTCGCGATATGTCACAAACATCCGAGGTGAGATTTATTGCATCCCCGTGGACGAACATTTTGTCCACCATGCAAGTTACCTCGTTACCGGTTTTGTTCTCTTTTCTCGTTTCCGTATTCCGGCATCCCAGTGATCAAATCACAAGGTGTCTGGCCAGACGATTATGGATATCGTAACACCGAGAGGGCCCGAAAATATCTCTCCATCGTCGGGGGAGCAAATCCCAATATTGAGCTATCAAGTTACTTGACATACTTTTCCATGAACCCGTAAGCCGCCGTAATAGCCACCCACTTACGGATGACTTTTAACAAACCCCAAAGTTCATGAAGCAAGCATGAAGAAACTTGATACTCTCATGGTCTAAGGAATCATGCAAACGCTAACCATCTCTGTGTTATGTACCATTAAACTTGTGACGAATGTATCTCATAGCATAACATCAATTCGGGTCGATTCAACACAAATGTTCTTCTAACATTGTGCCCTCAAAGTTGCTGGCATAGACATGCCCATGATTTGGAAAACATAATCATCATGCAATACTTGAGCTAGTCTTAGAGGCATGACTAGGAATACATTTTACCGTTTATTATTCCACACGTGCACATGGGTTTTCCCCAGAGCCTTTATGGATATACGGGCTCGGGAACCACAACAGTTATAGCATGGAACATAAACATAATCATGAACTTGGAGATAAATAATATCATTTATTATTGCCTTGGGCATATCTCCTACAATCCTACCGCCGGGCCTCATGGCGGTAGGAGAAAGGGTCAAATCTCAAAAAAATTCCAAACAGGGTCAGATCTCGATTTTATACGTGCAAAGGGTCAAAACACGAAATTTTGCCTCGGCGCACCAACCTGGCCTTGCGACGGGAGAAAGGGCTGGTTCCTGCTACCGATCCCCTGCCGTTGGCACCCCCTGCAATGAACGAGGATGAAGAAACTCTATGGGTGTTTTTCTACGAGGCAAGAGCACTAGAGACCCATAAACTTGCATTGGATGTGATGGTTTAGTCCACAAAGTTGCAAAAGGTGATCAACTCATCCACAAACTTGCAAAGTATGTGATGGTTTAGTCCACAGCCAATCAGAGCCTAACAATTGGCGCCCAGCTGGCTGCTGCATGGCACACCTGGTCGGACTGACTGTTTTGCGGAAAAACCCTCAACGTTTGTGAAAATGATGCCCTCGGTCCCTGTTTCCTCAGCCTTGGTTATTTAATGATGCGGCCCCTGGTCGGGATCCATTCAGTTCGGCTCTTCCTCTGTTGCGGGAGCGACGGCGGTGCCCCCGTTCCCTGACGTCAGCGAGTGCGGCTACGTCGTCGGCCATCGCGGCGGCCATGGAGCCACCGGAGTCCGTCGGCTTCGTCCGCCAACCGGGCGCATTTCTGCCGGATTACGGTAAGGCCCGGCCTCCTTCTCCTCTGCTTTCCGTCAACTTTTTGGGCACTCCCCAGGGTTGGTCACCGGGGTTGATCGCCACTCTTACTCGCCGGGGTTGGTCGCCGGGGTAGATTTGAAGGTTTCTGCGGAGTGGTTGTTGCCGGGGTAGACGTTCGGTTCGGCTGGTAGGGTTTATGTTGTTGGAGCAGAGGAAAGTAGGGCTTTATGGCTCTAAAGTAGATGTTTTGGGTCATAAAGTTCAGTAATTTTGCTAGGAAAGATGATTATCTGCTCTCAGTAAGTTGCGGTTTTAGGGTTGTACTGGTTGTAATGTTGAAGTTTGTCCCAAACATGTTGATTCTTAAGATTGTGCTCTGAATAATGTTAAAGTTGGGGTTTTAGGCCATATAGTTGGGGTTTTGGGGTACCATATCTGAAATTTGGGTAGGAAAATGTGTGGTTCTGGATAATGCTCTGAATAATGTTGAGACGTCTGAAATATTTTCATGCTGATCATGCTTGAATAATGTTGACAATTCTGAATATTTAAATGGTGTGAATATTGCTGATCATTGTAGTGCTCTGAATTTGTTGTGCAGTGTGTGATGCAGCAATGGGCATGGTTGTGGAATCTACATTCTTCACTTTGCAAATTGAGCATAATGGCATTTTTTGTGGACCAAGTAGCAACCTGGAGTATGCAAGTGCTAGCGTGGAGATTCTGGATTATTGCTCTACTGCTAATTTCTCATATTCATTTATTGAGAAGCATCTGCAATGGTTGAGCTATCCTGTGTGGGAGCACCACATCTATTGGTGTAGGCCTGAGTGCCTATTGTCAGAAGGGCTGGTGCCAATTAGAGGAGATGTTGATGTCCAGTACATGATCACAGCAAGTGCAGTCCATAAGGTGCTGGAGATATTGATTGACCATTCAGACTTTATTCAGATTTGCAGGCATGATGTCATATATACAATGCCCAGCTCAGTGTCCAGATCATTGGTTGAAATTATTCTCTCTGAGCAAGCAGCTAGTGGAAGTCAGCACATGGAAGTTTCAGTTCAAGCAGCAGAGACATCAAGTGCAAACTTGCAAATTGCAGTTTCAGAGCAAGCAGAGACAGTAGGAGAATTGACAAATTCAGACTTTAGTGATAGTGACTTCAGCATTGATGAGGGAGATGATGATCTCTTTGATGAGTACATTGATTTTTGTGTGGATGAAGAGGAACCAGAAGAGATAGATGATGAGCCTGAATATGTACTTGAGGATGAGGACCTTGATTTGTCAAAAGAAGAAGAAGATAACCTGAAATACAAGTTCAGTGCTTTCAATGCAAAGGTGGACATGGACTCTCCTATATTCAGAGTAGGCATGGTCTTTGCAGATGTCAAGCAACTAAGGCAAGCTCTGAATGCATATTCAATAAGGAATAGAGTTGAGATCAAGAAGATAAAGAATGAAAAAACCAGATTGGAGGCAGTGTGCAAGCCTGGTTGTCCATGGCTTCTTAAAGCTGGATTGCACAATAGGACCGGAGGCTTTGTGATAAAGGTTCATGCTGCAGACCACATGTGTCAGAAGGCATGGGAGTTGAAAGCACTGACAACCAATATCCTTACAAAAATTTTCATTGATGAATTCAGGGATGACCAAAAGATGGGCCTTGGCACATTTTCAAGGAAGGTTACAAAGGAGCTTCACATTACTGTCAACAGATGGAATTTAGCTAGGGCTAGGAAACAAGCTCTGAAGATAATTCATGGGGATGAGGATGAACAGTTTAGTAAGTTGTGGGACTATGGTCAGGAATTGAGGACATGTAACCCTGGCTCCACATTTCTTGTGTCTACTCATGTTGTGAAAAACGAACAGTACCCAATGGGCAGGAAATGTTTGAAATCAGTGTATTGGTCTTATGATGCTTGCAAAAGAGGTTGGCTTCAGGGATGCATGCCTATTATATTTGTTGATGGGTGTCATATGAAGACAAAGTACAAAGGGGTGTTGCTGACTGCTGTTGGCATAGATCCTAATGACTGCATTTTCCCTCTGGCCATGGGTTGGGTTGAAGTTGAGTGTACTAGTGCTTGGGAATGGTTTTTGACCACTCTTAGAGATGATCTTAATATCATAAACACTTCACCTTTCACAATCATGAGTGACAAGCAGAAGGGATTAATAAATGCAGTGATAAAAGTGTGGCCAGATGCAGAACACAGGTTTTGTGTGAGACACATTTATCAAACCTTTCATGAGAAGCACAAAGGAGAAGTGCTGAAACAAGACTTATGGGCCATAGCAAGATCTACTAGCAAGCAGAAGTGGAGAGAAAATTGTGAGAAGATGGATGAACATTGTGCTGCAGCTTTTAATTGGACCGAGAGATTGAATCCAAAGACATGGGTGAAAGCATTCTTCAATGAGTTTCCTAAATGTGACATAGTGTTGAACAACAATTCTAAAGTTTTCAACAGTTACATCTTGGATGCTAGGGAGATGGCAGTGCTTTCAATGTTAGAAAATATTTTCTACAAGCTTATGCACAGAATGCAGAGCAAACAAAGAGAAGCAATTGACAAATGGACAGGACATAGAATCTGTCCCAAGATTCTCAAAAAGCTTGAAAAGAATATTGAATATGCAGCTAACTGTCATGTTCAAGGTGCTGGACAGGAACTGTTCAAGGTGCAGTCAGGTCCTAACAGCTACAATGTGGACCTTGCCTTGTTCAGGTGTGATTGTGGTAGATGGCAGCTGTCAGGAATACCTTGTAGCCATGGAGTTGCATGTATGAGAGAAGAGAGGATTGATCCATAGGAAATGGTCCATGAGTGCTACTCTGTCCAAACATATTTGAAAGCCTATGGATACAATCTGATGCCTCTTAGAGACCCTGAAATGTGGGAGAAGATGGATGGGGATGAAGTGTATCCACCTATCTTCACTAAACAACTAGGGATGCCCAAAAAAAGGAAAAATACACCAGAGGAAAAGATGAAAGGTGGTGTTAGAGTGCTAAACAAAAATGGAGTGACAATGCACTGCTCCATATGTGGCAGACCTGATCACAACAGGAAGGGACACTCCAAATACTAGGAAGCTCAAATGGGACCTAGAGATCCAATAGAAGATGAGGACTATGATGATCCAACATTTGTAGAAGTACATAACTTATTTCTTGCATTTTACATAAATCTTTCTGAACTTCTTTGCTCATCTCATAACTCATCTCACAGGGCTTACTTCTTGCATTTATTTGTTGTGCAGAACATTCTTCCTCACTTGGCAAACCCTAGCATGGATCCAAGCAGGTTGCCAGACAGCATGGTTTCAAGCATGGCCAGGAGGGAGAGATCTCACAGGGCTCCACAAAGGTTTCATGGCCCCCTACCAGAACAATCAGCATTTGTTGCAGCAGCTGCTGCTTCAATTCCCCAGCCAACAGTCACAACACAGATGAACATTGAGAGAACTGAAAGAGGAGAAGGCTCTCAACCTGCTAGCAGAGGAAAAAGAAAAAATGCAACAGCTGGCACAACTTCAGGTGCAGGGAGGGGCAGAGGAAGAAATGCAGAAACTGGCACAACTTCAGGTGCAGGGAGAGGCAGAGGAAGAAATGCAGCAACTGGAGGATCTTCAGGTGCAGGGAGGGGCAGAGGAAGAAATGCAGCAACTGGCACAACTTCGGGTCCAGGGAGGGGCAGAGGAAGCCATGCAGCAGCTGGAGGATCTTCAAGTGCAGGGAGGGGCAGAGGAAGAAATGCAGCATCTTCAGTTGCAGGAACATCTACAGGTGAAGCAGGGAGGGGCTTTTTATGGTTGTTGTGTGGAGATGACAGACCTATGGTGATTCCAGATCTGAATGCAGCACCTGATGCATGAATTTTGTCCTTTGTTGTTGTTGCAAGTTCAGTGATGAATTGTTCTTGGTATTAGTTCATGGGTGAACTTTTTAGGGGCATAAATTTGTAACTTGTTGAATTTGCTGATTTTTGCACCTGAGGCATCTTGTAACTTGTTGATTTTACTGAATTTGCTGAATGCTGTCATGGGCATTTGCTGAATTTTACTGAAATTGCTGTCATGAGCTAATGCTGTCATGTGCATTTGCTGAATATTACTGAAATTGCTGTCATGAGCTAATGCTGTCATGTGCATTTGCCGAATATTACTGAAATTGCTGTCATGAGCTAATGCTGTCATGTGCATTTGCTGAATATAACTGAAATTGCTGTCATGTGCATGTGCATGTGCATTTTACTAACTAAATGAACTAACTGAATTTTATTGAACTAACTGAATATGCTGATGAACCACATTTGCTCTATTTTACTGAATTTGGGTGAACTGAGACGCCCAAAATTAAAAAAATTAAAAACAAAAAAATGTTTGGCCCGGGTCTCGAACCCAGGACCTATGGTTATAGAAGTAGAGTGCAATGCCAGTGCGGTAAGAGTAGGAGCTTGTTAGTGGTAGATGCACAAACTTACTTGTACTCTTCACACAGACGCCCACTCCCACTCGCCCACTCCACTCTGGACGGTTTGCGTTCCCACCCACCGCATCAATAAAACCCACCCACCCACCGCGCCACCCACCACTCCCCACCCGCCGACCGCGTCGCCTCCACTGCCCACTCCACTCCCAACTCACCACCGCCGGCCACCGCCACCATGGCGAACATCGAGCCCTGGAAGCTCGCACTGGAGGATCTGGCCGGCAACGACCCGTCGTTCCGCGTGCAGATCAGAGAGGTCTGCAGCTGGTTCCCGAGCGCAAAGCTCCTACTCAGTCATGCGCGCGGCTTGGCCAAGCAGCTGACGGACGGCGAGAAGGCACGTGCCTTCCCCAGAGGCCACGCTAAGGTGCCGCCGCCGTCCTTCCTCGTCAGGCAATGCGGGAGGCCACGCTCAGCGTGGATCCATACCAGCGAGCTAGGTGGTGGATGTACCGCTCCACGACCTCTCTGGCCCCGGTCCCCCTCGACGGTGACCCAGCGGATGCTGTCGGCGTCGTTCTCGCGATGCCAGCTCTAGTCGAACCTGCGGACTACGCCTCTGACGACGACCTGACAGAGGTTGTTGTCGTCACTGACGACGACACGGATGAGGAAGAGGTTGTGCTAGTTGCGCCGGTCGCCGTTGAGGGTGCCAGAAACATGCCCATCGACGTCGAGCTCCTGCCAGAAGACGTGAAGGTCGAAGAAGAAGAAGAGGTGAAGGAGCCAGAGCCAGAGCAAAAGAAGAAGAAGGGGGCAGTGAAGAAGGAGATGAAGAAAGAGCTAGTGCGCCGCTCCATCCGCCTGCAACAGACGAAGAAGTGAAGATGTCTGCAGCTGAAGAAGGGAGAAGTGAAGAAGATGTAGTTAGGTATGCTAATCTATATATTGGCATATAAGTTAACAACTATTTTGAGCTGCTGCTATTATAAGTTATGGCCTATGTTGAACTGAAGTTATCTATGTTGAACTGCCGTTATCTAAGTTATGGCCTATGTTGCTATGTTGAACTGAAGATGTTGCCTAAGTTATGTTGCTGTGTTGAACTGAAGAAGTAGTTTATGGCCTATGTTGCAGTGTTGCTATCAGTTGTGTCTTGCCTCTTTTCTGCCCATGTTGTGCCCATATGCACACATCCAAAAATAGAATGTACCAGCTCCTCACATTCTGCCAAATATGCAAACATTCCAAACTGTACTACCTGAACATCCCTGGGCCCCTTCCAAATAAAGTGGTCTGAACTGAATTTAACTTAACTGAAATTAACTGAAATTTGCTTGATCTGAATTTTGCTTACAGTTAAGTTAACTGAAATTTGCTTGCATTATCTGACTTTTGCTGCAACTATCAGAATTTTGGTACAATGCACAATTTCAGTTCTCTGAAAATCTATTTCATCATCATCACAAATTCAATTCTCTAAAAAACAATTTCAGTTCATCATTTCTTCATTTGGTCACTACTACATCAACATGTCTCAGCACACCAAAAACACCCTACTTGCTAACAATGACAGCTATCAGAATGGCAAACAGGCCAACACACACAAGAGCTCCAAAACAAAAAATCTTATCACAAAATTGCTCTCTTTCCTTCTGCATCTTCACAATTGCTCTCTTTTCAGCTTCAAGTACTTTAATCCTGGCCTCCAACTCCATATTCTTCATGGCTAGATCCTTAATCACTGACTTGGCTCTGACATCCCTTTCCCCAGCCCACTCCTGAAAAAATGATGAGCAATTCAAGTCAAGGCCTTGTACTAAGTCAAGAACTGCAGTTCATTATTCCTGGGATTTCTGTACTTACCTTCTTGCCACCGAAGTCAAGAACTGCAGTGACCCTGGCGCTAGGTTCTCCAGGCCCGCCGCCGCCCAGGAACCCATCTGTGACGCCCGGATAATTAAGCTACAGTAACCCTCTGCTAATCATGCCACGTCACCTTGATTACTATTGTTAAACTCGCGTTGATTCAAAACCGTTTTGAAATTCTAATTTAAAATAAAGTCAAACGGTAAAAGTTTTCAAAAGTCAAATCTAAATGTTCAAAGTGTAGCAAATAAATCATAGATGATTATGGTGGTGAATCCAAATTAATATAAATTTTTAGATGCACTAAATAATAGAAACAATAGCTGAAACAATTATTTAAATGTCTCTTAAAATGATTAAATTATTGAAAACTACTTTTTATAACTACAAGAATAATTATGGCAGTGGTACAAATACTATTAGTAATCTAGGTGCTAACTATATGTTTTACAAAACTAAAGCAATTTGAAAGATTAAATGAATAAAAAAAGATACAAAAATAAGAAAAGGGGGGAAAAGGAAACCCCGCTTCCCCCACTGGGCTTCGACCCAGCCGGCCCTGTCGGCCACCCCACCAGACCGGCCCAACACCCCCACTACACCTAACCCCACTTCCCAGAAACCCTAACCACCCCACTCTCCCCCACTCCTCCCTCTCCCCGCCCCATTTCTGGATCAGGGGAGCGACCCCTTTCCCCCCCCCCCCCCCCCCCCGCGCGATCTGGATCGGGAGCGCCCCAGCGCTCACCGCCTCGATCCCGCCGCCGCCCGGAGACCCCGTCACCGACCACCGCTGCCTGAGGTCTCCGCCGACGCCACCATCGCTCCGCGTGCCTCGGCCTCCTCCTCGTCCCGTGTCGAGCCCGCCGTTCCTGCGCCGCGCCATCGTCCCCGTCGTCTCACCGCACTCGTCGCCGGCGACCCGGCCGCCGCCCCTTCGTCGTCCTCCTCCCCGAGCTCACTGCCCCGTCCCTACGAACCCCCAGTGAGGCCCCCATCTTCTTGTCTCCCCACTCGTGGCCTCACCGTGCGCGCGACGCGCCCGCGCACCCGTCGCCGTGTTCGCCTGGCCCAGTGCTCGCGCTCACCGCGACCTCGCCCCGCCCGGTGTGCCTCTGCACGCACACCAGGCCGCGCCCCTACCTCGTGCGCACCCTGCGGGCTGCCCCCCACTGCCCTAACCCCGCCGTGCCCGCCCGCGCCGGCCTTGGCCTCCTGCGACCAAGCATCGACCGCGCCCAGCCCCTACCGCCGCCCGGCCACCACTGCCTCCATCCCGCGACGCCTGGCCGCACCCGCCAGGGCCGCCGCCGTCCGGGGCCGCCCTTGCTCCCCGCCTCCTGCCGCTGTCGAGCGAGGCCGCCGGCGCAGCTGGGCCTCGTGCCCTCGCTATTGTGGCCTCGAGCACGGGCACCCATCGCCCGAAACCACAGCGCCCCTACGCCCGAATCACCCGTCGCCCGCGCCCTGTATGGCCTCTAGGCCAATGACAAACGGGGCCCACGCCTTGAGAACGAAAATGAAAAAAAGGTTAAAAAATGATAATAATAAATAAAAATATTAAATAGTTAATTAATTAATTAATTAATTAATTAATTAATCTAGTTTAATTAAACATATCCAATCCTGCTTAATTAAACCCTAATTAACCTGTTTAGTCTATGACAGGTGGGTCCCATTGGACCCACATGTCAGTTTGACCAGTCAACGTTCAGAGTTGACTGCTGATGTCATGCTGACGTCATAAATGCAATTTCGAATTAAAATAATCTGTTAATTCTAGAAAATGATTTAAAACTTTAAAAATTAATATAAAATAATCCGTAACTCGGATGGAAAAACTTTGTACATCAAAGTTGCTCAGAACGACGAGACGAATCCGAATACGCAGCCCGTTCGTCAGCCACATGTCCCTAGCATAGCAAACACGCAACTTTCCCCCTCCGGTTCACCTGTCCGAAAACGCGAAACACCGGGAATACTTTTCCGGATGTTCCCCCCCCTTCGCCGGTATTACCTATCCCTGCGTTAGATCACCTCTACCACCGCGTATTGCCATGTTATGCTTTGTGATGCTTAGATTGCTCTGTTATTTATTGTGTTCCCCTCCGTTACTTCTTTCCGGTAGACCCCGAGGCCGCTGCCGGTACCCCTGTGATCGACCACATCGACGACGACCCCTCCTTGCCAGAACAACCAGGCAGCCCCCCCTGATCACCAGATATCGCCTATTCTTCTCTATACAGCTTGCATTAGAGTAGTGTAGCATGTTAGTGCTTTCGGTTAATCCTATTCTGCTGCATAGCCTGTCATTGTTGCTACAGTTGTTACCCTTACCTGCTATCCTACTGCTTAGTATAGGATGCTAGTGTTCCATCAGTGGCCCTACACTCTTGTCCGTCTGCCATGCTATACTACTGGGCCGTGATCACTTCGGGAGGTGATCACGGGTATATACTATATACTTTATATACATGACACATGTGGTGACTAAAGTCGGGTCGGCTCATTGAGTATCCGCAAGTGATTCTAATGAGGGGGCTGAAAGGACAGGTGGCTCCATCCCGGTAGAGGTGGGCCTAGGTTCCTGACGGCCCCCGACTGTTACTTTGTGGCGGAGCGACATGGCAGGTTCAGACCACCTAGGAGAGAGGTGGGCCTGGCACTGGTCGGCGTTCGCGGATACTTAACACGCTTAACGAGATCTTGGTATTTGATCCGAGTCTGGCCATTTGGTCTATACGCACTAACCAACTACGCGGGAACAGTTATGGGCACTCGGCGTCGTGGTATCAGCCGAAGCTCTTTTTGACGTCAGCGACTGAGTGGCGCGCGCCGCATTGGACCGTAAGCTCGCGCTTGTATTAAGGGGGCTAGGTCTGCTTCCGGCCGCGTACGCAACGTGCAGGTGTGCAATGGGCGATGGGCCCAGACCCCTGCGCGCATAGGATTTAGACCGGCGTGCTGACCTCTCTGTTGAGCCTAGGTGGGGCTGCGACGTGTTGATCTTCCGAGGCCGGGCATGACCCAGGAAAGTGTGTCCGGCCAAATGGGATCGAGCGTGTTGGGTTATGTGGTGCACCCCTGCAGGGAAGTTTATCTATTCGAATAGCCGCGTCCCTTGGTAAAAGGACGACCCGGAGTTGTACCTTGACCTTATGACAACTAGAACCGGATACTTAATAAAACACACCCTTCCAAGTGCCAGATACAACCCGGTGATCGCTCTCTAACAGGGCGACGAGGAGGGGATCGCCGGGTAGGATTATGCTATGCGATGCTACTTGGTGAACTTACCATCTACTCTCTTCTACATGCTGCAAGATGGAGGTGGCCAGAAGCGTAGTCATCGACAGGATTAGCTATCCCCCTTTTATTCTGGCATTTTGCAGTTCAGTCCACCGATATGGCCCTTTACACATATACCCATGCATATGTAGTGTAGCTCCTTGCTTGCGAGTACTTTGGATGAGTACTCACGGTTGCTTTCTCCCTCTTTTCCCCCTTTCCTTTTACCTAGTTGTCGCAACCAGATGCTGGAGCCCTGGAGCCAGACGCCACCGTCGACGACGACTCCTACTACACCGGAGGTGCCTACTACTACGTGCAGGCCGCTGACGACAGCCAGGAGTAGTTTAGGAGGATCGCAGGCAGGAGGCCTGCGCCTCTTTCAATCTGTATCCCAGTTTGTGCTAGCTTTCTTAAGGCAAACTTTTTTAACTTATGTCTGTACTCAGATATTGTTGCTTCCGCTGACTCGTCTATGATCGAGCACTTGTATTCGAGCCCTCGAGGCCCCTGGCTTGTATTATGATGCTTGTATGACTTATTTATGTTGTAGAGTTGTGTTGTGATATCTTCCTGTGAGTCCCTGATCTTGATCGTACATATTTGCGTGCATGATTAGTGTACGGTCAAATCGGGGGCGTCACAAGTTGGTATCAGAGTCGACTGCCTATAGGAATCCCCTTCCATACTCCTTGGCCGAAGTCGAGTCTAGACGTTGCAAAACTTTTACTAACATGGTTGTGCGGCCCATGGGCCCACGTCGCCATTGGGTGGTATTAGGATCTTTTACTCCTCGATCTTTACTCCGGGATTCTGAACTCTTCTATTCGGGTTAAACGATTTTTACTAAAATCTAACTTTAGGTTCTCGAAAATACTTTCTCCCGGAGAGCCCCTTCAGTCCAGATGATCGCCGGCTGCACCAGAAGATTTCGAAGATACTCTCCGATATTCTCTCGAGACCTTGTGCCTGTTGCTTTTTCAATTCCCTTCCACCGAAATATCCCTATGGATAAATACTTACACCTGTCGTGCTTACTTTTATTCCGAGTCGATCTTGTTATTACAAGATACCCCGAGAATATTTTGTGCCTACTGCCTTGCAGTTTTTGCCACCTGAATAACCCTAAGAATAATTTCTCGCACTTTCCGAGTATCCGCTCATCCCTAGTTGTTCAGGTGTTTCACAAAAGTCTTTGAAATACTATTCAATCCTCCGGAAATCCTTAGCAGCTTTATTGCTTTGCAAATACTTGTCTACTTGCATTATGGATGCTTCCCATATATCGGGCAATATTCATTAGTCTCCTTTGACACCGTCATTTTGATCCTGTTGATTCAACATGAGTGCGAATGCACGCAATCATCGGTTGATCCTTTTAAATTATCTATCCGGCTCAGATGTCATTTTGAGCATGAGCTGGTTCTCAACCAATCCAATTGCTGTCGATTGTACCCCTAAGACTATTCAACTTATCCATCCCTAATCAGAACATTGCTTCTGATCCCTTGATTTGAAAATCATAATTCCTTTGCATTTGAGCTCTGGATTAGTCAGTTGTTTCTATAATCCAATGCCTTTGCATTGTTAATTCCTTCTGATTGAGTACCGATACTCACATCAGATTCCTTGTGGTCCGCGAGACCAATTGCTTGGTTATTTTCCGACGGTGTCCTTCATATCCAATAACCTTGTCAGTTCTTCCCCTGATATATAATGCCTTTTGTAAATTGTATCCTCTATTTTTGTTAACCATGCTCTGCATTCGAGCTTGAGTTATTTTACTCCTGAAGTTTGTGGTATATGTTCCTAAGAAGCCCCGATGGGTTGAACCAATGCCTTCCCTAATCTGTGCAAACCCGAAAGATTTCACAGGTCATACTTATCTGGTATTGCACTAGGTAAAACTTTCAACAATTAATGCCATTTCGAAAAGAAACGAGAAGTGAGTGAAAGGTTATGCATTGGAGCAGTGGGAGTCGACCTTGAACTTTGTGTTCATGCCCATGGAAACGATGTAGATCGTATCATTAAAGCTTCTCTTCAAATAAATATTTCCTTGCTATAAGTTTATCTTATATCTGGGATCTAGCATTTTGCAATCGTTGTTCCGGCCATGTTCTCCTTTTAAATACCATTTCTTGGACAAGTTGAAGTACTTGTCTTCTGCAGATCATTCCACCTGTCCAACCCTTACTTTGATCTACCGTCGAGCATTACACTCTGGTATCTCAAGAATACCACGGAACTACATAACTTCTTATGAGTTCTTCATCAACTATTATTCTCGCCAATTCCAATTTCCCTCGGGTTCTGAGTTATTACTCACTCGAGAACACCGTTAAGTGAATCGATTCCGCACTCCGGTTCAATAACTCTAAGCAATTTTCGTTGCTTATGATTTAATAACCCTTCAAGTCATTCCTAGCCTGATCGGCTATATCATTATCGTACAACTTTTTAACTGTGCTATCTGGTCCTTCTTTCTGAAGCACAACTTTCGACGATGAGCTAAGCTTACGTCGACTTTCCTCGTCATATCATTTCGCCTTGAACAACAAGCTTGATTCCGAGTTTGTGTCGTATCTGTGGTTTCAATAACTTTTCGCTCCATCCTTCCTTTTGCTTGATGTCGTCGATGAGCGATTATATCTTCATGAAACCTCTCGACAAATGTGTCATGATCATCATCAACATTCCGAGCTCCTCAAGGATATCAATTGAATTCATGATGAGAAATACCATCCTTGCCCTCGATGATTTGTGTTATCATCGACCACTCGATTGCCTTCCGTTCAACACAAACTTGTTCGTGTTTTGTGTTATACCTTGAGATCCTTGCTATCCAGCATTTGTTCTTCTTTACCTTGGAGTATTACCATCTTTTATGTCAAGAATATCGTGAGAATTTCACCACCTCTTAAGAATTCTTGATGCAGGTGATACCTTTTGCCATATTCGTTCATTCCTTGGTCCCCGTGTTATTTCTAATCGAAAAACTGACAATCTAACTATGATGTGCGACTTCAAAACTTCTAGCAACCCTATTTCTTTGAAGTTAATGGTTGATATTTCATCCTTTGACCATTGGTTATTGGATCACCATTCTAACATTGATCATGCTACCTAAGCCCATATTTCGGGTGCACCTTTCAACCAATGTTTAACTGTGTATGTTTTCCTCCAGCATACCTCATTATATCATTTGATCTCACAAATGTTATCTCCTTGTTCACATAATGTGGAAACCCATCTTTTGGGAATCTCAATGAATTGTCGCTGAGTCCATCAGCCACCTCCTAACCCTCCCCTTGAATTAATGATGAACTCTTGTTTCAGAACTAGCTTCCATGGTTCATTTCCCGAGAATCTTACGATGTCTTCTCGTCAATTTGTGTCGCACCTTTTTCTTCACAGGCATCCTAAGTCTGAGGTATCGTGACACCAATAAGATCTGAATCTCGGTCAGATATGATGGTTGGAACATATTTCCAAGAGTTATAACATTGGTCTCTACATAACCCGGTAAGGTGGTGTCTTTGCTTAGCACCCCTAGCCAGAGGACCTTTTGTTATAATTTCCTTTTTAGCAAGGTTAACCATTCTTCCATGAGGAAATTGAAAGACTTATTCTATATGTTGTTCCTGAATAATCCTTGTGTATCCAAGTCTGTCTTTTGCTTGAAGACCATGTCAATGCTATCTCGAAGCATGTCTGTGGTACTCCAATTTTCAACAAGAACATTTGAAGCCCAATGCTAAATGTTTCTTGCTCAATTATCCAAACACCCTTGCATGGGTAATGTCGTGGAATTCCTCTACCCTTACCTAAATGGTTTTCTGCTATCTATCCTGTCATGGATATCATACTTTGCTTATCCTTGGGAAGGATATACCCTTGAAATATGTGTTTAAACACATTTTCCTTTCCATTGTTCTGTTTAATCGGATAATCACACTTTCCTTTCCATTGTTTTGTTTAACCTTTCTGGTGATCTATATGATCTAAGCAGTAATATTCTTCTGCCTATGTAAACACCTAGGTGTACAATCGTGTCGGTAAGACCCTATTACTATTGTTGATGACATTCCGGTAACCACCGATGGACGAGAACTTTGCCTATTGGTCCGCCTCGTTCAACGAGCAGGATAATGGTTCTCTTCGTCCCTCGCCCTTGGTACCGATGTTGTTGCCGACATAACTGACAGGCTATTCTCTGACATGCCTTGCTTACATGATCGTGTAAGACGTCGTCGCCTTCCTACTTTTAACCCACATGGTGGGCCCATAACCCACAGATCCACAGGATCGAAACCTGACTCTCCTGTACACCCTGTTGTCAAAGTTATTCCTCGAGCTTGACTTCGTATGTAATTCACGGGCCACATGCCTAGTGATCAATTCTGGTATCGGACACAATACTTATTCCCGTTGCTCTGAACCCCTTGCACACTCTGTTTCAGGCAATGAACGATTGCCTATCCGCTTGAAACTTCTTATTGCACCGTCTTACTTTGCTCTCGATGTGTTTCATTTGTTCGACTCGAGAGATACTCATAGGTCCATTCTTCTGGAATACCCACCCTTTATTCTTTCGTAAGTATGATGGAGTTTTCGAAGGAAGGATGCCGACTTCATCATAATGACATGAAGCAGAGAAATGGAGACATCAACATAATGGATCGACCTCTTCGAAGAGAGCAACCAAGACCGAGAAGACACGATAGAATTTCGTAGCCAAATCTTTCCCCTTTACTCTACCTCTTAAATCTCGGGACGAGATTTCTTGTAGTGGAGGAGAATTGTGACGCCCGGATAATTAAGCTACAGTAACCCTCTGCTAATGACGCCACGTCACCTCGATTACTATTGTTAAACTCGTGTTGATTCAAAACCGTTTTGAAATTCTAATTTAAAATAAAGTCAAACGGTAAAAGTTTTCAAAAGTCAAATCTAAAATGTTCAAAGTGTAGCAAATAAATCATAGATGATTATGGTGGTGAATCCAAATTAATATAAATTTTTAGATGCACTAAATAATAGAAACAATAGCTGAAACAATTATTTAAATGTCTCTTAAAATGATTAAATTATTGAAAACTACTTTTTATAACTACAAGAATAATTATGGCAGTGGTACAAATACTATTAGTAATCTAGGTGCTAACTATATGTTTTACAAAACTAAAGCAATTTGAAAGATTAAATGAATAGAAAAAAAAGATACAAAAATAAGAAAAGGGGGGAAAAGGAAACCCCGCTTCCCCCACTGGGCTTCGACCCAGCCGGCCCTGTCGGCCACCCCACCAGACCGGCCCAACACCCCCACTACACCTACCCCCACTTCCCAGAAACCCTAACCACCCCACTCTCCCCCACTCCTCCCTCTCCCCGCCCCGTTTCTGGATCGGGGGAGCGACCCCCTTTTCCCCTCCCCCCCGCGCGATCTGGATCGGGAGCGCCCCAGCGCTCACCGCCTCGATCCCGCCGCCGCCCGGAGACCCCGTCGCCGACCATCGCTGCCTGAGGTCTCCGCCGACGCCGCCATCGCCCCGCGTGCCTCGGCCTCCTCCTCGTCCCGTGCCGAGGCCGCCGTTCCTGCGCCGCGCCATCGACCCCGTTGTCTCGCCGCACTCGTCGCCGGCGACCCGGACGCCGCCCCTTCGTCGTCCTCCTCCCCGAGCCCACTGCCCCGTCCCTACGAACCCCCAGTGAGGCCCCCATCTTCTTTTCTCCCCACTCGTGGCCTCACCGTGCGCGCGACGCGCCCGCACACCGTCGCCGTGTTCGCCTGGCCCAGTGCTCGCGCTCACCGCGACCTCGCCCCGCCCGGCGTGCCTCTGCACGCACACCAGGCCGCGCCCCTACCTCGCGCGCACCCTGCGGGCTGCCCCCCGCCGCCCTGACCCCGCCGTGCCCGCCCGCGCCGGCCATGGCCTCCTGCGACCAAGCACCGACCGCGCCCAGCCCCTACCGCCGCCCGGCCACCACCGCCTCCATCCCGCGACGCCTGGCCGCACCCGCGAGGGCCGCCGCCGTCCGGGGCCGCCCCTGCTCTCCGCCTCCTGCCGCTGTCGAGCGAGGCCGCCGGCGCAGCTGGGCCTCGTGCCCTCGCTGCTGTGGCCTCGGGCACGGGCACCCATCGCCCGAAACCACAGCGCCCCTACGCCCGAATCACCCGTCGCCCGCGCCCTGTATGGCCTCTAGGCCAATGACAAACGGGGCCCACGCCCTGAGAACGAAAATGAAAAAAAAGGTTTTTAAAAAATGATAATAATAAATAAAAATACTAAATAGTTAATTAATTAATAAATTAATTAATTAACTTAATTAATCTAGTTTAATTAAACATATCCAATCCTGCTTAATTAAACCCTAATTAACCTGTTTAGTCTATGGCAGGTGGGTCCCATTGGACCCACATGTCAGTTTGACCAGTCAACGGTCAGAGTTGACTGCTGATGTCATGCTGACATCATAAATGCAATTTCGAATTAAAATAATCTGTTAATTCTAGAAAATGATTTAAAACTTTAAAAATTAATATAAAATAATCCGTAACTCGGATGGAAAAACTTTGTACATCAAAGTTGCTCAGAACGACGAGACGAATCCGAATTCGCAGCCCGTTCGTCAGCCACATGTCCCTAGCATAGCAAACACGCAACTTTCCCCCTCCGGTTCACCTATCAGAAAACGCGAAACACCGGGAATACTTTTCCGGATGTTCCCCCCCCTTCGCCGGTATTACCTATCCCTGCGTTAGATCACCTCTAGCACCGCGTATTGCCATGTTATGCTTTGTGATGCTTAGATTGCTCTGTTATTTATTGTGTTCCCCTCCGTTACTTCTTTCCGGTAGACCCCGAGGCCGCTGTCGGTACCCCTGTGATCGACTACATCAACGACGACCCCTCCTTGCCAGAACAACCAGGCAGCCCCCCCCTTGATCACCAGATATCGCCTATTCTTCTCTATACAGCTTGCATTAGAGTAGTGTAGCATGTTAGTGCTTTCGGTTAATCCTATTCTGCTGCATAGCCTGTCATTGTTGCTACAGTTGTTACCCTTACCTGCTATCCTACTGCTTAGTATAGGATGCTAGTGTTCCATCAGTGGCCCTACACTCTTGTCCGTCTGCCATGCTATACTACTGGGCCGTGATCACTTCGGGAGGTGATCACGGGTATATACTATATACTTTATATACATGACACATGTGGTGACTAAAGTCGGGTCGGCTCATTGAGTACCCGCAAGTGATTCTAATGAGGGGGCTGAAAGGACAGGTGGCTCCATCCCGGTAGAGGTGGGCCTAGGTTCCTGACGGCCCCCGACTGTTACTTTGTGGCGGAGCGACATGGCAGGTTCAGACCACCTAGGAGAGAGGTGGGCCTGGCACTGGTCAGTGTTCGCGGATACTTAACACGCTTAACGAGATCTTGGTATTTGATCTGAGTCTGGCCATTTGGTCTATACGCACTAACCAACTACGCGGGAACAGTTATGGGCACTCGGCGTCGTGGTATCAGCCGAAGCTCTTTTTGACGTCAGCGACTGAGTGGCGCGCGCCGCATTGGACCGTAAGCTCGCGCTTGTATTAAGGGGGCTAGGTCTGCTTCCGGCCGCGTACGCAACGTGCAGGTGTGCAATGGGCGATGGGCCCAGACCCCTGTGTAGGGTAACGCAGCAGAAAACAAAAAATTTCCGACCTACGCACCAGCCCAGGACCACTATGGAGACTGCATACATGGTTTGATCTTTTTCGTTACCGACTCATAGCGCAGCGGGAAGTAGATTCGATGACGATCGGCGGTGCAGATCCCCGCAGCTAGGATTTACAACCTCCCAACCGCGAGGATGTATACCCTCATCTGCTCCTCGGACAGCCCTCCGGGAGGCGGTCGAACAGCCCCCCGGACGGTGTCGCGGACAGCCCTTCGGGAGGACCTTCGAAACTCGAACGGTCACTCGGACAGCCCTTCGGGAGGACATTCGAAACTCGGACGGTCACACGGACAGCCCTTCGGGAGGCACTCACGAACTAAGACCGAAACTACGATCTCTCTACAGAGTTGCACACATACGGTGTCATCTATCCGGCAGGGCTTCGCCGTCCAGAACTAGTTCCTGCCGGAACCCAGACAGCCTTACGGCTCTACGAAACTCTTTTCGTGGGAGGGAGAGAAGAAGCCAGATAATGCATGGCATGTGTATGAGAGCAAGGGATGATCCTTTAGGCAGCCCCCTCCACCCCTATTTATAGGCCAAGCCCAAGGGTGGCTTCTCCAAGAAGCCAAGGGGGGAAATACCAAAAAGGCCCTAAGGTGGCTTCTCCAAGAAGCCAAGCAAAAAGCACTTTCACTATTCATGACGACATTTTTCAGCGTCCGTTCGAACTGAAAATATTTATGTGGGCTCAGAACATTTCCAGTACCCACTAAAATAATTTTCAACGCGTTCCGAAACAATTTCGGTTTAGTGATTTTCATCTGCGAAAAGCAAACAAGAATGCGTTTTCACTATTCATGAAGACAATTTTTCGCGTCCACTAAATCCGAAAATATTTCTGTGGGTCTTAGAATAATTCTAGTACCCACTAAAATGATTTTGGATTCGTTCTGAAACAATTTCAGATTAGTGAATTTCATCTACGAAAAACAACCAAAGCGGTACCGGCAGCTCCGAAACATTTTCGGTTTTTATTTCTGAAAATTCCAAAAAGTTTCCAAAATGATTCTGGCACCCTCCAAGAATTATCAGGCATGTGCCGAAACCAGTTTGACTTAATGGCATACCCCGAAACAACTTTTTCGGTTTCACCGAAACTCATCCGGTGACCTCTCTGTGCGGTACGATTCCGCTGTCCGAAACTTTTCGGTGTCCGAAACTTTTTCGGTGATTTTCTCTCAGACTCCTTGTCTAGTATTCAGCAGATAGATGACCCTTAAGCGTGTGACCCTATAGGTTCGGTGAAGTATAGACATGACTGGAACCCTTTCCGATCAATGATCAATATCGGAGCCGTGGACACCCATATTGACCCCTATACCCACACGAATAAATATTCAAGTGAACCTCCAGTTGCCGTGTGCTATTCCTGTTGCTTCGCGATATGTTACAAATACCCGAGGTGAGACATGTTGGCATTCCCGTGGATCAACAACTTGTCCACTATGCTAGTTACCTCGTTACCGGTATTGTTCTCTTTTCTCGTTATCGTGTTCCGGCATCCCCGTGATCAAATCACAAAGTGTCTGGCCAGACAATGATGGATACCGTAACACCGAGAGGGCCCAGAGATATCTCTCCATCGTCGGAGGAGCAAATCCCAATCTTGAGCTATCAAGTTACTTGACACACTTTTCCATGAACCCGTAAGCCGCCGTAATAGCCACCCATTTACGGATGACGTTTAACAAACCCCAAAGTTCATGAAGCAAGCATGAAGAAACTCGATACTCTCATGGTCTAAGGAATAATGCAAACATTAACCATCTCTGTGTTATGTACCATTAACTTGTAATGAATGAATCTCATAGCATAACATCAATCCGGGTCGATTCAACACAAATGTTCTCTTAACATTTTGCCCTCAAAGTTGCTGGCATAGACATGCCCATGATCAGGAAAACAGAACCATCATGCAACACTTGAGCTAGCCTTAGAGGCCAGACTAGGAATACTTCTTACCGTTTATTATTCCACACGTGCATATGAGTCTTCCTCCGAGCCTCGTGGATATTGCAGACTCGAGAATCATTGCAGTTATAGCATGGAACATAAACATAATTGTGAACTCGGAGATAAATAATATCATTTATTATTGCCTCTAGGGCATATCTCCTACACCCTGCGCATAGGATTTAGACCGGCGTGCTGACCTCTCTGTTGAGCCTAGGTGGGGCTGCGACGTGTTGATCTTCCGAGGCCGGGCATGACCCAGGAAAGTGTGTCCGGCCAAATGGGATCGAGCGTGTTGGGTTATGTGGTGCACCCCTGCAGGAAAGTTTATCTATTTGAATAGCCGTGTCCCTCGGTAAAAGGACGACCCGGAGTTGTACCTTGACCTTATGACAATTAGAACCGGATACTTAATAAAACACACCCTTTCAAGTGCCAGATACAACCCGGTGATCGCTCTCTAACAGGGCGACGAGGAGGGGATCGCCGGGTAGGATTATGCTATGCGATGCTACTTGGTGAACTTACCATCTACTCTCTTCTACATGCTGCAAGATGGAGGTGGCCAGAAGCGTAGTCTTCGACAGGATTAGCTATCCCCCTTTTATTCTGGCATTCTGCAGTTCAGTCCACCGATATGGCCCTTTACACATATACCCAT
Organism: Triticum aestivum; assembly: GCF_018294505.1. Lineage (NCBI taxonomy): Eukaryota > Viridiplantae > Streptophyta > Magnoliopsida > Poales > Poaceae > Triticum > Triticum aestivum. Next base: position 105,285,543 of record NC_057802.1, read on the forward strand.
GCATATGTAGTGTAGCTCTTTGCTTGCGAGTACATTGGATGAGTACTCACGGTTGCTTTCTCCCTCTTTTCCCCCTTCCCTTTTACCTGGTTGTCGCAACCAGATGCTGGAGCCCTGGAGCCAGACGCCACCGTCGACGATGACTCCTACTACACCGGAGGTGCCTACTACTACGTGCAGGCCGCTGACGACAGCCAGGAGTAGTTTAGGAGGATCCCAGGTAGGAGGCTTGCGCCTCTTTCGATCTGTATCCCAGTTTGTGCTAGCCTTCTTAAGGCAAACTTGTTTAACTTAGGTCTGTACTCAGATATTGTTGCTTTCGCTGACTCGTCTATGATCGAGCACTTGTATTCGAGCCCTCGAGGCCCCTGGCTTGTATTATGATGCTTGTATGACTTATTTATGTTGTAGAGTTGTGTTATGATATCTTCCCGTGAGTCCCTGATCTTGATCGTACACATTTGCGTGCATGATTAGTGTACGGTCAAATCGGGGGGCGTCACACCATCGGCGTCGACGCCTACTCCATGGGATCGTAAGCCACCGCTCTGCTTCTCGCCACCGCCGCCAGGATTGGACGCTCTCATTCTCTCGCCGTCAGGATTTGGACAGGGGAAAGGGGAAATAGGAGAGAGCTAGGGATTTGGACAGGGATAAAGTGACAAGGGAAACAGGGACCGCGGGCATCATTTTCACAAACGTTGAAGGGTTTTCCGCAAAACAGCCGGTCCGACCAGGTGTGCCACGCAGCAGCCAGCTGGGCGCCAATTGTCCGGCTCTGATTGGCTGTGGATGAGTTGATCACCTTTTGCAAATTTATGGACTAAACCATCACATCCAATGCAAGTTTCTGGGTCTCTAGTGCTCTTGCCTCTTTTTCTACTCCAGTTTGGCAAAGAAAGGACCGGGGAAGCGTCGCGCTGCGAAGGCGGGCTGACAGGTAATGAAGGCGGAACGGCGGCCGCACAATCTGAGCTGGTCAGACTACTTTGAAGGGGAGTGCCAGCAGAAGCTTGCGAGAAGCCGACCCTGGTCACCTCGCGGCCGCTCTCGAGTACGTAATCTTCATGGAGTACTTGGTTGGTCGTGAAGAGGACCCCAAAGCGAATGCCAGTTCCATGAGCATAACGCACGCTCAACGGGCGAGGGACCTCCTTGCAATTGTCGAAGCCGAGGCGGCAGCCGCCCGTGCTGGCAACGGAGAGGACTCTCACGAAGACGACCTCTCTCTGTCAACCCCAGGAAAAACACGAGGCGGTGAAGACTAAGGAGAGACGGGCCCTCGTTCGTTGGTAGCCAGCCTTGTGTAGAAAACAATGTTTTGAACAACATGTACGTATGAAGAAACCTTCAATGTAGCAATGTACGGACACGAGCGTTTGCGTTTTTTTTTTTTGAATCATCACGAGCGTTTGCGTATTAGCACAACACGAACTACGGGCAGGCTGTTCTCGTGAATGGCGTCGGACCAGCCAACGCCCGCGTGCAAAGAATAGCTCAGAGCAACGAACTGAGAAGGCTATACACATACACACGACAAATCTGCGGCCGGTGCCCGCACGATTCGTATCGTGGCAGCACGAACAGCAAGCGTACATGCAGGAGTCAAAAAGATATATAGACATTCGTCCGTGAAGCAATTTTGATTTATTTACGATGGTTTGTGCAATTTCCTATTCGACTAAAAGGAAGTCATGCCTGACTGCTTGAACTGACCGCTCAGGCCTTTTCTACTGGCCTATTCTAGCTGCCGCTGCCGCACAGACTGTGAGGCGAGTGGACTACTCGGGCTGCAGCGTTGACGAAGAGTTCAAGCGACCTGCTATCCACTGGCACTGGCAGTGGCAGGCAGCCATTCCCAAGCGCGGCCAGGTCCCGCCACGTGGCACAAGGGCCCGTCCCGCCGTCCCATCCTTGCCGCACCACCTTCCTTCCCCTCCAAGGCTTGAAGCGGTACTACTGCTGCTCTGCTCGCGCCCCTGTTTCCAAACTCTTTTCCATCGTCGTCCAAAAAAGCTTCAGCAGAGAGTGGAGAGGAGAGGGGAGAGCACGCCCCGCCGCCGTCTCCCTTCGGTGAGGACCTAAACCCTAAACCCTAATGAGCAGCCCCGGCCCGGCCTCCCCGGCGCAAATGCGCGCCCCGCCGCTCCCGCCCGCGGTGGGCTGGGAGCTGGAGCGGATCGAGGCGCGGCTGGATCAGCACGCCGACCCGCGTGCACGGCAGATGCTGGCGGACGTCGGCGAGGCGGCCGTGCTGCGGGTGCTGCGGCTGATCGAGGGGTCGCGCAAGCCCGTGCGGAACTTCTCCGGCTACATCATGTGGTGGGCGGCGAGGAACGCGTCGGACGCCCCTGGCGCCGAGAGCGCCGTCTACGCCTCCGGCCCCTCCAGCGGAGGTGCGGATTGCTTTTCTTTCGAAAAGGGGGACTCCCCGGTCTCTGCATCAGAATGATGCATACGCCATAATTATTGATAAACAAATAAGTTCAACAAGGTCGTATCGTCTGAAATCAAAATAACGGCAAGCTCACAAAGAGCCACAAGGCCAAGCACAAAAGGCCGAAAAGCCACAACCGGCTGGCAAAACAAAGATAGGTAAACTAATGGCCTATCCTATTACATGACCGCCATCCAAACCGGTTGAAGATATCCTGCGCTAGCATCTACCACCGGACAGATCCAGTACCAAACGCTCCCTGGCCTCCGTCGGAGTGAGTAAGGACCACATACGGATCAGCGCCGTAGCTCGGAATAAAACCTGCAAAAATGAATATTTGTTGTTCGGTTAAAAGCCAAATCATTTGTGCAGTTCCAAATTGCCCATAACAAAGCACATACTCCTACGCGAATGTGTCTAGCTGTTTCGGACTCTATCCCAACAAGCCACGTTCCGAATAACGTACCGACCGAATTCGGAGGAGTAATGTTAAAGGCAATATGAACCGTGTGCCACAAGACTCTCGCCAACGGGCAGTCAAAGAAAAGGTGTTTTATGGTTTCGTCCCGAGAAACTACACCTAGTAAATCCTGTCCAGTTGCGCTCAGCTAAATTATCCTTTGTTAAAATGACTTGTTTATGTACAAACCACATAAACACTTTGATTTTCAGAGGAACCTTGACTTGCCAAACATGTTTGGAACTAGGAATAGTGCTAGAGTTAATGACATCGATATACATCGACTTAACTGTGAACTCTCCAGACCTAGTAAGCAACCAACACAACTGATCGGGCTGATGAGATAGCTGAACCTCCATCCGTCTACTCACCAAATGAAGCCAAGATTCCCATCGGTCGCCAACAAGCGCCCTCCTAAACTGAATATTAAGAGGAATGGACTGCATAATCGTTGCAACAAGAGCATCGCGACGTTGAACAATACGGTACAGGGACGAATACTGAATCGCCAACGGCGTTTCACCAAGCCAAGTATCCTCCCAGAAGCGAGTGGTGTTACCATTACCGACTATAAATTTTGTTCTCTTAAAGAAGGCAGCTTTGACTCTCATAAGCCCCTTCCAAAACGGTGAGTCAGTCGGTCTCACTGTCGCCTGGGATAAGGTCTTGGACTGCAGATACTTACGATGGAGAATCTGTGCCCACGTGGCCTCAGTCTCAACTGATAACTTATACAGCCACTTACTGAGAAGACATCTGTTATTGACTTCAAGATTCTCAATACCAAGGCCCCCCTGGTCCTTTGGTCGACAGATAATATCCCATTTGGCTAATCGGTACTTTCTCTTGAGTTCATCACTCTGCCAGAAAAATCGGGATCGATAGAAGTCCAGCCTTTTCCTAACACCAACTGGGACTTCGAAGAAAGATAAGAGGAACATAGGCATACTCGTGAGCACCGAGTTAATAAGAATAAATCGGCCTCCATATGACATGAGTTTGCCTTTCCAGCAACTCAGTTTCTTCTTAAACCGATCCTCGATGCACTTCCATTCTCTGTTTGTTAACTTACGATGGTGAATGGGTATGCCTAAGTACGTGAAAGGTAATGCCCCCAATTCACATCCAAACAATTGCCTATAAGCCTCTTGTTCCTCCTTGGCTCTACCAAAATAGAACAACTCGCTTTTATGAAAGTTAATTTTCAATCCGGTCAACTGTTCAAATAAGCATAACACCAGCTTCATATTTCTCGCTTTTGCCAAGTCATGCTCCATAAAGATGATTGTATCATCAGCGTACTGCAGGATAGACACACCACCATCAACTAGATGAGGCACCAGGCCACCCACCTGATCGGCCTCCTTTGCCCTACCTATCAAGATTGCCAACATGTCGACCACAATGTTGAATAAAATAGGGGACATTGGATCACCTTGTCTCAGGCCCTTGTGTGTCTGGAAATAATGACCAATATAGTGAGGTGCGGATTGCTTAGCTGCTCCGGACTTGCTATTTTGGGTCGTTTTGGTGGGAATCGTTTCTGTTTGATTTTTTCCCCTTATTTGGGTTTCATTCACTCGTGGCGGGCTTTTGGGTTTTCTCTGTACTAAAACTTACATTTTCAGCGGAATGGTGTTTCAAAGATCCTTTTTAGTACTGATTTTGGTTTGTTCGAACCTACTGATAATTAGCACAGTATTTCGCGAGGGGGGAACGCCTGTTCTTGGACTGAAATTTAATTCTAGAGTGAACTACTTGGCTTGCGTGGCTACAACGATTACTGCTTCGAGCAATCAAGCACATTGACCGACTTCCTCTTTGCCACCTTATTGTTGTGGAGCTTGTTGTGTTCGAGTTCATCTGATCCGTGCGTGTTCTTCAATAAAAATGTCTCTGGCATGCCAATCTACACCTTTCTCTGGATCAAAATTCTCCTGGTTATTTTTCTTCGTTTTACCACCATGATACTACCGTTACAGTACTCTAATCATGAAGTCTTTCATCCAACAGATGACTCTGTACTGGGACCAATGCACGATGATGATGTTCAAATGGACGATAACGCTCCAGGCAGTGAATTGGCTTTCAATCTCAAACCATGCCATGATCGTGGTCGAAAGCCCTGCCCGTCAGACGCCTCACGGTTTACATAGCAACAGCAACGGGAGCCCTGTTGGGGCAGTTGCTTGCTTGTTGCCGAACCCAGTTGCAATGGAGGTTGATAAACCTGATTGCAATGTCCCAGAAATGTTACCCGTGATGCCAAACCAAGGAGGAATGGAAGAGTTTGTCGAGCATCCGTCTTTCAGGATGCAAGACCAGGTACAACCGTTGCAGGTTGATAGTCCTACCCCGCCATTGGCCCATGGGGTGCCAGACCATGCTATGGTGCAAGTTGGGAGCCCTGGCCTCGGCATGGTGTCTGGGTTGCAGCATCAGGTGGGGTTTGATAGCCCGGTCCGGTAGATCATTCCTACGTCTCCAAGGATGGTTTCCACCCCAAGTCCAGTGCGCGAGATCACAAGGCGTGTGCATGAAATGGGGTGCCCATCAGGAACTGTGGGGGTCCAAGCATCACCAACCATGGAGTGCATGATGCCAGCAGACCCTCTTGTTACTGCAAACGCATCAAGGGCAACCGCGAGCCGTCAGTTGTTAGCGCTGGGAGAGCTAGAGTTTGTTCAGATTTCCATGATATATGTCTATCTTGCAGGGTAAGTCTTAATTTGGTTTATATTTTACTTTAGCGAACAAATAAGCTACCGTACAACACGTGCACCTATTGTTGTGGATATCTGTTGTCTTCATTATATTGTTACTGATCTCTTGCCCTCATTTGTAGTAAGAAGATAGAAGATGTGGGTGTACTACATGAGGACTATATTAGGTCCTTGAATTCACTGCCCATGGATCGTTTTGAGTTGGAAATATGGAACAAATTTGGTCACAAGTTTCTAGCAGAGTGTGATAGGAGACAGGTTTTGTTCTCTTATTCATTATCTATTATGTTTACTACTGGCTGCAACTATCATGTATACAGCTAACACAGGATGACTCACGCCCCCACCCACCCAATATTGTTACATGTCCATTTATGGCATAGTTTCTTCTATTTTGTTGGATATATCCGTTCTGTGCTCTGCCTCTGACAACTTCCTGTTTGTTAATTGTGGATATTTAGTCAGTTTACTTAAAAGCCAAGAATTTCTTACCTTTTTATCTTGCTGACTCATGTATAAGTTTAATGAGAATAAATGTTTAGGCCATAGCCCATATTATGCATCTCCCGGAATGCACCTGTAGGCTCATGTTGCAATAGCACCCACCATTTGATGCCTATTGATATGTGAAATTTATAGTCCCCATTTGGATAAGTCAAATATATTTTCCTTGTTCGCGTGTTCTCTTTCTGTAAATGCCAGCATGCGTCTCATGGAATTATCATTGAACTGATACTTGTAGAATCTTGATTGGGACCCAAGCAAGACAAGAGTGTACCATTGCCATATCGAGCAAAGAGGTGATTCCATAGTTACGGTTTTCAAGGTTCGGAAGTTTACTTTGTTCTCTTGAGCCTTTGTATCCATTACCCTAGGATACACATCAGTTTTTCCAAATCTCCTAATTACAAAATTATTTGGTGCTCACGGGTGGCCTATTTTGTAGAAAGTGCTTGATTTGATGCTCCATTTGTCTGACAATTCACCGATGTAGTGTGTGCAATGTTATTAGTATGTGCAAAGTTTAAATATCATCATGTACATTTCAGAAACATGAATGCGGGCACTCATGGGCACCAAAACAGTGTTCTGTATATACACAGCTGTCGAGTGGTATTTACATCTTGTTAATCAAATATCTAACTGAACATTTTAATTGCTCAGTCATTTAATAAATTGAAGAAATTAATTTGGATGGTCAAGTTCATGTGTCATTTCTTCTCTAGCGTTGCAATATTGGAGAATATTTATGAATTTATCTGCCTATTCTTTTCTATATTAATTTCAAATTGTCAACTGCGATTTTTGTTTGGAGGATCTTACTTGAAAGTCCTTAAAAAAATGCTAGTCTTAGTTGCTGACTTGCTGTGAATAGGTAGTAGACACCATCTGTAAAATGTTCTTCTTTTTTTCTTAATTATTCTATTTTTCATATTGAGCATTGGTTACCAGTATATTGAGATTGCATATAACTTCGTTTTGTTTTATTTTGGCTTTAGGGGCCATATATAGAGAACACAAGGACTAGTCTACAGAAAGTTGTTGGGGACGACAATGTTCTTGTTGTGAACTTTTCAGATATATCTGGGCACACCAATGCTGGTGATAACTTCGAAACCGGCTGTCACTTTTACCATCACGTTTTTTAAGATGGCATCATCTTGGGTGTGCGTCGCTATCGCTTTTTGAGTAAGTTTCAGTATCTTGGAATGAAGGTTAAATTTTTTACTAGACGTAAATTCCTTGTTTTTCCTCTTGCTGGCGCCTATCTCACCTAAGCACATGCCTAGCAGTGTTTTTTTTATCATCACTTTTATCTCGAAAAGGGGGAGATCCCCGGCCTCTGCATCAGAACGATGCATACGGCCACATTTATTAATAAGCAAATAAGTTCAACACAGGTCTTGAAGTCTCAAACAAACGAACCAAAAATGCTAACAAAGAGCAGAAGAGTAAAAGTAAAGCCACAACCGGCTGACAAAAGAAAGATAGGAAAACTAATTGCCTATCCTATTACATGACCGCCATCCAAACCGGTTGAAAATAACTCGTGCTACCATCTCCCATCGGATAGATCCAGTAACCAAACGCTCCCTGGCCTCCGGAGTGAGTAGCGACCACATACGGATGAACGCAGTGGCTCGGAAGATAACCTGCAAAAAATGAGCATTTGTTGTTCTGTTAAAAACCAAATCATTTCTGCAGTTCCAGACTGCCCATAATAAAGCACATACTCCTACACGAATATGTCTCGCTGTTTCGGAATCTATCCCGTCAAGCCACAATAACGTGTTGATAGTATTCAGAGGAGTAATATTAAAAGCTATGAATAGTCCGCCATAATTTTTTTTGCCAACGGGCAGTCAAGAAAGAGGTGTTTGATGGATTCATCCCGGTCACAAAAACTACATCTTGTAGATCCAGTCCAGTTGCGTTTTGCCAAGTTGTCCTTAGTTATAATGACTTGTTTGTGTATAAACCACATAAACACTTTAACTATCAAAGGTACTTTGACATTCCAAACATGTTTCGAACTAGGAATAGAGCTAGAGTTGATAACATCCAGATACATGGATTTAACCGTAAACTCTCACTTCCTAGTTAGCTTCCAGCACAACTGATCTGGTCGTTGAGAAAGCTGCACATCCATTAGTCGTCTCACAAGATGGAGCCAAGCTTCCCAACGGTTTCCGGCTAGCGTTCTCCTGAAGTGAATGTTGAGAGGAGTGGACTGAAGTACTGTCGCAATGAAAGCGTCTCTCCGTTGAACAATGCTATAAAGAGAAGGGTATTGAAGCGCGAGGGGTGTTTCCCCCAGCCATGTATCCTCCCAGAATCTCGTAGAGGTACCGTTTCTGACTATAAACTTTGTCCTATTCAAAAAAACTGATTTAACTCTCATCAGTCCTTTCCAAAAAGGCAAGTCCGTCGGCCTCACTGTCACCTGGGACAAAGTTTTGGAGTGAAGGTACTTATTACGCAGAATCTGCGCCCATGTGGCCTCCGTCTCTAGAGATAGCTTATACAGCCACTTGCTGAGAAGACATCTGTTCTTCACCTCAAGATTTTCGATACCTAGACCCCCTTGGTCTTTCGGTCGACAAATAATATCCCATTTAGCAAGTCTATATTTTCTCTTCAGGCCATCACTCTGCCAGAAGAAGCAGGAACGGTAGAAGTCCTGTCTTTTCCGAACTCCAACTGGTACCTCGAAAAAGACAAGATAAACATGGGCATACTTGTGAGTACCGAATTAATGTGAATTAATCGGCCCCCATATGACATCAGGTTGCCCTTCCAGCAGCTCAGTTTCTTTTCAAATCGATCCTCAATACACTTACATTCTCTGTTTTTTAGCTTACGATGGTGAATTGGTATACCCAAATACGTGAAAGATAAGGCCCCCAATTCACACCCGAACAATTGTTTGTACGCCTCTTGTTCCTCATTAGCTCTTCCAAAGCAGAACAATTCGCTTTTGTGGAAGTTAATCTTTAACCCGGTCAATTGTTCGGATAAGCATAACACCAGCTTCATGTTTCTCGCTTTTGCCAAGTCATGCTCCATGAAGATGATAGTTCATCGGCGTACTGTAGGATAGACACACCTCCATCAACTAGATGAGGTACCAGGCCACCTACTTGACCATCATCCTTAGCCCTTCCTATTAGAATCGTCAACATGTCGACTACTATGTTGAACAGAATAGGTGACATCGGATCTCCTTGTCTCAGGCCCTTATGTGTTTGGAAATAGTGACCTATTTCGTCATTCACTTTAATTGTAACACTCTCTTTTTGTGTGAAAGATTCTACCCGGTGTCTCCAGGCCTGATCAAAACCTTTCATACGCAAGGCCAGTTGAAGAAATGGCCATTTGACTTTATCGTACGTTTTTTCGAAATCCACTTTGAAAACAACCCTCTCTAGTTTTTTGTGTGAATTTCATGGAGCGTTTCATGAAGGACCACAACCCCTTCTAGGATGTTTCTGTCCGGCATGAAAGCAGTTTGGGATGGCTGCACTACAGAGTGCGCAATCTGCGTGAGTCTATTAGTCCCAACCTTGGTGAAATTTTTGAAACTTACGTTAAGAAGACAGATCGGCCTGAACTGCTCAATTCTCACAGCCTTTGTTTTCTTCGGAAGCAAAGTTATTGTTCCAAAATTTAGATGAAACAACTGAAGCTGTCCAGAGAATAAATCATGGAACATCGGTATCAAATCCCCTTTAATAATATGCCAGCATTTTTTATAAAACTTCGCCGGAAATCCATCCAGCCCCGGAGCTTTATTATTCTTCATCTATGAAATAGCTTCAAACCCCTCTTTCTCCGAAAATGGGGCGGTCAATAAATCGTTCTCATCCGCAGCAAGTTGAGGAACATCCTCAATCCTAGACTCATCCAAGGACACGAAATTATCCTCCGGAGGCCCAAAAAGCTGCTTGTAGTAATTGGTTATGTATAATTTTAGGTTTTCCTGTCCTAAAATCGTCCCCTCGTCTTGCTCAAGCTGAAAGATTCTTTTCTTTCTATGCTTGCCATTGGCGATCATATGAAAGAATTGAGTGCTGGCGCCCCCCTGGACAACTTTGCGAACCTTAGCTCGCAATGGCCACTTCAATTCCTCCTCTCGCAGGAGTTCTTTCAATCTCATCTCCGCGTCTACTTTAGCATGAAGCTCCGTGGTTTCTAAAATTGTGGACTTGGCTTTTAAATCTAGGGACTGAATAAGTGTAAGGAGCCTTTCCTTTTCAACCTTATAAATCCCACTTAGATGCTTAGCCCACCCTCGTAAGAAACTTCTCAAGTGCCTTATCTTATTCTGCCATCTCTCAACAGAAGTCCTCCCTCCTGCATCTTTAGCCCATTCCCTGGCTATCAGATCCAAGAAACCTTCTCTTTCAAACAACGCTAGTTCGAAAGAAAAGGTATTTTTATTCCCCACATGCGTTGCCTCACCAGAGTCAACCAACAAAGGGGTGTGGTTCGAGATACCGCGTGATAACGCTTGGACTATTACCAGAGGGAATTTCTGCTCCCAGTCGACGCTCGCGAGGACTCGATCCATCTTCTCAAACGTCGGGTTTGGCAAGGTATTAGCCCAAGCGAATTTTCTACCCGAAAGCTCTATCTCTCTCATATCCAAGCTTTCTATAATGGTATTAAACATAAACGACCACCTGCCGTCAAAATTATCATTGTTCTTTTCTTCTCCTTCTAATAATGTTAAAGTCACCGCCAACCAAGATTGGAAGCTGCTCAGACCCGCAAATACGGATGAGATCCGCCAAAAAGTCTGGTTTGAGTTCTGGCTGCGCGGCACCATATACTGCCACCAGTGCGCAATTAAACCCATCGACCTTGGATCTAACCCAAAACTTGACGGCGAAATCTCTCATAACCACACTTTGGACTTCCAACGTCTCGCATCTAACCCCATGTAAGATCCCACCTGATCTTCCTCTCGGGGGAAGGCAATTCCAATCAAAATCAACACCTCCCAATAAAGTACTTAGAAACTGGGGGGAGAAATTGCCCCTTCCTGTTTCAGAGAGGGCGATAAAATCCAACCTATGTTCAATGGAAGCATCCACTAGAAACCTTCTTTTAGCCAAGTCTGCCAGACCTTTGCTATTCCAAAGATTCCTCTCATAATTCATCATGAATTTTTTTAGTAGTACGGATCCTAGCACTTCTACGCACCGCCGATGCTGGATAAATCTTTCGCCTCCACTTGCGTTTAGGCTTATTCTGATCCTCCACCCGGTCCTCACAACCGGGCTCCGTGGACCTAACAACCTGATCCTCGATCGGGGAAATATCCCTTAGGGGTATAGAACCGTCATCCTCCTCTGTCCCAGGGAGGGATGGGCCAAGATCCGCACAGAAAGTATCTAGCACCCTCACTCCCAATGCATCTATGTCGGAATCGTTCATAGGTTTGACCGCTGCTAAGTTGCGAATCAGTTCTAAAGCGCGTTTTGCTTCAAGATCCAGGATATCATTAACGGATTTAGAAATTTCCCTATCATTACTACCTAGTGAAACTCCTAACTGATTTGCATTATGAATAATCTCATCATTAGAAAAATGCAGAATGGAATTGGAAGTGTTGACCGGCATACCATTAGTGACCTCAATGTCACGAAGCTTGGCCGCCCGCCTGGCGCACCTCAGCTGCATGTCATCAACATCCGGCTGGTCCTGGAGGCGGCAGCTCATCCGTTGCCCTTCAGACACAGGACTCGGAATGCCTCCAAAAGCTATGACCTCCTCCCGAGTGGCCCCGTTTGGGGTAAGGCCTCCAGCCCCATCCCCAACGCACGGCCAGGCTGCAACACCCGGAGAGTCACGAAGATCCATCGCACACACCGGCGGGATCCCCAACGCCCCCGGCGAGCGCGGGGGAAGTGAGTGCTGGGCCACCTGCCCACGCTCCCCACCCGACCCAGCCCTCCGACCGGAGGGAGACACGGCCAGCACGTCCGGCGTCCCATCCAAAAGCCCGCGAGGGGGAGTGAGTGCGGGGGCCGCCTGCCCCGCTCCCCACCCGACCCGACCCTCTGGCTGGAGGGTGACGTGGCCACCCCGGTCGGCGTCGGCTGGATCAGCACCTGCAGTTGAGCGGGCGTCATCCGACTCTCGGGGCCCATGGATGCCGCAGGCTCGGCCACCCTGGCCGCCACAGGAGAAGAAGGGGCCGAGGCCACCTGCCCGGGTCCCCCTCCCAAACCGGTCCCGTCACTGATCGGCAACACACTCACCTCCGCGGCCGGCCTCGTCGGAGTCCTCACATGCGGCGAAACAGCAGGAGGGGTGGGAGTATGGGGGCCTCCTGCCCATGGTCCTCCCCCCCTCGACCGAAGTCATCGCAGTGACAATCGCCTCCAAGCACCCATCCACTAGTAGAAATCCACGTTTTACCTAGAGCCATATACCCTAGGTGAAAGGCAAAAAACCATAGGGAAAGTCTCTACCTAGAGCTTGCCCTAGGTAAAGAACCCAAGGTATAGTATAGTCGGGAAAGAGCTCTTTCCCTAGGGTGCATGTGGCAAGCTCTAGGGAAACTCTTTACCTAGGGGAACATGCCCTAGGGAAAGATTGTGGGGTCCATCAAAATTATGCCACCCCACAACTTTCCCTACAATTCTTTCCCAACCATACGTTTCAATAATACCCTAGGGATACATCATATACATATCTCCATATACAAATATGAAATTTGAATTTAAATCTATATCCAGCAGAATTAAAATAATCAAATTTAGAGCCATTATTCAAATTTATAAATTGCATTCAAAATTCATCATACAAATCAGATTATCAGCGAACACATGCAATCACACTTATGGTCAATTTTGAGCCTGAATTCCTCACAACAAAAACATATTACAAGAACTACAACTTAGAAGTTGTTCACATTCTGCTAAACTATGCTCACTGTGTTTGATACACAGAACTAGCCTGCTGTCCATTTGCATGTCATCGTCACCCTCTATCACTATAGTTTTCGATCTCTTGTGGTCAAACTCAACATTATCTTCACGTGTGTGCTTCAGCGACTCAACATAAACTCCAGTAGCTCACAACATACATTTGATGATGAGGCCAAACCAAAGATGCCCTGCGTTGGATGTAAATTAGAGCACCAAAAGAAATAGAACCATCAAGCTGAGTAAGAAAGACTGATCTCGCGCCAAATACTAACATGAGCAGTTACCTTAAACCAAGCTCCTGTCCTTTTTCCTTTTAACGTTGGAAACGTTTTATCGCCTTTGCATCATCTTCTCTCTTACCTATACATAACGTATTTCAGTAATACTTACAGTAGAACAAATAACATGACGTACAACATATCAACAAGTCTCAATACTTAAAAGAAAAATAAACATGGAACTGACAACCAAATAAAAGTTATCTCGTTATTAAAACAGAAAAAGGATGTATACAGATAATGCAGTAATGTCACGCATGGGTTTCACCGCTTGTACCAGCAGTGATCCCCTACTCATCAATCCTACATCAAACATGCGTGGAACCTCGCTCCACCTAAGCAAAAGCTACTCCCAATGACAGTAAGATCCTGCCCTCATATGATAATTAGATGTTCTATACATTTATTCTTAAGATCATGTAACGTTAATGCTAAAGAATTAAAGTCTAACATTCCTCACACAAATAGGATTGATAAATGAAAAGGAAGCACACTGCATTTACAAAAATCTGAACTGATCAAACCCAAAATCAGGTTTTATCAGAGTAATAAGCTATCGGTTGGCAACAAGTACTTTCGTTGATAGATTTTGCTGCAACTCAAATTCTTTGATCACTATGGCGTCCAAGAGACAACCTATACATGACTTAATAGATCATGTTAGAAACAACCTGTTCCTGTCAATCTGTACTTAATGGCACTAACACAATTGAGCATTGTTCCCGCGAACATTGAAGTTTGATGTCTGACTCTCCATTTAGCTTCAAACATGAAGATAGCTGGATTTCTTGGCTATTTTCGAGAATCTGCAAAAGAAGAGTTAGGTTCAAAAATTTGTATTTCCAAGGGAAAACGACAATTGATTGATTACTTCTCACATAAGACAGAAGAAATAAATATGTATCGGCAATGGAACAAACCGTATGTTGCTTTGCTTATAACATGTGTAAAAACGTATGAAATTCCTAATAGTTTTGGGAGTAATAGGAGAAACACAATATTTAAGACAAGTGCATGGGCATGTGCATCAGTGTATAAAATTGAAAAACATGGATATCTCCCTAAAATCCAAAGTTTCAGGATATAGATTGTATTATTATATACTTTCTAACAATTGGTGTAGATGATAAGGATACCGTGTCCCACAAATACCTATTAAATTTCTACATCCTAAATGTGTGAACCTAGAGGGATAATACAATATCTAGCTTGTAGAGAATCTAAGGCTACTATCGGATTTAGCGAAAATAAGATGATGAAGAGCAGCTTTCAAGTATTTAGTCTATAAACAGCAGAACCCTCTGATTGAGCTAATAATCTAAAGGAAATTAAACATAGATAAGACTATAGAAACAATTATGAAGATAACTGGGGGTATATACTAAATAGCTTCATCAATAAGAATCCCATAGGGTCTACGTCGAGGCGCTTTTAGCGGGCGCCTCTGCTGGAGTGTTAGCTAGTTGCTCTTTTGTGTCCGGTTTTGTAATGAGATTGAACTAGTTGGTGCTGTCAGGTTTTCGCCCCATAGTGCTCGTTTCGATGGCGGACGAGCACAGTGGGTTTCCTAGCAGTGCGTTGAACTCACTACCCTCTTTTCCTTCTTCCTGGTTATGTCTGGCACTATTGTATTTCCGTTTAATGCAAATGGAAAGGGGTACGCCCAGTTCAAAAAAATAAGAATCCCATAGTGCAAGACAAATATAAAATTATCCTTTAACCAACAACTTTTTCTACTAGAACAATCACCAACATAGATTAGAAAAATGCAACTGAACATTGCATTATCTAATAAGGTAATAATATATAATGTTTTTCCATTCAAAAATAAAAGGAGCGCTACTACCTGAAGGTTCTAAAATTGTACTTACAAATGTTCTGGGATCCTGACCTTACTTTTGTATCTCTTGGAATGTATACAGTTCTAAAGGAAATCACTCCTATGCCCAAGGTTGGGAAACCAGAAAGTATTCTTTAGTTATAACTATCCCCAAAAAGAAAACAATGTCATCATTATATATAGGAAGTTGACATGATGGCCTTAAATATAAGATTCTACAAATAAACAGAGGTCACGAGAATTTAAAAACATTACACTTCATGTCCTGAGCTCTACATGAAAGAAGAAACTGCAAAAGCCTATAAAATCCTAAAGTTGTAGAGCGAGGGAGCTCTCAAACAGTTCACAGCTAGTATGTAGCTACAAACTTTGAATGAACCTCTCATGTGTTTCTACTGCTTCTAATTAGTTCCTATAAATCTACACTATCATCCGAATCCAACATCTAGTTGAATGCCTCATTTGGCAAAATAACTAACTCACAGTCAAGGCAATGCAATGCACACACCAATTTGCAGCAAAGGCAACAACGATTTGTGCAGAAGTGTAACATTATACTGAATCTGATACGCTTTACTGGTCATGCATCAAACAAAAATGCCAGAAAGTACGAGACAAGTGCAGCATCACCTAGGCAGTTGGGCGTCATGGCGTCATGACAGGTGTGGAGGTGGAGGTGGAGGCGGGAGGTCATCTGGATGAGTGGATGACGGTGTAGTCGTCTGAGCCGAGCGGCCAGCAGTGACGGCCGTTGAGCGGCGCTGCCACCGCCAGCTCGTCCTCCACGGCCAGCACCAGTAGCCTGTCCCCCACGGCCTCGATCTCTCCATTCAACATCCCTCCCTGGAAGCTGCATCACACACAAAAAGGGGTATGCCATGAGATTCAGGTTCTAGAGCACAAGATAAAATGCTCCCAACCAAGAAGTGGCGAATGGGGCCGTGGATCTGGATCTGGAGCGGCCAAGCATGGGGAGCAAAAAGGGGCGACACCGGGGAGCAGGGGGCGATGAGAGAAAGAGCAGGGAGTCACCGGCGGTGAGGGGGGAGGCGGCCGGGGTAGGAGGGCAGCAGTTAGAGGCCATGGATTGGGGATCTGGATGGGGCTGAGCACGGCGGCGCGGCGATGGGGCATGGCTCGGTGCCTGATGGATGTTTCAGGGGGAAAGAGGGAAATGTTTGGGCTTTTGGCAGCACTTCAAGAGGGAAGAGACCTAACTAGGACCAAATTTTGCATCCTGCCCGCGCCTTTCACGCTGCGCGCCGTTTCTAAGTGGGCCATTCGACTGAAATCTCTTCCCCTAGGGTGTACTGTTCCTTTGCTTTACTATCCCTTGAGTAGGTCAATAAGCTCTAGGTAAAGAACTTGGCCCTAGGTAAAATATGGATTTCTAGTAGTGATCCAGAGAGCCATCTGCCTCAGCAAAGTCCAGGGGAGGGAGCGTGCGTTCTAGCACATCCTCAGACTCCACCCGATCGCTCCACAACTTAGGAGGGGCGGAAGTTGGCTCAAAAGAACCAAATCTCAAAGTGTTCATAGGCACCGTAGCTGAAGGTGCAGCCCCATTCCCGGGCATCTGTGAGGCAGAACCCGGGCCGTTTGGCAACTCACGCCCAACATCCTCCCCTCGCGCCTCCGTATTACCCGATCCATCATCCTTATCATGCATATCCACATCAGTCCCTGCCAGAGCCTCAGCAAAAAGATCTGTGTCCTCAAACTCAATCTCTAGGTTGTATACCTGGCCCCTATGCGTCCACTTGACCACATCGGGCACAAACTCGATATCCAGGACACTCACCAGTAGTCGGGCCACCCCGTTAGCTAGGGTAAAGGCCATGTACACCCTCTCGGTCTTCCCGACCAGTATCCCCAAGCTAGCAGCGACCCGAGCATCTTGAAGTGGCTTCGACGGAGCCCCCGAGAATCGCAACCAGACCTGAGTGAGAGGCTTGCCCTGTGGCTCCACCTTCTTCCACTCATGAAACTCGAGGATGCACTCTGTGCCAGGTACTTTGCACAACCCAAAACTGAGAAGACACTCCAAGTCCTCTGTTGTAGGGAAGTCAACCTTATACATATTGGCCTCGAGTCGAATAAGCTCCCATTCAAAATTACCTGGAGCTAACTCACTCAGCCTCTGCATAATCTGAGCCTCAGACACATCACCTTTTGTGACTTTAACAATCCACGTGGTCGTGCTCTGGGGCTCCTCAGGGATCTCCCTCGCACTAGGAGACTCAAAAACATCAACTCGGCACAATAAACTCCATAAATAGTAATACTCGGCATCTGATCACGCAGTATCGGGCACTCTCCCGTGTCATGCGCTGGCTTGAGGCAGGTATCACATAACTCAGTCACACATTCAGCTATAAAGTGGCCCCTCTCACCACAACGATAACACAACATCTTCTCCTTTTTACGAGCCCCTTGGAAGCTCTATCACCATCTGTCTTGTCTGCGGCACCGACAGCACCCGTCACCAAGGGCTCAGTCTCAGGCACCTCAACATTAGCCAGCGCCGTCACCACATCCATCGCCTGACTGGACAATTCCGGCGTCTGTTCGGAAGCAGCCACCTCCGAGGATGCCGTCGGTTCCACAACAACAGGCGGTGGAGGTTGGCGGTAACGGTTCCTCCCACCGCGACCACCACGATGACCTCGGTAGCCACCTCTCTGCCGGTAATCTAGGCCAGATGCCCCCCTCAACAAAGCCTCCCGGGGGACCATAAAAAGGTCTTTCTGCTGTTCCATCACTCTGCCATGCATAGCCACGCCCGCCGCCCGTCGACGACGAGCCACGATGTTGGCCCTCAACATAGGCGTTGCAGCCATCGTCACCCCACTGTCCCCGAGGCGGTTAACCGGGAAACGAGCATGTCCGCGCCTCCATCGCCCCCATGCTCAGGCTGAGGCGGCGGAGCGTGCGTCGGCACCGGCCCAACCCGTTTTTGCGGCGGCCTTGCAACGAAGTGGGGCGGCGGCGCAGCCCGGGGCTGCTGCCCATGTGCCTGCGTCTGCTTGCGAGGCGCCACCACGACTGCCCCCGTCGGCGGCGGCCTAGGCCCCTGCGCGTTGCCCCGCCCCGCAGCGGCTAGCACGGGCGCCGGAGCGGCCGGCCCAGTTGCCAGCGGCCTAGGCCCCAGTGCGCCACCGCCGCGACCCGCAGCGGCCGGCATGGCCCCAGCGGCCACCGGAGGTCTCTGACCCGGCAAAGCACCACCACCACGCCGGCCGACACGGTCCCAGCGGCCATCGGAGGTTTCGGTCCCCGCGGACCACCTCCACACCACGCCATGACCGCGAGAGGAGGGACATGGGCAGCGCGACCAGGTCCACACTTAGGAAACCCGGGAACGGCGCAACGCTGACGAACCCTAGGCGGCGGCAGCAGTATACTACGATCACGAACACAACGATCTGTCGATGTGCATGCGGCTACGTGATCGGTAGATGGGATCGGTGTTTCCTGGGCCTCATACCCAGTAACACCCGGTCCGATCCGCCGTGCCTCACAGCTCACATGCTGGGCCACATACCCAGGCATGCAAGAGCCCATGACGGCCCGCTCAGCCACATGCCCAGGTTGGCTCAGTAGCTGATTCAAACGGGACTCCCTGGCCGCCCGGATCTCAGCCGTCGTGCTGGTCACCGGCGCCGGCGCCGCTGCCACCGGCCTAACCTTCCTCTTCTTTCTAATCACGCGAGTCCAGGAATCCGGCAAAAAGAAATCTGACAAAGTGATTGGCTTGATACATACCTTGGGTAGAGGGCCTTTCCATGGCCGGATCGCAGTCCTTGCCGCGCTGGATCGTCAAGCGGCACGACATCATCCACAATTGTGGCCACTTCCTCCTCTGAATATCCAGGATTAAATGCCTCACAGATCACATCCGAAGGCGTCGGCGAGTACACCTCCGGCGAGTCTCCGGCGCGGTCCCCGTCGTCGTCGTCCTCATCGTCTGACTCCGCGAGACCCCAAAACCTGCCGCCGACGTGCCCAAGTCCAGGGACGACGGAAGCTGGCGTCCGGACCGCGGCGATCGCCGCGGGCGTCGCCCGTGTCGCCCTCATGTATTTTATCATCACTTAAGAGTGCAGCATCCATTTGGATCTATTTTCTAGTTTGGTTAACATGTTTTTTCCTGCTTTCGTGGCTATTTCTGCAGCAGATTTTAGAATAAGTTTAGCACAACATAGTTCAGCAACCACAAACTGAACCTCAGTAATTGGTGTTTTTTTAGAACCCACAGGAGCTCTGCACGCCTATAAATTAAGAAACAAAGTAATTGCTTGTTGAAATATTTACTCCACTACTATTCTACAATCATACTGAAGTCAATTGTAGCTTCCACAGTTGGAGTATTGAGTATACCAGAGTAACTGATATCATATTCATGTTGAACGAAAATGAGTCTCTATTTACACTACAGATTAGATAATAAGATCTGTAGGGAGAACCGGAATATTGAACTTCATCTAGACCACAGTTTTCCCACTTGCATCTTCTTCTGATTTAATCCTTACTTCACAAACTAGATTGGTCGTGCTAGCGTACACTAGAAATCCTGTGGGCAAGTAAAGCTAAACAACCTTGGCCCTATCACATCTCACTATCTCAGTCAGCTCTTAAGTTTACTCCAGGCTTGTCCAGAGTTATTAATAAAATCTACTATACCATATGTGAGACAAGATGGTATACATGCTATGGTACTAAGGACCAATAGAATTAAGCATGGCAAAGAGAAATCACACAATACATGATCAATCCAAAATGTATGCTATACGGCCTTCTTTTTTGGGTAAGTTTACTACATGATGTCCATGTAGTAGTCATAGTGCAATAAGATTTTGAGTTTGATTTCAGTCCTGTTGAGTCTGAGTTCCTATATGTGCTATTTAAGCCAAAAAGAATCGTGACTTTTGGTCCAAGCACTACTGGAATTTTTCTATACGCCAGTTATTCGGCTCTTCGCCGAGAGGCAAACCACGGGCACTCGGCAAATGTACAGACGCCGACAGCCACACTCGGCAACCATGGCTTCACGGTAACTAGCTAATGTTGCTGACACAGAATCACGGCGAACAAACTACGTTCGGCAAACAACGCATACGCCGAGAGTACCACACGGCAAAGAGAAGCCACGTGGCATGCCCGTTCGCAACTGACGGCGCTGTCACTTCCCGCTATCTATACCGAGAGCCATGATGTTCCGCTCGGTAAAAAACCGTCACAGAAACATTCAGACCTGACATGTGGACCTA
The DNA here is from genome assembly GCF_018294505.1 of Triticum aestivum. Taxonomy (NCBI): domain Eukaryota; kingdom Viridiplantae; phylum Streptophyta; class Magnoliopsida; order Poales; family Poaceae; genus Triticum; species Triticum aestivum. The sequence goes on from NC_057802.1 coordinate 105,305,990, forward strand.
CTGGACTAGTTATCAGTAAAACTTTCAAATGATTTGTCAAATTTTGAAAAACAATAATATGACACTCAGTTGACTGATACCTTTGCCAAGAGCTGTGCTCGACATACCACCGTTGACTGATAGCTTTGAAACTGACCGGTGGGACCCATTGGCCCACATGTCAGAGGTACTTTTACCGAGAGCCACCGGCCTCGAAAAAGAATGCCACGGATGGAGTACTGACGAGCCATTCTTTCTTGAGAGTGTCCCTCGGAAAAGAATGTCTCTACTGGAGTGCCATTCTTGTCCGAGAGCGTCCCTCGGAAAAGAAAATCACTACGTAGTTAAAGTGCTCAGGCGACCCCTTTTCCGAGAGCGACACTCGTGAAAGTGAGTGTTTCCGAGTGTTGCTCTCGGTAATATGTCCCATTGCTTCTGTTGTGAAGCTATTTCTTATCTAATCCCTGCAACTGAAAACAACTAGATACATATTATGTCTATATCTTAAGTGCAGCAAATGTTATCATATCAAATGAATGTGGGAGCTAGGAGTTGCCTAGAAATTCCTTGAGCAACACATCACACACATAGGCATAACTCAAACTAGTTCACATAAGGTAACTCAAACTAGTTCACTTAGGCCATTGTGTCATACAAGTTCATAGAGCAAAAAAATTTCTCGAGCACATCACACACAAGTTCACATATTCATACACAGGGTTAATTCATTGAAGTTCACATATTGCAAAACACATGCACATCACACAGAAGTTCACATCTTCATACATGGCCTTGAGGAGGGGCATCGTTTCCATGGGGTTAACCTTCTGGAGGAGGAGGAGGAGGAGGAGGGGCATCATTTCCACCGCCTTGAGATTTTATAAGAGCCTATAAGATTAGAGTCACGTGAGCATTGTTCATCGCTATATAATGAATGGGCCAAATTTAGAGAATGTTCTACCTCTAGTTTTTTCTCGAGCAAATGGGCCAAATTTAGAGAATGTTCTACCTCTAGTTTTTTCTCGAGCAGTTTGAACCTTCGTTCATTTCTGCTCGTTCCTTCTCTCTTGTCTCCTCCTCAGCCTGCTGCCTTTACTCAGCTTGCCGCCTTTGATCCTCTTCAGCAGCCCGTCGGTCCAATAAAGCCTGTAATATGGCATTAGGCTCATATAGGTTGCAAGGGTGGTATTTCGAGACATGGACATAAATGAATGGTTATGATGCTAACCTTGAGACGCGTGATCTCACGTGACGCGGCGGTTGGGCGACTCTGTATGGACGGAGTTGAGATTGTGCTCGACGCACGTATCTCATGGAGCTTGCGATGCGAGGAGGTGGCGATCGCCCGGTTGCAAAGGAGGTGGCGGCCATGGCCCTTCCCCTCGTCATCAATGATGAGCAGCTCAGGATCAAGTGGCTTGTACGTAGGTTCGGCGTCCTGCCTGTGCACCTCCTGGAAGACCTCTTTGAAGGTCCCATACCTCTCCTTCGTCGATAGGCTGCAGAACTCGGCGCCATCCTTCCCCTTGTGGCCTTCTTTCCAGGCCTCTAGGATGTGGACCGGGCGACCAAGCTCCGCCTCCTGCAAAAGTAACCATCAAGCTTAATGAACGGAGATGCACCGTGCGAAAAAGTTAACATCTTATTACACATACCATGTGTTGCTTCAGAGTGGTTAGGTTGCGGCTCGTTCCCCTGGACATGTGCCGGGCCTGGCATTTTCGCGCGATCGTTCCCCTTCTCCACATGTTGCGCCTGCCATGCTAGGTCACACCACATGTCAATCAGGGCCTTCGAACAATCTTCCTTGATCAAGGGTGAAAGATCGTGAATGTCGCCTAGAGGGGGTGGGGGTGAATAGGCGCTTTAAAATAATTACGGTTGAGGCTTGAACAAATGCGGAATAAACCTAGCGGTTAATTTTTCAAGCACAAAACCTACAACAACTAGGCTCACCTATGTGCACCAACAACTTATGCTAAGCAAGAAAAACTACTTAGGTGATAGCAAGATATATGACAAGAAACAATATGGCTATCACAAGGTAAAGTGCATAAGTAAAGAGCTCGGGTTATAGTAAGAAGAGGCAGGGGAGGTATGCCTAACAAATAGAGGAGTGAAACCTCCAACCGAGAAGAACCGGCATAACCTCCAACATCGAAAACATCATAGAAGATGCGAGTGAACTCTGTTTTCGACGAACTCGAGCTTGTCATCAAGATGACCATAAGCTCCAAAACTCACAAAGAGAAGAACCAAACAAGAACCAATAAAGATGATGCAAGGATGCAATGGTTTGAGCTCTCTATGAACGATACGATCAAGCTACTCATCGAGAGCCCCCCTTGATAGTACGGCAATCGATCCTATAACCTGGTCTCCCAACTACCAACATGAGACCGGTAAAATAGAAAACCTATCAAGAGCAAACCTTTGCCTTGCACATGGTCCACTTGAGCTAGATGATGACGATCTTGACTCCCTCAAGATGGACCACCTTTCTTGATTGCGTTGGCTCGATGAAGACTAGTTGATTGCTCCCCCATACTCTACTATGGGTGAGCCACCCTTCCGCACATCTTCACAAGTCCATTGTGAGCACAATGGACGGCAAGCTTCAAGCACTTGATCTCTTCGTGATGCTCCACTTGAACTTGCACACGGCAATGTTGATGACGATCACCACTTGATGTCATCCTCTCCATGGGTTGAGTGATATCTTCCTCTTGACGCAAGCCCATGAACACGTACCTAACCCCACATAGAAATCTCACATAGACCATGGGTTAGTACACAAAGTACAATGGACAATGCTTACCATACCATGGGATCACTTGATCCCTCTCGGTACATCTTCTACGCTTTGTGAGTTGATCAACTTGATTCACTCTTGACTTAGTCTTGATCAACCTAGAATCTTTCCAACTCTCTTCATTTGGATGATGTCTTGAAGGTAAACATGAATGATCACACAATCTTCTTCTTCAAGACATGCTTGCAATAAGCTCAACTCTCACATGACCAATCTTTGGATAATTCCTTAATAGCACCTTGGTCAACACAAACTCTCCTTGAAACCAACACATGTACTCCAAGAAAAGCCTATGGACAAAACCTTCAAATATAACTCAAGGCAACCATTAGTCCATAGAGATTGTCGTCAATTACCAAAACCAAACATGGGGGCACCACATGTTCTTCCACAGGGTTCCCTCACCTAGTCAGACATAATCGAATCATTGACTAATGCATGTAACAAGCGGCAGATGACTCAAAGTACTAGCAACCAATGTTGTCACTTACCACCAACAAGTATTCTTCTCTCTCCAAGTTAGTCTTGCAAGCAGTTTTCCTCGTCATCTTAAGCCCCTTGTCATTGAGCGGCCAACATTGCATCACGGCCTTGTACCGCAGCGTGTGCTTGACGTCGAAGAGTATCTTCCGGGCTGATTTCTTAGCAAAGGCAGCACTCGGCGTATGTTCTGGGACCCGATAATCAGGTGGTTGACACGTGGCTGTTTCCTATTTGCTTGCTTTGCCCAGCGTGGCCGCCGGCAAAGTTGGGGCTCGGTGTAAGGCGTGGGACCCGCTTGTTAGTTAGTGGACACGTGGCTATTTCCTACTGGTTGGCTTTGCCGAGCGTCGCTCTCGGCAAAGATAGTGCTCGGCGTATGTTGTGGGCTCCACTTATCAGATGCTTGCCGTGTGGTTGTTCCCTATTGGTTGGCTTTGCCGAGCGTCTCTCTCGGCAAAGTGAGCTCTTGGAGTACGGTGTGGGTCCCGCCTGTTAGGTCCTCGCCACGTGGCTGTTCCCTATTCTCTAACTTTGCCGAGAGCCGCTCTCGGCGTATATCGTGGGACCCGCTTGTCAGGTGGTTGCCACGTGACAGCTTCCTATTGGCTTCCTATTGGCTAGCTTTGCCGAGAGCCACTCTCGGCAAAGAGACACCACGTGGCAACCTCCGTTTCCGTCTGTCGTCCGTGAGTCTCTTTATTTTGCCGATGCATACTGTTTGGCACTTGGCAAAGAGTTTGCCGAGTGCCCGTGTTCTGGCTCTCGGCAAATTCCTGTTTGCCTGAGAGGTGTATGCTGGGTGGCCTTTGCCGAGTGCAACTCTCAGCAAAGCCTTTGCCGAGGGTTTTAGGCCCTTTGCCCAGTGTTTCTGACACTCAGCGTTGGTGGCGATTCCAGTAGTGAAGCAATAAGATAATCCCTCGTCTCTGATTCTTTTGCCCTTTCTCAACCCTTCCAAAAATTTAATTCCTGAGTTCCTGACCTCCTGCAAAGAATACCATGCTGAAAACGGCACCGACTTGTCAATGCCGTTAGTGCTACTATGGATCAAGTCAGCACGGAAAATTTATGTACTGTTAGTGCTACTATATCTTTGTAAAAGAGGTCATTCGTCATTTATAACTACAAATTGATTCACTTGTATCATGGTCTTGACTGGTATGCCTTTATCGTCAGTTTACAAAGATGGAGGGAGGGAGAGGAGAATAAAAGCGGAAAAAAGAAAGAGAGAAACAAGAAATGCACTTCTTCTGTTAGGTGCTACTTTGTTCGCACCGAGTGTGACTGGGACAAGGGTGTTCCTTATATCCTCTCCAACAGAACAATTGGTGATGCCCGCCAGCTTTTTATGCACGTACACACTGTCCCCAGTGTGGCAAAATATGTGGCTAGGTTAGCAATCTTATGTACTTTTGCTACCCAGTATCACTAATAATGCATACTTTTAATCATAAATTCTAGGATATCTCATGTTGTTACTTGTTAGTAAATCTTGTGCTCTTGCTTTCTGCATTGGACTGCTTACAAAATAACCAAAAAGAGGTGCCACACTGTGAAAACATGAAGTTTGATTATATTTGGCGATACATTTGGTGCAAGTCATTGCCCATTTCTCTTTTTGCTTGTTTCTTTCAGTTTTCCAAATATTACTGTGCATGGATTTTACAATGCCTTATACGATGGAGATGAACATAAGATGTTATTTCACTTTTTGTCATTGTCTGTGGTTGTAGCCACTCTCTTTTGGGGGGGGTAAATTTATATAGTTGGTTTATGGGAATGACAGGTTTGGTTTGGTATTGTCCAAAACTATTACACTACTCGATGGTGAAGACCTATCAAAAATTGACGTTGTAATTGTTGATGATGTACCTTGCAAGGTTACTATCTCGTTCCTTTGATGTTTTGGCTTGCTACTAGAATATACTGTTATCTTGTATACTCAATGAAATATTTCAGGATAAAAACGGAAACATTGTTCTCAAGCATAGGGAGGCTTTGATCCACACTGACGGGACTGGCCTAATATCAGAAGATTTAGCTAAGAAATGCCCTACTGATGTATTTAAGGGGAACCTTTTGAGGATACATGACGTGAGTGTGTGCTTACATGTCCCCCATATTGAGTTCATGCTCCGGCCAGTTGCTCCAAAAGTTCAAACTGATGGAGAGAGGCGAGCAATATATTTCAACACCCCATTGTGCATCTTGTCAGAAAATATGATTTTTTTATTTCTCAATTACCATATTTGAACTATATATTAGGTCTCTGAAGGTTATGGTTTTGTGAAGATAATGACTACATTTGGGCAAATTTTGATATGCCAAAAGAAAACTTGGATACACACATGGCCCAGCTCCTTTTAGTAATACAAACTTGACACATAGTTGAATTTTGAATCAGTGCGGTTTGAAACTTTTAGCTGTTTCACCATGCTATGCTTTAGGTTCTTCCATAGAATGCATTCTGCACTCGGGCACTGATTATAGTGGAAGCTCATTGGCACCCAATATCATCGGTCACACCAATTGTTCTCTCAGTTGTGAAAAGATTGGTGGTACCTTATCTTACTTTGCAACTCACTCCATTATGAGTTGGACGGCACTCGACTTTTCACCCTAATGAGCTTCTTAATAATATGGCACACATCCTAATAAGCTTAATAATATGGACATTTGTGTTAGTAGTGGAACATCACGTTCTGTACTTTGGTAAAACTGTCTCCACTAGATCCTAGATGATTGTGTCCCTCTGCTTGTTTAATCTCATACTGAACTTAAAGAACCTGGCATGTCGACCATGTTAGATCAGCAAACACATCATCCGTAGATTGTGATACACCATACGATGTTACCATTGGTTGCAAACTTGCAATATATCATGTTACAACATCAAGTCCATCCCATTATTGTTTAAAAGAACGACAGATTTAAGACAAGATGAGAAATTTGTGGACTCTACTAACAAATAGGTGTTAGTGGTTAACTTTACCCCAAAAATCATGTTTTGGAAATAGCTCATAGTTATCAAAATTGTTGCTTGCTATTTCTAGCTAACTCTGCTTTTCACTTTTTAGTTTTATTATTAATTATTTTGGTACTATTATTCAATTCAATGTTATAACTTACACATGATAGTGTGGATTCAAAGGAGGATCAATTTGACATCGATGATCATGTAATCTGTGGAGTAAACAATATCATGATCTTTTCTCAGTTATTTTTCAAATGCTCCATTAGATAACTAAGCAGTGTCTTACTCTTCCCCTTCCTCTCTCTAGCCTCTTCTTATGCAGGTCCGTATGTTCTATAATGGACTTGTTGTAAAGGGAACCCTTCTTGTTGTTAGAAAGGTATATATTTATCATGGATGGCTTGAATTTATTGTCGTTGGAGTGTTATCGTTTAGAGCAAGTATAATAAGGGGCTTATAGCCCGCTTACGCGACACTTTTGTCTATATGGAGGAGAGAGACAAGAAAAAATGAGAGGAGTGGTTTCTCATGCAAGAGCTCACCTCTACACGTGCTCCTAGGCAAATGTAATAAATATGGAGAAAGAGAACGCGAGAGGGTGGAACAAAGGACTAGTATAATAGCCAACTTCATCATATGAGTGACTATGTATGATGTCTATAAATGACATGACAGCGTCATATGGCCATCAACTGGCTATACTATTAGCCATGCTCTTAGCAAATTAGCAGTTCATGTGAACAAATGGTTGCATGGAAACATTACCTTCATTTCCTATCTTTCCTATTTGCCATTTTGTTGTTGGTACCTTTTTTCCGCATGTTCAATTCTTCTGGCCCACAACTTACACAATGTCCTGAGTTAATGACAGTCTGAGAATCCAATACTAGTAATATAATTGAGCAATCACATCAATTATTGGTTTTCTTTTACATCATTTTTGTTCACTTTATGTCGGTCAAATTTTGAACTTTTCTTAACATTTTTTAAGAATATATTTCTTATGTTTTGCAGCTTCCTGAAAGGACTATCCATATACGACCATCAATGATAAAAGTAAACTCAGATCCTAGTCTATAAGGTGGGCACTCCTTCAAATCACTGGAAATTGTTTCAACGAGGTAAGTAACCTGGATATGCATTTACTGGATTTCAGTATGAGTAGGGGGGATATCTTGCATAGGCCATAATTTAGAATTTTAGATGTGATCGTTAAACTACTTTGGTTTTAGCAAGAACTGGGAAAGTTCCCATAAAACTGTGAAAGGCAGTTCTTTACTTGGTACATGTTTTGTCTTCGATTTTATAGTATTATTAAGGTCACCCACGCTTAACTAACTGATTAAGCTTTCTGTGAATCAGTTTGGTAGCTGAAGTCACAGAGTTAATTTCTTTGTAGTGGTAGTGCTACGGTTTTGATAAATATTGAGATATTTTTCTTGAGCATTCTCTACAGCTAATGAAATTCTTGCCTTTTGTTGGCACTTCCCAACATTTTTCCAGCAACCAACCCAAAAGGGCATTGACATCAAGGTTTTTAATCACGCTGCTTCAATATGGAGGGGTTCCAGCAGATTATTTTATGGAGCTCCTAGGGAAGGCACTAAAAGATGTCGAGAAAGCTCGCCATAAAACTAGAGATTCCCTTGAAGGTTAATTTGAAATATCATGAATAGAGCACGTATTTATGCTGCATTTTGCTATAAATATGGGATATGTTGCATTTCTTTGATGTTTAGGAATTTGTTACTTTTAACATCTCAAGTATGCATTTACCTAGTGGTAGTTATGCCTTCACTTGCAATTTCTATTAATGTGATCCCTCTTACAGTTGCATTTAACCATGGTGACATGGATGATTTAATGTCTGCACGGATGATCCTTTCTGGAATTTGACCAGAAGATGAAGCATACTTACAACACCAGCCCAAGGAGGAAAGAGAAGGATTCAAACAAGGCAGGCTCCCTGTCGATCAGTGTTATTATCTGATGGGCACAACAGATCCTACAGGGACACTAAAGTCCCATGAAGTCTGTGTGATATTGTAAGTGGTCCAGTAACCCACCATATCCTTTCTATTTCTCGGTCTTTCCTTTATCTCTTCCTTATGCTTTTCAATTTTTACGACTGCCATAATCTTATAATTTTACATAAACAGGATATTGGTTTCTCTGGATCTGTTTATCATGTTACAATTTGTTGTAGAAGGGGAATGCAGAACCTAAACATTATTTTGTTTCTGTTTTTAAACCAGTGAGTCGTTAGATAATGCATTGAAATAGCTTAGACTTTAAGTATTGGTATATTGCTCACCTTTTCTGGTCAGCTTAGACTTTTGGATGACCTTTCCACACCCACCCCCTCTCCCATAAATAATAATATTTTGGATGAACTGGTGCTTGCAACCGAACGTGTACCAGGACCAGGATCAAGAGGTGTTAGTTCAAATCCTTAGTAACTAAGTTTTAAGAACTATAATTGCAGTTCACTGACTTCACTCTAGTCCATATCTTAGGCTTGAAGGAGCCTAGACACGAGTGTGACTGTAAGTATGTTGCTCACCGTTTTCATCATCTAGCTTAAGCTTTTAGGTGTTGTTGGTGTATGCAACTATGCACCTTCATATGGACTAGAGGTTTCTGCTTTGGTTTCATGAATGCATTAAAGAACACACTTCGTACATCAATTTGATTTTTTTCAAGTCCTTGAATAGTTTGATGATCATCCTGCCCTGAAAGAAGAATGTCTGATAAGGAAGCAACAACTTCAGCATGTACCTTTTTTATATAGACTGGTCAGAACATGGTTTAATAAATGCATGGTCTGATCTTGGTGGATGGTATGTTTTCGTGCTGGATTAAGTATGTGTGACTAATTACATATTGCCAGGGCACAAAATATGTGGGACTTCTAGACTTTGGTAATGTTCTAGGTTTAATTATAGACCATACCATCCTTTTGAAGGGAACTAGAAGGTTGAAGTGTTCGTCTGTTCCTTTTATTACTAATTATGTCTCATCAAACAGGGACCATGACCCCATTTCTGGAGAGGTTCTTGTCTAGACATCCTGGGCTGCATTTTGGTGATATACATGTCTTGACAGCCACATATAGTGAGGCTATACAGGATTTTGTGGGAGACTCCAAATATGCTATTCTTTTTCCTGTTTCTGGACCACGATCTCTAGCTGATGAGATGGCAGGTGGTGATTTTGATGGTGACATGTACTGGGTCTCGAGAAACCCACAGGTTGGTCATTGTTTCTGACATGTTGTAGTGAACTGTTTATTTTTGCTATCCTTGCTAACAAACATAATCCTTTGGAGCATATTGCACACTAGTTTATTAGGGAGTATATATATATATATATATATATATATATATATATATATATATATATATTTATTTCGAGAAAACGCAAAGGACCTTTGCGTTTCATTTCATTGAAAGGAAAGAGAGAACAAGCCTCCTAAGAGGTGAGTTTTACAATGCCATTGGCAGATCAGTGCACATCCCAGGAAGTGGCAGGACAACCCCGAGTCCCTGGGCTCCGGCGTTTGCCCAACAGCGGGCCTCGTCTTTGATCCTATCTACTAGCAAATCAATTGAGGGCGTCTCATTGTCAAAGACGCACTCGTTCTTGTGTTTCCAGATCATCCAGGGAACTAGCAAGGCAATGGACCTGAGGGCCTTGCGGCGCGTCATCGGCGTGTGCTTGTTCGCGCGCAGCCACCTTGCCATGACAGTGGGCTCCTGGTCCGGTGGCCGGGTCGGCATGCGAAGCCAAGCCAAGATGGCATACCAGGTTTGGCGAGCGAAGGGGCAGGTCAGGAGCAAGTGCTGGAGTGTTTCAGTGGCTTGGTCACATAGAAGGCACCTGGGGTGATGCTGCAGCCCGCGACGAGCGAGCCTCTCCGCCATCCAGCAGCAATCTTGGTTCGCCAGCCAGTGAAAGAATTTTACTCTTGATGGCGCCCAGCTTTTCCAAATCAGCTTCCAGGACGTGCATCGTGTTGAACCATGGAAAGTGGCCGCATAGCATGACTGCGCCGAGTAGATACCGTTGGCCGTCCACCTCCAGAGCAGCTGGTCTGGTTCATTTGAGAGGATGGTACGGTTCACGGTCTGCCAGATCATGAGGTATTGGCCTATCTCGTGAAGGCCAAGGACTCCCTGGATATCATGAGCCCAGGAGTTCCCTGCCAGCCCTTCTGCCATCGTCCTTGAATTTCGTCGCCGTTTGGGGATGCACTGGTAGCGAGCTCGCGGTTGGACTTTCCGCTAAGCCAGCGGTCCTCCCAAAACAGGGCAGACTGGCCGTTCCCGATAGCCATGGTCGTGGAGGCGAAGAACAGCGCGCGCTCCTCATGGGAGAATTGTAGGTCAAGCCCTTGCCAGGCACGGCCCGTGTCCACGCGGGCGAACCATAGCCATTGCAGCTGTAGCGCCAACCTGGCGCGCTCGAGATCGCGCACACCTAGGCCTCCGTACTCGATGGGGCGGCAAACATGTCGCCAGTTGACGTGGCAATGTCCACCATTAGCAATGGCGCGTCCAGCCCACAAGAAACCCCTCTGAATCTTCTCTAGCTGCTTTAGAGTCTTCTTTGGAGGGGCGAATGCAAGCATTTGGTGCACGGGAATAGCACTGAGCATCGACTTGACCAGAGCAAGGCGCCCAGCCTTGTTCATAAGCCATGCCTTCCAGGTGGGCAGCTTGGCGGCCACCGAGTCAACCAAGGGCTGCAGCTGGGCGGCAGTAGGGCAGTGTGTCGTCAGTGGGATACCAAGGTAGGTAACAGAGAGTTGCACTACCGGGCACCCAAGCTCGGCAATCACGCGTCAGCCGCGAGGTCACCATGGAGGATGGTGGCTGAACTTTTGGCGTCATTCACCTGAAGCCCACTCACCTTTTCGAACAGGGTCAAGATACCCTTGACAGCGGCCACGTCTCCCGGCGTCGCGTGACAGAAAAGCATGACATCGTCGGCGTACAAGGAGATCGTCGGCATGTGCCGACGAGGGTGTAGCTGCTGCAGAATGCCGATGTCAATGGCGCGGCGCATCAATCTGCTGAGGGTGTCCACTGCCAGCATGAAGAGTTGTAGGGACACGGGGTTACCTTGGCGCAGCCCGCTGCGGTACCAAATCGGCGGGCCAGGCTCGCCATTTAGTAGGACACGGGTGTTGGACAACGATAGCAGGATCGCAAGCCACTCCCGGAATCGGTCTCCGAATCCATATTGGCGCAATACCTCGAAGAGGAATGGCCAAGACAGGGAGTGAAAGGCGCGTGTGAGGTCGAGCTTGATCATGATCCGCGGGGCACCAAGTTGATGCAACATCTTAAGCGACTGCCTGACAAGGATGAAGTTGTTGTGGAGGCTGCGGCCGGTGATGAATGCATTCTGGTTGCGGCTAACCAGACTGTCCAGCTTTAGGGCGAGGCGCAGCGAAAGTGTTTTAGCGAAGACCCTGGCCACCAGGTGAATCAAGCATATTGGCCGGTAGTCGCGCAGTTCGTGGGTGCCCGCGCATTTGGGCAGCAGGGTCATGAGGGCCTGGTTAAGCTTGCAGAATCCTCGGCCTCTCAACACGTACAGCTGTTGGAAAACATCCATGATATCTTGCCTTACTATGCCCTAGCAAGCCTGGAGGAACTCCGTGGTGAACCCGTCCAGCCCCGGAGCCTTGTGGGCGGGGAGGCGCTTGACAGCGTCCCATACCTCGTCTGCATTGAAGGGCGCATCGAGGCTCGCGAGGTCGCCCGGGTCAATAAGCTGCTCCAGGTCCATCGTGATGTTACGATTGGCGGACGTGCCCAAGATTCTGTCAAAGTGCTCAAACGCCGCCTGCGCCATCTCATCATGCTCGGTGAGCACATGCTCGTCCACGGCCAGGCTGAAAATCCAGTTCTTCTGCCGACGGAAGGAGCATTGCTGGTGGAAGAAGCCAGTGTTGGCGTCGCCGTCCTTGAGCGTGGCAACGCGCACGCTGTCGGGCGATGGTGCGCTCGAGGGACGCGAGGCCAAGGTACGTACCGACAATCCTCCTCAGTTCGGGCAGTTCCTGACCATCACTCGGATCGGGCGAGCCGGTAGTGGCCCCTACACAATCCTCCTCGAGGCCGAGGCATGGTGGTTGATTTGAGACTCCAAGAGCTTCTAGAGTATTGGCGGCCAGTGGGGTGGCGCCAAGTGGCTCCGTGGGGGGCTCTGTGCATGTGGTAGAAGCGGTAGTAGCCAGCGTGGGGCCGCCAACTGGCTCCGCCTGCACGACCCTGTCCTCCACGACCGCGGCGACAGTTGTGTCCTCAGCCAAAGCACACTTTGGTCTACTTTTGCCCTTTCCTTTTCTGGCACGACGAAGTCGTTGGGCGGGGCCGCGGTGGTCATGTTGACCAAGCTGACCTGGCCACGGAGCCATGGAGCATGTACCGGACGGTACGGACGGCGGCGACGGCGCCGCGTTTTGGGGCACCGGCCATGCCTGGTCGACGGCCACCCCGTCAGCGCGCGCGGGGCGGTTACCAGCGCGCCAGCCCAAGGAATACACGACCATGCCATCGACGCGTCCAGTGGGCTGCGCCTCCGTGCGCCGGCGCTTGCGACCGCGGTGGTGTGAACGCCCAGCACCCAGGCCGCGCCCTTGGTCGTTGCCGTCACGCGCATGGTCTCCGCCAGGTCCGTCGCGCGGCTGGGCGTGTCGAGGTGGAGCTCTGTTCATCTACGCGTGAGACAGGATATGTGAGAGTCCTGATGGTCGGTGCCTCGGAGCTCAGACAAGCCGGGATCTGCTCCACGATTTCCAGGACGGCTGCGCGGCGTATGCTGGCGGGGTCGTGTATGCGCCCAGCCAGACGGAAAACTGCCATGTCTGCTTTGGAGCGAGTGCCGGGGTGGAGACGTTCGATCCAGCAACTGTCCCCGAGGATGTGCTCTGCGGTCGAGAGATGCCACGCCTGGGCGGGTATGCCGCATAGTTCCAGCTCAACGTTGTACTCGAACTCGCCGGTGCCCGCATGGGCGAGCTTGCTCCAGGGGCGAGAGGGGGAAGCACGGAGAGCTGATGAATGGTCACCGTTGAAGCGGCGCATGGTGGTGCGCGAGTTGAAGAGGATCAAGAAGTCCCCGGGGTGGACATGAACCGTGAAATCTCCATCAGCAAGCTCGAGGGAGGTGAGGAGCAGGTCAGCGACCTCGGCCGCGGACACCTACGGCTGGTTACCGGAGATGGAGGCCACCATCGCGCGCGACAGAACCTCCTCTGCCTCCTCCATCTCAACGAAGTGTGACATGATGACCCTCACCGGCTCGAGCACATGCGGTGCGGGTGTGATGAACATCGGGGCAGCGAGAGGGGGCGGGGGCGGAGGCGGGGCCTGGGGAGCACGCGCCCTTGCAGCGGGGCCAGCGCGGCTGGGGCCGACGCAAGCTTGCAGGGCGGCTTGCCTTGCGGCCTCCTGGCGCTGAGGGGTGCAGGAGCGTGAGTCATGGCCGGACAGGAGGCAGCGGCGGCACCTGACATCGTTGGTGCAATCACGCACCCAGTGGCCTTGGTCAAGACAGCGGAAGCAGAGTCCGGCGACCTCCTCTGGGGAAGGGCTGCGCCGTCGAGGCAGCAGAGGGTTGGGCACATCGTCTTGTCGGGGGCAGCGGCGGCGGTTCCGGCGTCGCGGCTCTTGGAAGCCATCTGCATCGACCTGGACGCCGCCCGGGGCGCGGTGCACCTCGGAGCGGGGGCTGAGGCGTCTCGCAGCGGGCTGTCGAGGAAAGACGGCGACGGCAGCACGTGCGGGGGCTGGAAGCGCGAGTCGCGCGGAGGTGACCGGTGGGGTGCGTGCGACGTTGCTGTACGAGCGCGTCGAGGACTCGCTCTCCGAGTCGAACCAGCGGTCACCGGAGGACACGCGGTCGCCGGAGAGGGTCGCTCGGAGCTTGAGGGCAGGTGGGCTAGAAGGTAACTATTCATATTTCATATAATCCTAGAGCATGGAATTTGGGATGCATTGCTGATTTTATTTACACAGGGTTTCTGCAAGTTGAATTCCGGTCCTACTTACTACACGCATTGCTGATTTTATTTATACAGGGTTTCTGCAAATTATATAAAATGCATATTTTTGTCTCACTTCAAAATAAAACAATGATATTTAAACGTTACCATCTAGTGGATAAATATAACATCAAATAGCTAATATTGTTTCTGAAAGTTGCATCATTCAGGATATAGCCTAAATTTACCACTCATTTGTTCCTATAATCTTTCCTGGTATTTTTAACAGAAAGGTACATTTGATCCAAATGTGTTGACTTCTTTTTAACTCGGCTAATGATACAAATTAGGTTTTGTGTCCTTTAGGGTTACCTTTTTTTGTTCTAAAATATAAAATACCTTGCGTTGGGTTTTCAGAAATTGTTAGTGTATCTTTGAAGCATCATTTTGTTAATTAAACTGCCCACCTTTTCCCCTCACCATGAGCTTTTGGCTGCACTGGTTGGTTCTCAATATGGTATCAAAGCTAAGAGGTCTTGAGTTCAAGAATTGACTCACATATTTCTTTCGATAGAACATACAGCCCACTTGCAATTGGGGTCTTATTGTCTTAGGCATCAGAGAGTTCGACTTGAGGGAGAGTGTTGAAGTATAAATGCTGAGAACATATAGTTCACTTGCAGTTAGGGTCTTATTGTCTTAGGCATCAGAGAGTCCCACTTGAGGGAGAGTGTTGAAGTATAAATGCTAAGCTTTTGGTTGGTGCATGATACTCAATAAGTTTGGCACCAAATTGTTTTGGACTATTGGTATGACATCATACTCTGCGCAGCATTGTAACTATCATTAAAATGACCTTTTCAGTTATTGAAGTACTTCAAACCATCGGAACCATGGGATCCAAGAAACCCTCCAAGGAAGGCTAAACAAGAGAAGCCTCAGGATTATGATGAATCCAAGCTAGAACACATTTTATTGCGTGAATTTTTTAGAACTAGGTTTACACCAAGGTATTATTTACTCGTAATATTTTTTTTGCATGGGCACTTAACTCAGCTATTTCTGTTATGCATCTAAGCCCGCAGAGCGTCTTGACATTGAAAGGCCATCGGAATTTTGAGAAGGCCAAAATACCTAAAATGTATTGTTCGAGTTACCTAAACTGTATTTTTAATATACAATGGTCGTCTCATTTACCAAGTCTGGACATAAACTGACAGGATCCAGGTCATGTGGCGAAGATCGTACAAATCGACATGTGTACACCTATAATGAAGTCAATTATGATTAATAAGTGTTGAAGTGTATATGTGGATTGCCTAACCCTTTCTATCAGTTCGGACTTTTGGTTGCGTTGGTAATGCATGAAGCTTAACATGGTATCAGAGCCTAAGGTCTTGTGTTCAAGTCCTGGCTTTCGCAGTTTATTCAAAATTTGCTGCTACCCCCCTCTTATGTCCACGTATAGGCCTCTTGAGCCATACCTCTGAGTCTATTCACGTGTTGACTTCCCGCGTCACACGTGAGAGGAGGTGTTCTGTTCACGTGTTGACTTCCCGCGTCACACGTGAGAGGGGGTGTTTTATTCATGTGTTGACTTCCCGCGTCACACGTGAGAGGGGGTGTTGAAGTGTATATGTGGATTACCTAGCCCTTTCCATCAGTTTGGACTTTTGGTTGCGTTGGCTAGTGCATGAAGCTTAACAATAAGATTCTACCACATATTGAATTACTCATCATACCTTCTTGGACCAAGATCATTGTTATTAAGAACTTTACATCATAATCATACATTAAGTTCTAGTTATAGATAAATTTGTTAAGAGAAAAGGAACAATGTTGACATATGCTACCGTTTCAAAATATTATGTCCTATATTTACAGTGTCCAGTAAAAGAAGTATTGGTTATTTGTTTACAGATAACATCACATATATTTTGATATTACATCTGCTCAGCATGTTGTAGTTTCCTAGTTTTGCCATGACCATTTTGTAGACCCTGTATTATATATGACCTATGCAAGTTATGTGGTCTAACGTTGTTTGAGATTTTTCCTTTCTTCAGTTATGTGCTGGGTGCAGCTGCAGATTGTTGGCTGGTATATATGGATCGGCTACTGACATGTGAAGTTCAAGAAGACAAAAAAGAATGGGAGCCAATAAAGGCTAAGATGCTTGAATTGGTTGACATTTACTATGAGGCTCTGGATGCCCCGAAAAGTGGGAACACGGTTTGAAATCCTCTGTTGATATACACTATAGTTACTGTAATTTTTACTGTTCACCTACTGGTACGGGATTAAACATCCAAAAACGTTATGTGTTACAGAATTAGTGGCGATGAGTTAGTAAGGATGGACTTTAATTGTGTAGAGTCCAATTATTTCTTTAGTTGAGTGCTTGAGTTGGGATATAAAGAAATGGATCAAAGCCCTCTATAAAAAAGGTAGCTAGTAGTTGGATTAAGAAAAAGAATGTAGCAACCCTCCCTTCCAGTTGCTAATCCCTATCCTCTATAATTTTCTATCCCTACTACTGCTACCCTTCTTCACAACCATGATATGAACTCAGTGGATGATGTATGGTAGAAAAATTCGATATAAATGCTACTTCCGTCCTGGTTTATTGGTCCTCTTCGTATTTTGTGTCAAAATTTGACCATACATTTAACTGACAAAAGGTCAATGCATGTCATAAAAAAATTATATCATTGGATTCGTATTTGAACATAGTTTCCAATGATACTATTTTTTGTGACATGCATTAACATTTTGTTAATTAAATCCTTGGTCAAAATTTGACAAAAAAATACTAAGGGGACCAATAAACCAGGACGGAGGTAGTACTGTGCAATGTGTATGATGATGATGAATCTGTACATGTGGCCCAGGGGGTTCTGGAACACCCCTATCCTGTTGTAACAGGGAAAGACTTGGCATGGATATGTCATGTTCCTTATGGATTTGGCACTTAAACCAACTATAAGGAGATTTTCCCTTAGTTGCTCCATCTAAGCCCAATCAAATCAAAGAAAGATCACACCTTACTCTTCTAAGAGAAGACATCTATATAAAGGACCCGGAGGCCTATGCGGGAGGTATCTTACAATGACAACTCAACTCAAATCACAACACAACACAAAGTTAATCAACCACCGATGCAATTTACTAGTGTACTTTTAGCTAATATTGGTGACTGGATATGTGATGATCCAGGTACAGTGACGATGTAGATTACATAAAAAACCTGCATACAGTGGATGATTCTTTGTATGCTTTCATCACCAGGACATTAACCGTCTTTCTTAATAGTTTCATTTTGTTTTGCAACAAAATGATATTACATACATCGTACTTCAGCTAAACTTTCTTTCTTCATCCATCTTCCAAATAGATCACTATGCCTCGTCATCTGAAGGTTGAAGTATATCCGCACTTTATGGAAGGGAAAAGGGTTTACACCTCCCTACAATTCCACATCAGTGTTGGGCAAAATCTATGATTTAGCAAAGTCGCATCAGCCTGAAGCAGTTCACCCAATCAATAAGTTGATATTTCTAGTTGGTTATATATGTTTTTCATTTGAAACTGATTTTTACTGATCATGTGTTATATATGTACAATCTGCAACGATTGCTGAGGAAAAAATGTGGAACTTATAGTACAATTATATAATCGCACAGTAGCCAGACTAGGGGCATTTGTGCTGAGCTGATAGCTTTCGAGAGATTATATGTAATTTTATAGTGTCTGTTCACCATTAGTTCCTTGATTTGCTAGAAAATCAAATTTAGGCTCGATCAACCGGCAACACGATAGTGGAATCTTTGGGCCGTTGTGATGCATGTCTGATGTGTCTCGATGATATTTTTTTTACCTAACTAGGTTTGGTGGTTGCCAGTTTCCAGTATACAGCTGACCTCTCTTTTGCTCCTACGTGCTTTGGTTGCACTGAATTTGCAAGTGCTGAAAGTATCTCTGTCAAACAAATAGGCAGTTTCAAGCAGAGATGAATCCTGGCAATCAGGCCACTATGAGTTATGGAAATTCTGGATTTAGCATAACACCATTGGTGACGTAGTTAGATGCATTACAGTAGGACTATCGAGGATAAGTAGTGACCAGCCAGGCGTTTTGCAAACTTCTGTATAGGCTGTAGGGTGAAGATGCACACCTCCGGGCTTTCGGTAGTGCTGTGCTGGGGCAGAAACTCACCTGAGTCTGTAAAACGTAGGTTTTGGGGGAACTGGCTCAACCCTCAAAGGGGTGGTCTATCATATATATATATATATATATATATATATATATATATATATATATATATATATATATATATATATATATATATATAAAATGATGATGTACAAGTCCAATACCAATACGGTATGGTTTACACAGTAGGGCTACAATACGAAGTCTAACACCCTCCCTCAATCTCAACTCACTCCTGTAGTATCTAGGAGGTTGAGATTGCGCCTACAGACCTCAAACATGGGAGAAGATAGAGGCTTGGTGAAGATGTCTGCAAGTTGATCTTTTGAAGAGATAAACCTGACTTGTAGTAGCTTCTGTGCAACACGTTCCCTCACAAAATGATAGTCAATCTCAATGTGTTTAGTCCGTGCATGGAACACCGGGTTTGATGACAGAAACGTAGCACCGATGTTGTCACACCAAAG
The DNA here is from genome assembly GCF_018294505.1 of Triticum aestivum. NCBI lineage: Eukaryota > Viridiplantae > Streptophyta > Magnoliopsida > Poales > Poaceae > Triticum > Triticum aestivum. Next base: position 105,324,913 of record NC_057802.1, read on the forward strand.
GACCGAAGGATGTGGCTAAGCAACTCCTAGCTCTCGAAGTAGGGACTCAATCCATATAAGTTCGGCAGTCGCATTGGCAACCGACTTGTACTCAGCTTCTGTGCTAATGCTCTTGTGACTGCGCTTGGTCGTGATTTTGCAGTTAAGGATTTGGGACAGCTTCATTTCTTCCTGGGTATTGAGGTTGCTCATCAGTCTCGTGGTACAAGTCCAATACCATGTAAAACGTAGGTTTTGGGGAACTGGCTCAACCCTCAAAGGGGTGGCCTATCACATATATATATAATGATGACGTACAAGTCCAATACCAATACGGTATGGTTTACACAGTAGGGCTACAATATGAAGTCTAACAGAGTCCAGGTATGCGGAGTAGAGAGAATAGGGAGAAGATCTCTTTCATGATAATTTTTGCTATATAACTTGACAAAATCCAATGGAATATAAAGTTGCATAATTTGTTATACAGCTACAACAGTTAGATATCTCTATCTGATTAATTCACAGCGGTGGGAATTCGATGGTTTTAGTCCTTATCCATCTAGGCTGTTTATGCATTTCTAGTTGCGTCTGTTTGGGTAAGAAAGATGCACCCTAGCCATGGCTGTGCTAGGAGTTAAGCTGGGAACATAAATTAATAAAGCTTATAATCTGGTTAGAAATAAGGCAAGGTCAGTTAGCACTTTCATGCCAACTATCATCAGCAATAAGGTAAGGTCAGTTAGGACTCTATCATCATGACGTTCGTCTTGTTCACTGTCTCCATTCTGTTCTTTTTCAGATATAACTCCGCTGACATGCTTCACCGAGGAAGTAGTAGCCGAAGAACGCAACATGTGGGGTCTACGTTACGACGAGTATCGGAGAGCGAGCACATTGCTATTGGACAGTAATCGCCCAATCTCTAAAGAAGAGAAGAAGGCGAGGTTCCGGGAGCTAGACCAAAAATACAAGCAGGTAAAGCGTGGACCAGTCCACTGCTGGCTAACAAAGTCGTGAGAACATCATGCATTCCCTGACGGGCTCGTGAGAACTGGGTTGGGCTGCAATGCAGATGCTGTACGACGCGGCGGAGCTGGAAGAGAGCCACAAGCACCCGTTCGCCGTCTACAGGGAGGCCTGCGCGATCTACCATCTGGTGTACGAGCACGCGGCGCGGTGCCGGTGCGATGACGAAGGAAGGCGTGTCGAAAGGTGCGGCTTATCGTGGAGGGTCGCCGGCCGCGCGCTGTGCGAGTTCTACGTGATCAAGCGCCGCGGCGACAGGGTGGTCGCCGACATGCAGGTCCTCCGCGACGCCTTCAGGAAGGATCGCGGTGCGTAGCATAGCTTGCATGCATGCATGCAGAGTACGGCTTTAGGTGGAATATCTGATTATCTATGTATGTACAGTACGTAGTAGTAGCAGCAGTGTGGTGTACGCGTACAGACCTGTGTACAAGTTTGCATTACTGGTGCATGTGTATTTGATGGATTATGGATGGGCTTAGGCCCATATAAGACAATAATTCCTAGTTAATCTCTAAGGCCCATGCATGTGTACGCAAGTGGTGGGAAGTGTGGGAAGTTTAGTACCGACCTCTTTATAAGGGCTGCTCTACCACTTGCTATTGGGAGCTTGGGAATAGGAGCTGTACACGCACGCTCCTTCTTCTCCGCCGCCTGCTCGCCACACCACGCCTCGTCACGACGCGCGCGCGCCGCGGGTTGCGGTAATTAATGAGTCGCTTACGGAAGCGTCACTGTCCGAGACATTGGACCATGGGCTGTTCGCGGACTCGATCGTGGGCCTGGCCCAGGCCCATCTACCTGACGGCCTATATAAGAAGGCGTTGGCCAGTGGAGTGAACCCTAACTCAGTTCACTCACTCCCTCTCGTACAACCCTAGCCGTCATCTACTATTCCTCTCTCTGTGCTGCTTCCGGCGATCCCATCCCGACGACCGCGTGCATGGTTGGTTGGGAGAGCAGGTGCCTCTGGAACCCTATTGTTCGAGATCTTGCCCGGGAGAACGGCAATAAGGTTATTGGGGAGCGTCTCGACGCGATTGCTCCCGATCCGTCCCCGTCTCCGTCCGCCTCTGCTTCCACTACTTCCCCTGCATCGACTCCATGGCTGACGACGAAGCCACCAAGAAGAAGGCCAAGGCCGATGCCGAGGCTGCCGCTGCCGTCGCCGCGTTGGCCTGGCCAACCGGAGGGTATGACTCGTTCATCCCCTATTTGCTCGTACATGTGCTGGCCGTATATAAGCTGCTCATAGATGTTTCGGTTCTATGTACTATACGTGCTCACATGCTTAGGTTTCTGTATGAGATGCATACCGTATTTTCCATGCTTACTTTTTACTCGTGGATTAGATTAGTCAAAAAAGTGCTAATATTTTCAACAATCCAAAAACTTTATTTTAGCCACTTTTTGACTCATGGCTTCGCCGCTACTCTGAAACCGGAAAAGTTTACTGGAACGCATTTTAAGCGTTGGCAGACGAGGACTACCTTGTGGCTCACAGCAATGAACGTGTTCTGGGTTGGTGGTGTGTCTCCCATGGTAACGATTGCTCCTGAACAGGAGAATGCGTTTAGGGAGGCAACCACCATCTTTGTGGGAGCCGTTCTTACTGTGATCGGAGACAAGCTAGTCGACGCGTATCTCCATATGCGTGTTGCCAAGAATTTATGGGATGCGCTCGAAGCTAAGTTCGGCGCAACCGATGCTGGAAGCGAGTTGTATGCTATGGAGCAGTCCATGATTACAAAATGGTTGATAACCGTTCTGTATTGGACTAGGCCCATGAGATACAATGCATCGCTAAGGAGCTGGAGCTCCTGAAGTGTGAGTTACCGGACAAGTTTGTCGCGGGTTGCATTATTGCAAAACTCCCTCCTGGATGGAGGAACTTTGCTACTTCTCTCAAGCACTTGAGACGTGAATTCTCTGTTGAGGATGTTATCGGTCATCTAAGTGTTGAGCAGAACTCAAGAGCAAAGGACTCACACGTGAAAGGGGCGGAGGGTTCTTCTAGCACCAATGTGGTGTAGAAGAACTTCCACAAGTTCAAGGGAAAGAACTCTGTCTAGCAGTATACTACCTTCAAGAAGAAGGGTAAGAAGAAAGATAAGAAGATAGATGGCTGCTTCACTTGTGGTTCAGAGGAACATTGGGCAAACAAGTGACCAAACAAGTATAAGAAGCTAGGACAGGACGCAAAGTCTGTCAATGTGACTCTGAGCAACAATGATGCGGCATCAAGGTATGGTAATCTGTTTACCGTACTTTCAGTTTGTCAGTCCACAGATTGGTGGGTTGACACTGGGGCCAATATTCATGTGTGTGCTGATGTGTCTTTGTTTTCTTCTTACCAGGTCACACGAGATTGTTCCGTCCTGATGGGGAACGGCTCACATGCTTCTGTTCACGGTGTTGGCATGGTAGATCTGAAGTTTACTTCGGGAAAGATCGTGCAACTGAAGAACGTGCAGCATGTCCCCGCCATCAAGAAGAATCTCGTTAGTGGTTCCCTTCTATTTAAAGAAGGGTTTAAGTTAGTATTTGAGTCTACCAAAGTAGTCGTATCTCGTTATGGACTATTTGTTAGAAAAAGATATGAGTGTGGTGGTTTGTTCCGCCTTTCCCTGGAAGATTTCTATAATAAAGTCGTGAACCAAATTCATTCCAATGTGAACGAATGTGAGGTTTGGCATTCACGTCTTTATCACATAAATTTCAGTTGTATGACATGGCTAGCTAAGATGAATCTAAATCTGAGTTTCACTTTAGCCAAAGGCTCTAAGTGCCATGCGTGTGTACAAGCAAAGCAACCTCGTAAGCCTCACAAGCCTGCGAAAGAGAGACACCTGACACCACTAGAGCTCATACATTCAGATCTCTGTGAGATGAATGGTGTGTTGATTAAAGATGGAAAGAAAAACTTCATGACTTTGATTGATGATTCCACTAGATTCTGTTATGTGTATTTGTTAAATACAAAGGATGAGGCTCTACACTACTTTAAAATCTACAAGGCTGAAGTTGAGAACCAACTTGAGAAGAAAATAAAACGAGTCCGGTCTGATCATGGTGGAGAGTACTTTTCTTGTGAGTTTGATTTATTCTGTGCGGAACATGGTATTATTCATGAGAGGGCGCCTCCCTATTCACTCCAGTCAAACGGGGTTGCCGAACGGAAAAATTGTACTCTAACAGAGTTGGCTAACGCCATGTTAGATACATCGAGTTTATCCAAGGCATGGTGGGGGGAGGCTGTATTGACATCATGTCATGTTTTGAATAAAGTTCCCGTGAAGGACAATGAGACTACTCCCTATGAGCAATGGGAAAAGAAAAGAACTACACTCTCTTACTTGCGCACTTGGGGTTGTTTGGCGAAAGTCAATGTGCCGATCCCCAAAAAGCGTAAGCTTGGACCAAAGACCGTGGACTGCGTTAATTTGGGCTACGCTAAGAATAGCGTTGGCTATAGATTTCTAGTAGTGAAATATGAGGTACCTGACCAGAAGGTCGGTACAATTATAGAGTCTAAGGATGCTACATTCTTTGAGGATATTTTCCCCATGAGAGATATGCAAATCACTTCTAGACTGGAATCTAAAGAGACTCGTGAACCTGCCATTCTGATGGAATACTATGAACACAAAAATGATGAAAGTTCCACAGAGGATGACGAGGAAGCTCCTGTTAGGAGCAAGAGACAAAGGACTGCAAAGTCTTTTGGTGATGATTTTCTCGTGTACCTCATGGATGATGACACTCCCAGTTCCATTTCAGAAGCTTATGCATCTCCGGATGCTGACTACTGGAAGGATGCGGTCCGTAGCGAGATGGATTCCATCATGGCTAACGGGACATGGGAGATCACTGATCGTCCTTATAGTTGCCAACCATTGGGATGTAAGTGGGTGTTCAAGAGGAAGCTTAGGCCCGATGGTACTGTTGAGAAGTACAAGGCTAGGCTTGTGGCCAAGGGTTATACCCAAAAGAAGAAGAGGATTTCTTAGATACTTACTCACCTGTGGCTAGGCTGACAACCATTCGAGTGTTACTCGCTTTGGCTGCCTCGCATGGTCTTCTCGTTCATCAGATGGACGTTAAGACGGCTTTCCTTAACGGAGAGCTAGACGAGGAAATTTACATGCAACAACCGGATGGCTTTGTAGTAAATGGTCAGGAAAGAAAGGTGTGTAAGCTAGTGAAATCTTTGTATGGCCTGAAACAAGCGCCTAAGCAATGGCATGAGAAGTTCAATACAACTTTGACATCTGTTGGCTTTGTTGTTAATGAAGCTGACAAATGTGTATACTATCGCTACGGTGGGGCGAAGGAGTTATACTGTGTCTGAATGTCGATGACATACTGATATTTGGGACCCACCTCAAGGTCATTGAGGAGGTCAAGGCCTTTCTATCTCATAAATTTGAGATGAAAGACCTGGGCGTGGCTGATGTTATCTTGAACATCAAGCTACTCAGAAATACTGAGGGTGGAATTACACTTTTGCAATCCCACTATGTTGAGAAGATTTTCAGCCGTTTTGGATATTCGGAGTGCAAACTTTCTGCAACACCATATGATCCTAGCGTGCGGATTCAAAAGTTCGAAGGCACGACTGTAGATCAATTGAGATATTCTCAAGTGGTTGGTTCACTGATGTACCTAGCTTGTGCTACTCGTCCTGGCATCTCATTTGCTGTGTGCAAACTGAGCCGATTTGTTTCCAATCCGGGAGATGTGCATTGGCATGTTGTTGAGCGAGTGATGCATTACTTGCAAGGCACTGTGAACTATAGAATTCACTATTCTGGGTACCCGACGGTACTTGAGGGGTATAGTGATTCGAATTGGATATCTGATGCTGATGAGATGAAAGCCACAAGTGGATATGTCTTCACACTTGGTGGTGGTGCTGTTTCCTGCAAGTCTTGCAAGCAGACGATCTTAACGAGATCGACTATGGAAGCAGAACTCATAGCATTAGACACATCATGCGTCGAAGCAGAATGGTTCGAGAGCTTTTGATGGTTTTGCCAGTGGTTGATAAACCAGTCCCGACTGTCCTTATGAACTGTGACAATCAAACTATGAGTGCTAAGGCTGAGAGTTCAAAGGACAATATGAAATCCGCAAAGCACATAAGAAGAAGATTAAAATCTGTCAGAAAATCAAGAAACTCCGGAGTGATAGCGTTAGATTATATCCAGACGGCTAAAAATCTGGCAGACCCTTTTACGAAAGGGCTATCACGGATTGTGATAGAAAATGCATCGAGGGAGATGGGTATGAGACCCACGTAAGTTGCCATGGGGGTAACCCAACCTATGTGATCGGAGATCCCGTGAATTAGAACATGGGAAAACAATCCAGCGGTTAACCGAGGAGAGTATCCTTAATTAACCCACTCCGTTGGAGATGCATAATACTCTCAATTCTGTAAGGCAGGCTGACTTTTGTCTTAATGTGTTCCAAAGCTTATGAAAGCAAGATGCTAACCTACAGAGCATTCTTTGGAGGAACACACCTATGTGAACCCGACTACTGGTCACACAGTCTATGAGATTGGGTGATCTCTAGGAAGCTCATGAGAAGGTACGGAGTATGACTAATAAGCTCCACCCGTGGGGTTTAGCCTTTGGCAGCCACGTATCAGCTGACAATGGGCGAAACTTCTACAAGGCAAACTGACAATTCAAGGCATAGTCCATTGTTCAGTTGTGAAGAAGTCTAATCCCATTGCTCTAGGTGGAAGTTCAACTTAACAGTCTCCACTGAAAATTCTGGTATATCAAACATTGTTTGGAACAGTTGACAAACTTATGTGCCTTGAGATCTGGTGGGAGATTGATGGATTATGGATGGGCTTAGGCCCATATAAGACAATAATCCCTAGTTAATCTCCAAGGCCCATGCATGTGTACGGCAAGTGGTGGGAAGTGTGGGAAGTTTAGTACCATACAACTACAGTAAGAGACCTCTTTATAAGGGCTGCTCTACCACTTGCTATTGGGAGCTTGGGAATATGAGTTATACACGCGCGCTCCTCCTCCTCCGCCGTCCGCCTAGCCTCACCACGACGCGCGCGCGCGTGCCGCGGGTTGCGGGAATGAGCCGAGCCGAAACTTATTTTTGCCGCTCAGAAATGGTTAATTAATTAACGAGTCGCTTACGAAAGCGCCACTGTCCGAGACGTTGGACCGTGGGCTGTTCGCGGAGTCGGCCGTGGGCCTGGCCCAAGCCCATCTACCTGACTGCCTATATAAGAGGGCGCTGGCTAGTGCAGTGAACCCTAACTCAGTTCACTCACTCCCTCTCGTACAACCCTAGCCGTTATCTACTATTCCTCTCTCTGTGCTGCTTCCGGCGATCCCATCCTGACGACCGCGTGCATGGTTGGTCGGGAGAGCAGGTGCCTCCGGAACCCCGTCGTTCGAGATCCTGCCCGGGAGAACGACAATAAGGTTTTTGGGGAGCGTCTCGACGCGACTGCTCCCGATCTGTCCCGTCTCCGTCCGCCTCTGCTTCCACTACTTCCCCTCCATCGACTCCATGGCTGACGACGAAGCCGCCAAGAAGAAGGCCTCGGCCGATGCCGAGGCTGCCGCTGCCGCCACTGCGTTGGCCTGGCGAACCGAAGGGTATGACTCGTTCATCCCCTATTTGCTTGTACATGTGATGGCCGTATATATGTTGTTCATAGATGTTTCGGTTCTATGTACTGTACGTGCTCACATGCTTAGGTTTCGGTATGAGATGCATACCGTATTTGCCATGCTTACTATTTACTCGTGGATTAGGTTAGTCAAAAAATGCTAATATTTCCAACAGTATTTACGTGTACATGCATGTAATTAAAGACGTTCTCCTCTCTACAGAGAGCATGTCCTCTGCCTGGGTAACCCTTCTGCGAAAACGGAGCCCGTCTCTCAACAGCAGTTGGCCGTCCATGTTGCTCTCCAGGATACGCCCGGAAAGGTGCATCACAGTTATAGAAAGAAGCGCCAAAGAAGGGGACATGGAGCATGTAATCCCGAGCATCAGTGATCCCGGATGAACAGTAAAATCCAAAAAAATAGTATTTTTTTTTTAAATCTGAATTTTTTTTTCAAGAAACTTTGATGGTTTTTCTACCTGCATGCCAATTTTCATGATGAAATAACATTTGTGGAGGTCTCGGCAAAAAAACAAAATCATGCTCCAAAAAAACTGTTTTTGGAAGCATTTTGGAGCATCGATTTTTTTCAGAGACCTGCATGAATGCCATTTTGTCATGAAGTTTTGCACGCATGTAGAAAAAACATCAATGTTTGTTGCCAAAAAAAATCAGATTTGTTTGAAAATTTTAAATATTTTTTCGTGTGTACTGTAGTAAAGGGTGTCTGTGAGATCGAGCTCACAATAGCACTTTCACAAAGAAGGCTTATAACCAACGGCTAAAACTTGAAAAAAGGTGCATCAGAGTTATAGAAAGAAGCGCCAAAGAACTGTTGAGACATCTGTAAGCACCGTAGAAACTACTTTTTTTTACAATAACCACCTCTTTTATCAATTGGCTACGATCGTATCATCGGAAGTACTAGTAATAAGAGGAATTACAGCCCCTGGGGCAGCATCCATCCAAACATTAGGAGGAGTAAATTTAGCTATCCTAGATACTCATGGGCAACCTTATTGTTCTGTCTATGAAATGCTCATAAATAATACGGGTAAAATCTAAAGACATAAAATTAGCAGTCATCAAAAACAACACTCGCCACCGAAAAAGAGTATCCCTCCTGAAGTGCAGCGACGACCTTTGGACTGTTAGAATTCAGCTGGATCCGACGATTTGGGCTAGGTTCATGCCAAACCTTACTGCAATCGCTTCAACTGTGAAGGCATCATAACAAATTTCGAGCCTTTCATTAGCAGCCACAATAAATTGACGTGTGTGGTCTCTAAGAATAGCTCCAACAGTTCCTTTTGTTCGCACACGAACATGTCACCGTATACCATCGACGACGGGGGTGATGCACCGCAACTCACGTCTAAGGAGACCCGACCGGAAGCATGGTACGCAAGCAATCAGGCGGGCGCTTTTATAGACCCAAAACCCCACACGCCCGGGATGGACCCCATCAGGGCGCCCGACGGCTATGGGCTGCCCTAGGTCGGCTTGACCGCCCCTAGGGCCTCGAGGTTCGTCGCCCTGCAACAAGAAGAACGAACGAAGAACGAGGAAGAAGAACTAGGGTTAAGGAGAAAGATAAAAAGATAAAAAGGGGCAGATGATTTGACGATTTTGTGTTGTTCAATCGGCCGTCACCTCTTATCTATTTATGAGGCGGCTGGACTTCCCGTACAAGAAAAGGACTCCAAATCCTTTCCAAATCTTTCCAAAATCAACCGAACTCGGATTTAGGCAAATTTGAGACATCAGTTGAGTTTTTGACTTTCACATGCCACAAACGACCTCGGATGAAGATGCGCCCAAAAACAAATTAACCGTCTCGACGATACGAACAATTTTCACGTTGAACGCTTTTCGATTCGAGGCCATCCTCAGGGCCGAATCGCTCGTGCAAGCCAGACTATTATTCGCGCTACCATGTCTGATGGGGCGTGACACTTTTGGCTGGCCGCACTCAGGTGGCTCTAACTTTTACACACGATCACGGATTGAAACGATTTTTATACCAAAATCGACCGTTTCGACGAGGCGAAAACAATTGTGTAGAAAGTTTTCTCATTTGATGCCGTCCTTGAGGCGTAATTGGCCGAATAGTACAAAATCAGTATTTCGAACACAACTTCGGCCTTCGAGATGAGATTAGACGGTGATGGCCCAAACTTCAAAGATGTTCATGTCGACAATACGGGACTTTTCCATGAAGATCACTTCTCCATTTGAGACCATCTTAATTGTATTTCATACCATGCCAAAATTTGGTGTCAACACCTTCTAGCGAGTCAGGGTCAAAACCCACATTAACATTCGGTTTACATAACCAAGCCTAGGTCTGGTCCAAGCTTCTATACGAAGTTTTGTCTTAGGTGTACAAGAGAGGGTAAAGTTCGATGGTAGAGCTCTTACTGCCAGATTGATTGGGTCTGCATTTTGTATGTCTCCCCCATGTGTTAATTTCCGACGTTCCCACCACAAATACCAGCAACAAGTGGCCACCGCCCTGTTTCATTCGAGTGCCTTCATTATTTCATCATGATATCCCAACAGTTTCCAAACTTCTGCGGCCACCGGGCATTCAAACAGTAGGTGTTGAATAGTTTCTGAACCTAATTTGCAGGAAGGACATTCGGCCTTGATTTTAATATGTAGATCAGCTAATATCGTACGACAGCGAATAGCACTCCATACCACTCCATATGAAAATTTTGATTTTCGATGGGCATTGGAGGCTCCATAAAGAACCCCACTTCGTATTTGGTGATGATAAGCTATTACTAGTAGCATGTAGATTATTCCCAAAGTGGTGCTCCCAAACAGCATCATAGGCGGACTGAACCACGTAAGCTCCTGTTTCTGACAAATTTCAAGCCAAGAAATCTGACACCTCATGTACAGGTAGAGGAATTGCAAGTATTCTTTGAGCATCAACATGGCAAAAAGTCTGATTCACCAGATCTGTATCCCAATCTCTAGAAGAGAGATCAATGACATCTGAAACGCGGGATAGAAGATGACTACCTCTACTCTCAAATCTTAATTTTTTGTCCATCTCCTAGTCTTCAAATATGACCGTGTCTCTATGTATCAACTCCTGCCATTATACTTTGTAATATACAAGAAGCCTTCTTTGCCGAAAAAGGCTTTCGTCCGCTTTATATATAAAGCAACGATCATCAACAACCCGGTACAAACTCACGCCATCACAACACACGCACACACCCAAGGCAGGATACATAGGCGCTGAGCGCAGCAACACCACCCCAAGCACTACAAGACCAACTGGGGTCCTCAGTTGTGAACACGCCATCGCGAAGAGATGAAGCCGCATATGACGAATTGTAGGCTTCAAGGTGGCGCCTTTAGAAAGGGAACGACACCGGAGCGCCGCCACAGCCCGACCCGAGGGTCAGAGTTTCCCCTGGAGCAACACGAGGGCAGTGAGGGCCGCGACGATGCCTTCAAGAAGGGAACGAGTTTCGCCGCCGCCGGTCCATCTGAAGATAGAACAGGTTTTCACCCCGGCCAACACTCACCGCCACTGAACGCCACACCTCGGCTACCATGCCGCCCACACAGCCATGATCACCGGGCAGCACCAAGCCACGGGCTTTGCCCATGAGCACCGAGCTACCACCACCAGGGCCGCCGCCCAAGACCCTGACACCACGTCACCCAAGATCTGCCACTACCCCAACCAAATAGACGAGTGAAAAAGTCCCGCCTTTCGCACCACTGGGAGGCCCCCAACGCCGGACCCAAAAGGACGGCCAAAACCGGCCTCCATCGACCCGTCCTGCTGCACCGGGCGCGAGACAGGCTCGGTCCTGCCGCCGGGCGCGAGACGAGCTCGGTCCTGCTACCGAGGCGCGAGACAAGCAATGGACCGCAGCTGGGAGAGGGTCAGCCCTTCGATGAAGGTAGTGCTCGGACGACGACGAGAGGCATCGAAGGCCGACACAAGCCGCTCATCGACCGTCCAACACCGCAGAAGTCCAACCGCCACCGTGGAACGACCGACACTACTGCCATGAGCCACCACCAAGCTGTAGCAGCCCACATCCATGCCAGGACCCTGAGGGGCAGCCCCGAGCCGCCCTGCAGCAGCTACGCTGCGCCGCCGAAGTCGCAGCCCACCCCGGCCATAAACGCCCAACGCCCCACCACCCCCGAAGGAGCGGCCTGGCCGCCAGCCGCCTCGCCACTGCCTTAGCTAGGTCGCCACCACCACCCACGCCCGCCGCCGCCCCACCACTCAGATCTGGGCTGGGGGAACCAAATCCGCTGCCAGCGAGTCCCCCAACCACGGAACCCCACGAGCCACCTCAGGGAGGGGGAGCAGCACCACCGGGGCGCCAGGCCACCGAGTCATGTGCGCTTTGACTTTGGACCTGAAATTTTTAGGAGTTGTAGCCACAATCCTTGTAAACATGCACATTTTTTCAGATTTTTTTTAAACATTTAAGAATGCTTTTTTCTATTTTGGAGCACCGGGAGTACCTCAAGGATGGGAGTACCAGATACTTTCCCTTGGCAACCCAAGTATTTATCATTAATAGCCTCCGTCATGATATTAAGTATAGAGCAAACCCGAGCCTCCATATTCACATCTGTACTAGGGCCGAAGAAAATACTCGATTTATCCACACTTACTAGCTGGCCCGGTGGCCCGCAATATAAGTCCAGAAGGGATTTGAGACAGTTAGCATTTTGCACATTGGCCTTCATCAGTATTAAAGAATCGTCAACAAACAAAAGATTTGTGATGGAAGGTGCATTGCGACAAACCTTGACTCCCACTAGTTCTCTGGATTGCTCTGCATGATCCAGAAGGGTCGTAAGTCCCTCAGTGCACAACAAAAACAAATATGGTGATAGCAGATCACCCCGTTGAAGCCCTCTTGATGGTTTGAATAATTCAGTCCCTACTGGATTATATCTCACCCTGTGTTCCACAAACGATACACAGAGCATTATCATTTTCACCCATTCAGCATTGAACCCCAGTTTCGACAATACTGCTTCCAAGAAGATCCACCACCCGATCATAGGCTTTGTGCACGTCAAGTTTCACCGCACACCAACCCTCTTTGCATGCTCTCCTTTGTTTTATTGCATGAAGACTTTCATATGCTATCAAAACGTTATCAGTGATTAATCTCCCTAGAACAAAGGCACTCTGCGTTGGGCTAATAATTTCTAGGAGCAAAATTTTCAGCCTAGCTGCAATCATCTTGGAGATAACTTTATAGACAACTTTGCATAAACTAATGGGTCTAAACTAGGACACTCTCGCAGATGTGTTCACCTTGAGTATCATAACAATAGTCGTATCGTTTCAGCCCCGTGGCATCACTTGAGAGTTGGCTGCATTAAGAACCTCCATCACTAGGTTGTCAGCAAGCATTGGCCAAAACCTTTTATAAAACACAACATGTAGTCCATTTGGTCCCAATGCTTTAAGATCACCAGTCGAGAACAATGCTTTCTCTTACCTCCTCTGCCGTGTAAGGGGCCATAAGAGAGTCATTCATCACATCCGAGACTCTTCGTTGCACTCTGCATAACATTAATATCTGGGGCTGGGACATGAGAGGTGAATAAGTTGGTGAAGTACCCCGGTATAATAGATTTCAAGCAAACACAACATTTTGGCAAAAAAACGTGAACAAATAATGGTATGTTAGACTTTAAAAAAATGGCATGTTAAAAAATCCAAATGATAAATAACACATGCGTGGCACGAATTCCAGCGAAGCGTTAAATGACCGGGTTGCGCCCACTGCACGCCCTGCTATTCCTGCCCTTCATCTCCCTTTGCGTAACCATCATCAATATGATCTCTTCCTCGTCGCCGTCTGGGAGGAGTTCAATATCCGAATCATCCAGGGACAACGAAGAATCGAAGTTTAATTACGTAGTAGCAGTAGCAGCAGTGCCGTTGTACATGTACATATAGTAGACTTGTGTGCATGTTGAATTGTTGATGGACGTGTATTTATGTGTACATGCATGTACAGTAATTAGAGACGTTCTTATCTCTACGGGGAGCATACCCAACAGCGAGTGTTTTCACTCGTGCTGCCTGCGCAAGCGCGTTTCAACGGAAAAGTTGATGCCTGCGCGCTGGGTGGAAGGTCAAGTCCTCGAAGCTTGTGCCTGCCATGTACGTATGGGCCATACGTACAAGCCGATGGGAAGGCAAGCGTACGCCCAGTCTTTTCAATGTTTCTCGTATGTACCAAGACAAGCGTCGCGTCGGGGTGGAATTTCGTGTTTTGAGCAAAGATTTTTAGGATCAGGCCCTCGTTTAATTTTGTTTTGAAATCTGACCCTTTTTCTTACCACCATGGGTCCTGACGGTAGGGATACACATCCTACCGCCAGGAATGGCGGTAAGGCACTAATCCACGTCAGCAGCCCCAGATGGCCGCCGTCCCCCTCTACCGCCACTGTCCCTGGTGGTAGCCTGTATAACCTTACCGTCGTGGACCCTCACGGTAGGGTGCGAGTAGTTATATGGGCCGACGCCCCCGCCTCAGCCCCATCTCCCCCATCCCCTCTCATCCCAGCCGCCAAGAACTCTGTTCTTGCTCTCTCTCGCCCCTCTCTACTCCTCCCCTTGGATCTTCTTTGTTTCTTCACCATTTTTGCGGAACGAGATGGCTCCGAAGAAAGAAAAGTAAGCTCCTCCGATCCCTTCAATTACTTTTAGTCAAATAGCATCCGATTCGACGCATTATTTGCTTCAAATCACCCCTATTTTTGAACTAAGATTGATTTTTTTACCTAGGATTGTTTTAGGTTGATTTTAGATGTTCTCTAATCACTAGTGGTGTTGAATACGAACACTACTCACTAGTTCGAATGGTAGTGTGAAGATGAACCATAGTTCATAAAAAAATTTGTTTAAAAAAATGATGATATGATGCATGTTGGAGGAATTTTATTTGATATATGATGCATGTTGATATGATATGATGCAAGGTGTATAGTGGATGTTGTTGGAGAAAAAATGGTGAACCCTCAAGATGAACCCTAGTTTATAAAAAAAATGTAAAAAAAGATGATATGATGCATGTTAGAGGAATTTGTTTTGATATATGATGCATGTGGATGCTATATATGAATGTTGTATGAATAAATATATGAATGTTGTATGAATGAATCGACCATGTTTCATTTTTTATTTATGCTTATGCTTATGCTTATGCTTATAATGCTTATGTTTATGAAATTTTATTTAGGCGGGCACCTCTTGCGGACAACATCGGCAAACGGTACTCCATGCTTGACTACACGTTCGACAAGGGTCATCGTACCCGTTTCATAGAGAACGGAGTGGTAAGTACTGTGATCGAAATATTGTACCAAAGTTTTTGGATTGATGAAAATAAGTTACTAACTTTTGGCGTCCACTTTTTGACACATGCTCCCACCACTGCGCATGAGGGGTCACACGAATGCCGTGAGGATGGAGTACGACGAGCGCTACGCGCTGTTTTTCAGGAGAGCCCGACTGTTGGGTTTCGTCCTGTAGTTCAAGCGTCAACCGCCGACGCTCGTCCATGTAGCTCTCACGGCTTCGATTGACCGGTGGCGACCCGAGACGCATACTTTCCATCTCCCATGCGGGGAGATGACGGTGACCCTCGAGGATTGGGGGATGATTACGGCCCTACCGATCGAGGGTCATGCACTCACCGGGCGAGTGGAGAGGACCAACTGGCAGCAGAGGGTCACCACCCTCATTGGCGACTGCCCCAACACTAAGGGTAACCGGACATCCGGTGTATCGCTGCCCTGGCTCCTGAAGAACCAAAAAAATGCCCCGTAAATGCCGATGAGGGTAACGGTGGAGCAGTATGCGAGAGCCTATTCGAAACAAAAATAAAAAGGAACATAGTTCCAATAAAGGGAACCCAGGTGTGGTACCTTCTCACAGTGGTCGTGTTTCCAGACTGCTCCGGGAACTCTACCCTCTGGTCGTATCTCTTCTTCCTAGCCGACTGGGATGCAGGGTACAGTTGGGAGGCCGCCTCTCTCGCCTACCTATACCGCTCGGTAAGAGAGTATCTCATTGCTTTTTACAAGTGTATGCTCCATGATATTGTGTTGTATCTGATCATCAATTGTTGTTTGTAGCTTGACGAGGCAACCCAGAGGACAGAAGATACTTCTGGTATGTGTGGATTTGTGTGGATCCTCTCCATTTGGATGTGGGAGCGGCTGCCAGTGGGGCGCCCGGAGAAGTTGTGAAGACGTCCATGGGATGCGTATGGCGAAGATGGCGACTCTACTCGATACCCGACCGTAGCTTACGAGTGGGACGTTGTACGTCTCTACACGGGCACATCCAAGGATTCATACAAGGCCTTCGCCAACGAGATGGACACTTTGACACCTTCGCAGGTATATGAACTAGCTCACCTTTCTCTTTGACGCCACTTTCATCGGGAACTTACCAATGTTTGTGTAGTAGGTAAACTGGTCGCCGTATCATGACCGAGAGTGGGGGTTTGAGCTGAACGTGATGTGCGAGCAGGTCATGAGTCTCTGGTGGTGCATGGTGCCCATGCTATGTGCGTACGCCGTCGAGTGGCACTTGCCACATCGCGTGGCCACATAGTTTGGGATCTACCAGCATACACCACCGGGCATGCCGAATGATACCGGTGTCCACGAACTCCACTTGTGTGTGCATTGTTCTCCGTTACCATGATTTCGTTGTGTTTGACGTTCTTATGATGTTTTGTGTTGTTTATGCGTTGTAGGAAGAGCCGGAAGAAAAATCAGTTGATCACAGACTAGGGAGAGGAGCATAAAACTTTTGTGACGGAGTGGAATTGGCATAGGTGGCGTAAAGATGGGGAGAGGCGAGTGCTTGATTGGGATGATTACGCCCAACACACGAGGTGGTACGATGATGGTTAGAAGCACCGTCTTCATCTCAGGCCTCAGTGGACGACAGAAGATATCGCGGAGCTGGAGATGGATGCCCCTCCCCCAGGAAGAGGCCTACCATGCAAGCATCAAAGACATGAGTGGATTTAGGGAGTTTGCACCCCTGATCAACAGAGTGGTAAGTTGTGTTCTTCCTTCTTGAACCGATGGATGTATGTAATTTATTTTATTCGTCATTGTGACTCACTTATGCCTTTACAGCTCGGCGAGCTGAACAGATGCATCTTTGATGGCTCGAATGCACTAGGTGGTGCCCCCGGGACCGGAGATTCTGAGGACATCATGAGGGAGACGATGAAGGTAACATTTCAACCGCCTAGAATACCCTATGTTCTTGTTCATTTGCAATTATAAATCTGATCCGTATTATGTCATTGTTTCATTGTGAGTGCAGAAGTTCGTGAAGTGTTGTTGCAAGCTGGTAGGCCTGCTTGGGTGCGCTGGCTCGGTTGAAGCTCATGATCCTGCAGGCACACAGGGTAACGTCGCTTCATCGAGCCATGCTGCCTCGTCGGCTAGGTTGGTTGAGGACGAGGAGGAGGAGGAGGCCCATGAAGAAGAGGAGGAGGAGAGCAATTGGGAGGAGGAGTACGATGAAGAATACGGACCTCCACCAACTCAACCATCTCAGCTTCCGAAGAGGAATAAGCCAAAGAAGGATTGGCAGAGTCCATCCCCATTCCAGAAACCGATTCCTCGAGGAGGGCGCAAGAAGAAGCTTGAAGAGACTCATTCAAAGAACAATGAGGACCGTACTCCAAGAGGGGCGAAGCATGTAGTTGTGGTCTTGTCTTGTTAGCCTAATTGTTTTAGTTGGCTTTGTGAAACTACTTGTGTTAGTTGGGGTTGTCAAACTATGTGGAACCGTTTGCTATTTTTCTATTTGTGAAACTCTGTGAAACCGTTTGCTACAATTTGCTATGTGTGACATGTCTATTAGTTGAACCTTTATTAATATCTCGAGTGTGATACATGTTATATTGTGTGAGATCTGCATATTTTAGGCTCTTAAATATATATTATATTGTATTCTTTGCTGTGATAAAATTTTAGAATGAAACAAGCATTAAAACTTGCAAAAAATGCAAAACACAGACCTTACCGCCAGGGTATTGCGTTTTTCGGTTACAACATGTTCGCAGACAAAAACCCCAGGACCCTACCTACTGCCACGGGCTCGGCGGTAGGGTTCCATTGAAGGAAATATGCCCTAGAGGCAATAATAAAGTTATTATTTATTTCCTTATATCATGATAAATGTTTCTTATTCATGCTAGAATTGTATTAACCAGAAACATGATACATGTGTGAATACATAGACAAACAGAGTGTCACTAGTATGCCTCTACTTGACTAGCTCGTTAATCAAAGATGGTTATGTTTCCTAGCCATAGACAAAGAGTTGTCATTTGATTAATGGGATCACATCATTAGGAGAATGATGTGATTGAGTTGACCCATTCCGTTAGCTTAGCACTTGATCGTTTAGTATGTTGCTATTGCTTTCTTCATGACTTATACATGTTCCTATGACTATGAGATTATGCAACTCCCGTTTACTGGAGGAACACTTTGTGTGCTACCAAACGTCACAACGTAACTGGGTGATTATAAAGGTGCTCTACAGGTGTCTCCAAAGGTACTTGTTGGGTTGGCGTATTTCGAGATTAGGATTTGTCACTCCGATTGTCGGAGAGGTATCTCTGGGCCCACTCGGTAATGCACATCACTTAAGCCTTGCAAGCATTGCAACTAATGAGTTAGTTGCAGGATGATGTATTACGGAACGAGTAAAGAGACTTGCCAGTAACGAGATTGAACTAGGTATTGAGATACCGACGATCGAATCTCGGGCAGGTAACATACCGATGACAAAGGGAACAACGTATGTTGTTATGCGGTTTGACCGATAAAGATCTTCGTAGAATATGTGGGAGCCAATATGAGCATCCAGGTTCCGCTATTTGTTATTGGCCGGAGACGTGTCTCGGTCATGTCTACATAGTTCTCGAACCAGTAGGGTCCGCACGCTTAAAGTTCGATGACGGTTATATTATGAGTTTATGTGTTTTGATGTACCAAAGGTGGTTCGGAGTCCCGGATGTGATCACGGACATGACGAGGAGTCTCGAAATGGTTGAGACATGAAGATTGATATATTGGACGAGTATATTTGGACACCGGAATGGTTCCGGGGGTTATCGGATATATACCGGAGTACCGGGGGGGTTACCGGAACCCCCCCGGAGATTATTGGGCCTCATGGGCCCAAGTGGTGGAAGAGAAGAGGCGGCCAAGGGGCAGCCGCGCGCCCCTCCACCCCAAGTCCGAATTGGACAAGGAGGGGGGGCGGCGCCCCCCCTTTCCTTTCCCCGTCTCTCTCCTTCCCTCCCCTCTCCTACTCCAACATGGAAGGGGGGGAGTCCTACTCCCGGTGGGAGTAGGACTCCTCATAGGGCGCGCCAAGGGTGGCCGGCCCCCTCCCCCTCCTCCACTCCTTTATATACGGGGAGGGAGGCACCCCCTAGAGACACAACAATTGATCCCTTGGATCTCTTAGCCATGTGCGGTGCCCCCCTCCACCATAATCCACCTCGGTCATATCGTAGCGGTGCTTAGGAGAAGCCCTGCGTCGGTAGAACATCATCATCGTCACCACGCCGTCATGCTGACGGAACTCTCCCTCAAAGCTCGGCTGGATCGGAGTTCAAGGGACGTCATCGAGTTGAACGTGTGCTGAACTCGGAGGTGCCGTGCGTTCGGTACTTGATCGGTCGGATCGTGAAGACGTACGACTACATCAACCACGTTGTGCTAACGCTTCCGCTTTCTGTCTACGAGGGTACGTGGACACACTCTCCCCTCTCGTTGCTATGTATCACCATGATCTTGCGTGTGCATAGGATTTTTTGAAATTACTACGTTCCCCAACAGTGGCATCCGAGCCAGGTTTTATGCGTTGATGTTGTATGCACGAGTAGAACACAAGTGAGTTGTGGGCAATACAAGTCATACTGCTTACCAGCATGTCATACTTTGGTTCGGCGGTATTGTTGGATGAAGCGGCCCGGACCGACATTATGCGTACGCTTACGCGAGATTGGTTCTACCGACGTGCTTTGCA
The DNA here is from genome assembly GCF_018294505.1 of Triticum aestivum. Classification (NCBI taxonomy): domain Eukaryota; kingdom Viridiplantae; phylum Streptophyta; class Magnoliopsida; order Poales; family Poaceae; genus Triticum; species Triticum aestivum. The sequence continues at coordinate 105,344,676 of NC_057802.1, forward strand.
CATAGGTGGCTGGCGGGTGTCAGTTTCTCCAACTTTAGTTGAACCGAGTGTGGCTACGCTCGGTCCTTGAGAAGGTTTAAACAACACTAACTTGACGAACTATCGTTGTGGTTTTGATGCGTAGGTAAGAACGGTTCTTGCTCAGCCCGTAGCAGCCACGTAAAACTTGCAACAACAAAGTAGAGGACGTCTAACTTATTTTTGCAGGGCATGTTGTGATGTGATATGGTCAAGGCATGATGTTATATTTTATTGTATGAGATGATCATATTTTGTAACCGAGTTATCGGCAACTGGCAGGAGCCATATGGTTGTCGCTTTATTGTATGCAATGCAATCGCCCTGTAATTGCTTTACTTTATCACTAAGCGGTAGCGATAGTCGTAGAAGCAATAGTTGGCGAGACGACAACGATGCTACGATGGAGATCAAGGTGTCGCGCCGGTGACGATGGTGATCATGATGGTGCTTCGGAGATGGAGATCACAAGCACAAGATGATGATGGCCATATCATATCACTTATATTGATTGCATGTGATGTTTATCTTTTATGCATCTTATTTTGCTTTGATTGACGGTAGCATTATAAGATGATCTCTCACTAAATTTCAAGATAAAAGTGTTCTCCCTGAGTATGCACCGTTGCCAAAGTTCGTCGTGCCTAGACACCACGTGATGATCGGGTGTGATAAGCTCTACGTCCATCTACAACGGGTGCAAGCCAGTTTTGCACACGCAGAATACTCAGGTTAAACTTGACAAGCCTAGCATATGCAGATATGGCATTGGAACACTGAGACCGAAAGGTCGAGCGTGAATCATATAGTAGATATGATCAACATAGTGATGTTCACCATTGAAAACTACTCCATTTCACGTGATGATCGGTTATGGTTTAGTTGATTTGGATCACGTGATCACTTAGATGATTAGAGGGATGTCTATCTAAGTGGGAGTTCTTAAGTAATATGATTAATTGAACTTAAATTTATCATGAACTTAGTACCTGATAGTATTTTGCATGTCTATGTTTGTTATAGATAGATGGCTCGTGCTGTTGTTCCGTTGAATTTTAATGCGTTCCTTGAGAAAGCAAAGTTGAAAGATGATGGTAGCAATTACACGGACTGGGTCCGTAACTTGAGGATTATCCTCATTGCTGCACAGAAGAATTACGTCCTGGAAGCACCGCTAGGTGCCAAACCTGCTGCAGGAGCAACACCAGATGTTATGAACGTCTGGCAGAGCAAAGCTGATGACTACTCGATAGTTCAGTGTGCCATGCTTTACGGCTTAGAACCGGGACTTCAACGACGTTTTGAACGTCATGGAGCATATGAGATGTTCCAGGAGTTGAAGTTAATATTTCAAGCAAATGCCCGGATTGAGAGATATGAAGTCTCCAATAAGTTCTACAGCTGCAAGATGGAGGAGAATAGTTCTGTCAGTGAGCATATACTCAGAATGTCTGGGTATAACAATCACTTGATTCAACTGGGAGTTAATCTTCCGGATGATAGCGTCATTGACAGAATTCTTCAATCACTGCCACCAAGCTACAAGAGCTTCGTGATGAACTATAACATGCAAGGGATGGATAAGACGATTCCCGAGCTCTTCGCAATGCTAAAGGCTGCGGAGGTAGAAATCAAGAAAGAGCATCAAGTGTTGATGGTCAATAAGACCACCAGTTTCAAGAAAAAGGGCAAAGGGAAGAAGAAGGGGAACTTCAAGAAGAACAGCAAACAAGTTGCTGCTCAGGAGAAGAAACCCAAGTCTGGACCTAAGCCTGAGACTGAGTGCTTCTACTGCAAGCAGACTGGTCACTGGAAGCGGAACTGCCCCAAGTATTTGGCGGATAAGAAGGATGGCAAGGTGAACAAAGGTATATGTGATATACATGTTATTGATGTGTACCTTACCAGAGCTCGCAGTAGCACCTGGGTATTTGATACTGGTTCTGTTGCTAATATTTGCAACTCAAAACAGGGACTACGGATTAAGCGGACACTGGCTAAGGACGAGGTGACGATGCGCGTGGGAAACGGTTCCAAAGTCGATGTGATCGCCGTCGGCACGCTACCTCTACATCTACCTTCGGGATTAGTATTAGACCTAAATAATTGTTATTTGGTGCCAGCGTTGAGCATGAACATTATATCTGGATCTTGTTTGATGCGAGACGGTTATTCATTTAAATCAGAGAATAATGGTTGTTTTATTTATATGAGTAATATCTTTTATGGTCATGCACCCTTGAAGAGTGGTCTATTTTTGATGAATCTCGATAGTAGTGATACACATATTCATAATGTTGAAGCCAAAAGATGCAGAGTTGATAATGATAGTGCAACTTATTTGTGGCACTACCGTTTGGGTCATATTGGTGTAAAGCGCATGAAGAAACTCCATACTGATGGAATTTTGGAATCACTTGATTATGAATCACTTGGTACTTGCGAACCATGGCTCATGGGCAAGATGACTAAAACGCCGTTCTCCGGAACTATGGAGCAAGCAACTGATTTATTGGAGATCATACATACTGATGTATGTGGTCCAATGAATGTTGAGGCTCGCGGCGGGTATCGTTATTTTCTCACCTTCACAGATGATTTAAGCAGATATGGGTATATCTACTTAATGAAACATAAGTCTGAAACATTTGAAAAGTTCAAAGAATTTCAGAGTGAAGTTGAAAATCATCGTAACAAGAAAATAAAGTTTCTACGATCTGATCGTGGAGGAGAATATTTGAGTTACGAGTTTGGTCTACATTTGAAACAATGCGGAATAGTTTCGCAAATCACGCCACCCGGGACACCATAGTGTAATGGTGTGTCCGAACGTCGTAATCGTACTTTACTAGATGTGGTGTGATCTATGAAGTCTCTTAGAGATTTACCGCTATCGTTTTGGGGTTATGCTTTAGAGACGGCCGCGTTCACGTTAAATAGGGCACCATCAAAATCCGTTGAGACGACGGCTTATGAACTGTGGTTTGGCAAGAAACCAAAGTTGTCATTTCTTAAAGTCTGGGGCTGCGATGCTTATGTGAAAAAGCTTCAACCTGATAAGCTCGAACCCAAGTCGGAGAAATGTGTCTTCATAGGATACCCAAAGGAAACTGTTGGGTACACCTTCTATCACAGATCCGAAGGCAAGACATTCGTTGCCAAGAATGGATCCTTTCTAGAGAAGGAGTTTCTCTCGAAAGAAGTGAGTGGGAGGAAAGTAGAACTTGATGAGGTAATTGTACTTGCTCCCTTATTGGAAAGTAGTTCATCACAGAAACCGGTTCCTATGACGTCTATACCAATTAATGAGGAAGTTAATGATGATGATCATGAAACTTCAGATCAAGTTGTTACTGAACCTCGTAGGTCAACCAGAGTAAGATCCACACCAGAGTGGTACGGTAATCCTGTTCTGGAGGTTATGTTACTGGACCATGACGAACCTACGAACTATGAAGAAGCGATGGTGAGCCCAGATTCTGAAAAATGGCTTGAGGCCATGAAATCTGAGATGGGATCCATGTATGAGAACAAAGTGTGGACTTTGGTTGACTTGCCCGATGATCGGCAGGCCATCGAGAATAAATGGATCTTCAAGAAGAAGACTGACGCTGACGGTAATGTTACTGTCTATAAAGCTCGACTTGTTGCAAAAGGTTTTCGACAAGTTCAAGGGGTTGACTACGATGAGACTTTCTCACCCGTAGCAATGCTTAAGTCTGTCCGAAACATGTTAGCAATTGCCGCATTTTATGATTATGAAATTTGGCAAATGGATGTCAAAACTGCATTCCTGAACGGATTTCTGGAAGAAGAGTTGTATATGATGCAACCAGAAGGTTTTGTCGATCCAAAGGAAGCTAACAAAGTGTGCAAGCTCCAGCGATCCATTTATGGACTGGTGCAAGCCTCTCGGAGTTGGAATAAACGTTTTGATAGTGTGATCAAAGCATATGGTTTTATACAGACTTTTGGAGAAGCCTGTATTTACAAGAAAGTGAGTGGGAGCTCTGTAGCATTTCTGATATTATATGTGGATGACATATTATTGATCGAAAATGATATAAAATTTCTGCATAGTATAAAGGGATATTTGAATAAGAGTTTTTCAATGAAGGACCTCGGTGAAGCTGCTTATATATTGGGCATCAAGATCTATAGAGATAGATCAAGACGCTTAATAGGACTTTCACAAAGCACATACCTTGACAAAGTTTTGAAGAAGTTCAAAATGGATCAAGCAAAGAAAGGGTTCTTGCCTGTGTTACAAGGTGTGAAGTTGAGTAAGACTCAATGCCCGACCACTGCAGAAGATAGAGAGAAAATGAAAGATGTTCCCTATGCTTCAGCCATAGGCTCTATCATGTATGCAATGCTGTGTACCAGACCTGATGTGTGCCTTGCTATTAGTTTAGCAGGGAGGTACCAAAGTAATCCAGGAGTGGATCACTGGACAGCGGTCAAGAACATCCTGAAATACTTGAGAAGGACTAAGGATATGTTTCTCGTTTATGGAGGTGACAAAGAGCTCGTCGTAACTGGTTACGTCGATGCAAGCTTTGACACTGATCCGGACGATTCTAAATCGCAAACCGGATACATGTTTATATTAAACGGTGGAGCTGTCAGTTGGTGCAGTTCTAAGTGAAAGTGCGTTATATCGACTAGAGGGGGGTGAATAGGCGATTTTTATGAATTCTTCACTGAGGAATTTGCGGGTGAGGAAATTCCTTAGCGAAGAACTACTTGCAGCGGAATAAGTACTCAAGAGTACGCATAGCAGAACATAGGCATGGTCATCATGATGAAATGAAGACAAACACAGAGTACAGAAAGCGTAAACACAGGATAGCACAGGATGAAGACAAACAGACTGAAGAAATTGAACTGAGGAAATTGAGAAAGTCTTCTGTCAAAGTCTTCAAACACAGATATGACAAGCACACAACACATTAATGAGGAAATGAAAGAGTTGAGGAAATAGAACCAGTAAGCTTGGTGAAGACAATGATTTGGTAGACCAGTTCCAACTGCTGTCTTAGTTGTACATCTGGTTGGAGCGGCTAGGTATTTAAACCTGAGGACACACAGTCCCGGACACACAGTCCTCACCGTATTCTCCTTTAACTAAGGTCACACTGACCTCGTCCAACCACTCGTGGTAAGTCTTCAGGTGACTTCCGAACCTTCACAAACTCGGTCACTCGGCGATCCACAATTCCTCTTGGATGCTCTAGACCATGTCGCCTAACCGTCTGGAAGAAGCATAGTCTTCAAAGGTAACAAGCGTCAGATCCACGCAGGATCAATCTCTTCAGTGATGCTCAATCACTTTGGGTTTGTAGGTGTTTGGGTTTGGGTTTTCCTCACTTGATAATTTTCGCTCAAAGTCCTCGGAGGATGGGATGCTCTCAAATGACAAATGTCAGTTTCTCTCGGAGCAGCCAACCACCTAGTGGTTGTAGGGGGTGGCTATTTATAACCTAGGAAGGAGCTCGACATGATAAGACATAAATGCCCTTCAATGATATGACCGTTAGGTGGATAAGATATTTTGGGACAGCTGGCGCGTAGCACAGCAACGGTCGGAAATATGAGGCTCAAATTCCTCAGGGCTATCATGTTCCTCACTGTGTAGGCAATCCGCACTGGCGAATTCCTAACTCCTCAGTCAGAACAAATTCCTCAGAGACCAGAAGAGCTTCGTCTGTGTCACTGAAGAATATGACTGAACTGTATGAGATTTCCAATGGCTTCACTCGAAGGGATTGGTAGGTGTAGGATTTTGAGTTGAGCATCACATGGAAATTTTTCCTTAGTATTTCCTCGACCCCCTTTAACAGTACGGTGTTTCCTATGACTCAAGAAAGAGAAAATGAAACTACGAAAACAAAAGTCTTCACGCTTCATGTTCCTCAAATGAATACCAAGTCTTCAAGGTCACACCAATTTCTTCACTTTCAAAGTCTTCAGAAAGTCTTCAGAAATCCAAAGTCTTCAGTCGAAGAACTTCATTTTTAGGGGTCGACTTTCTCTGTAAATATCAAACTCCTCATAGACTTATAGACCCGTGTACACTCATAAACACATTAGTCCCTTAACCTATAAGTCTTCAATACACCAAAATCACTAAGGGGCACTAGATGCACTTACAATCTCCCCCTTTTTGGTGATTGATGACAATATAGGTTAAGTTTTCAACGGGGATAAACATATGAAGTGTAAATACTGATATTGAGGAATTTGATTGCAAGATATAGAGGAACTCCCCTTGAAGATGTGCATTGTGAGGAATTTGCTTTTGAAGCAATGCACACTTGAAGAGTTGAATCATGGAGATCTCCCCCTATATCTTGTAATTCATACACGCATTTGACATAATATATGAAGAATTTGAAATGCATGATGAAATATGGTGACTGATGTAATTCAGCATGCGTGCAATAACATTAACGAGGAATAAGCATGCAGAAGAAACAGCAAAAGTATCAGGCCACCATAGGGTTTTAAGTTTACAAGTCGATCCAACAAAGTCATCTGAAGAACGAGAGTTGTAACTTAGAAAAAAACGCCCATATAAGATAGACCCGCTTGAAGACTAACTCAAATTTCTCCCTCTTTGTCATCGAATGACCAAAAGGTTCGAAAATGAGGACTAACGCGCCCTGAAGAATATCAAGTTGATGAAGGAGCGCCAGCGTTGTTGGGGTCGTTTGTTGATGTAGGGCCTGCCGCAGTGTCGTCCAAGTCTTCATGCTCATCTTTTTCGTGCAATAAAGAATAGGAGCTGGCCACCAAGGAAGGAACCTTGACCTTCTTGTATTTCTTCGGTGGAGGTGCAGACCAGTCAAAGTCCTCCTTGAGACCCATGTTCTTCAGATCTTCTTCGCTGTAAATGTGAGACAGAACAGCCCAGGTGCGACCGAAGACTTCATGGAGGTAGTAATGGTTTTTCTTCACTGCATTATGTGTAGCAGTCATGTTGTGAAGAATTGAACCAAACTGATGCTTAACCCATTTATGGTTTCGATCCACCTTCTGGTGAAGACTTAGCAGAAGTTCACGGCCAGTCATCACACGAGGAGCAGTAGCTTGAGGATTCGGCTTGGAGGCATGGGCAGCATAATCATGAGTGGCAGAGTCATCAATGGTGGAATAAGATGCAGCCTTGCGAAATTGACCATCCAATGGACGAATGCCTTCATCTATAACAGCAGAAGCCTTGCCCTTGTCATCAGCTGAGGAAAATGTCCGTTTGAGGACTTCAATCGGGGGCAAGTAGCTGCAATGGTTCAGTGTATCAGCTTTGTAGTTGAGTGAAGACCTTGTTCTGATGAATCTCATAATCCACGGTGCATAAGGCTTCAGCTCAAACGGTGAAAGTGCAACATTTGCCAGAATCCTCATGAAGAAATCATGATAATTGACAGGAATGCCATGAATGATGTTGAAAACCAGATTCTTCATGATGCCAACAATTTCCTCATCAGATGAGTCGTGGCCTTTGATTGGACTCATAGTCTTCGTCAGAATTTGATAGACTGTCCTTGGTACATACTGCAATTCCTTCACGAGGAATTTTTTCCTTCAGGCTTGACCTGGTTTCAATGGCTTCATCAGCACTTGCATATAGTGACCAGTAAGCTCAGGCTCTTGGTACATGCAACGAGCTCCTTCAGGTGGAGGACTGATGGGCAGGGCATGAAGTAATTCAGTGGCCGGTGCCTTATAGTGAGTATTTTCAGTCATCCAGTCCAAAACCCAGGAGTTCACATCGTCAGGATCTCCTGTGATGTGCAAAGTTGCGTAGAATTGAAGAATGAGTTCTTCATTCCAATCAACTATGTCTGTGCAAAAGTTGAGGAGGCATGTGTCATGAAGCACACCGAGGACAGGAGTGAAGCATGGCAGTGATTCCATGTCCACATGAGGAATATGCTCGTGATCGAAGGCTTTGTCCTTATTGAAAAGTAGTGAAGAATAGATGTTGGCCTGGCTGGCGGTCCAAAAGCGCTTCCTTCTAAGACGAGCAGAATCATAGGGATTGTAGCCAGTGAAGAACACGTGCTCGCCAAAGAAATCATCAGCCTTGAATTTCTGCTTCTTTGAGAATGGATCCTTTGGCTTGGGCTGAGGAGTGTCAGTCAATTGCATTATCACCTCAGGAATCACAATCTCAGGTTCTTCAGGCTGAGGAATTTCAGCTTCTACTCCAGTGACAGCCTGGGTCTTCAATTCTTCATGTACATTTTCTTCAGCACTAGTGGCTGGAATTTCTTCATGGACAGATGGGGTTGCACGAGGTTCTTCAGATCCCATTTGTACTTCAGTAGCAACAGGGGACTGAGGAATTTGATGTAAAGGTGTGAAGAGTGGAGAGTTGGGGTGCTGACTTTCCCAAAAGTCATCATTCATCACTGGTGTGGTATAGCCAATGTCCACGTCTTCATCTTCTATTTCTTCAACGCCGGCCTCTTCAGCAGTAAACTGAGGCATAGGCGAGGAAACAACTGGAGTTGAAGGGATTTCATCCACTTCAATTTCTTCATTCATCTGCTCTGACGAAGCAGCAGAAGGATTTTCTTCATCAGATCCGCTAGGGATCACATATTCTTCATCAAAAGGAACAAGGTCCTTTGATGGCATGGTTGAGATCGGAACATCATCAATGGGGTTTGCAACTGAGCTGGTCAATTTCTTCATCTTCTTCGGAGCTGAAGAATCTGATGAAGCTGATGCTTTCCTTTTCTTCACTGCTGCACGCTCTGCAGCCTTGGTCTTCTTCACATGTGATGCAGATGGAAGAATTGGAGTTGGGGTAGGCGCAGGAGGAGCAGAGGAATGTGGTTGATTTTCTTCAGGCACAACTGATGCAGTTGCCCTGACCTCTTCATTTTCTTCAGGCGCACCACTAGTGGATGCCCTGGCAATTTCATCAGCGGTTGGAATGCAGTCATCAGCCCTGGAACTTACATTTTCTTCAGCAGCCTGAATGTCATCAGCGGTGCTGGCATGTTCTTCAGTTGGCTGAGCAGATGCTTCCATCTGAGGAATTTCTTGTTGCGATGGGGCTGCAACATTGGAGGTGAACTTCTCAGTCAGTTTAACAAACCTGACCTTGGCTCCTTGCCAATCAGCATAGTAAGCATTGAAATCATCGCTGAGAACTTTGATTTCAGACTGGATCTTCACAAGATCATCAGTTGTCATAGAGACAACGTTGTTCTTCAGGAATTTCTCCTTCCTGTACTGCGCTTTCTTGATCTGCCTACCTTCTCAAATTTCCATTTCTCTTCTTGGATGAAGGCAGTCAGCATATGATTTTGGCCAGGAGTCAGCTTGAAGTCAGGCATATGAGTGTTTGGGTCCTTGTGCCAGAGGTCAATGTAATCGAGGATCAACTTTGGATCCAAAAGCAGAGGCACATTAGTGCTCTTGGCTCTAACGGCCCTGACTTGCCTATCTCTGATGATTTCAGCAAGTTCTTCATCATCAACTTCATCTTCTTCAGACGGCACTTGGAAGGCGACCTGCTTCTTGTGAGGACTTGGGCGAGAACTCGTCCAGCAGTGGTCTTTGTCTTCAGCAGAGAGGGTCCTGTTGAAGAATTTGGAGCAGCTGAGGAACTAGCTGAAGCTCCTGAGGCAATAGAGATGCCTGTAGTCCTTTGGCACGTGGCAAGATGCACATGTGCTGAGGATTTGGTCGGAGCAGCTGAGGACTTATGCGGAGGAGCTTAGGATTTTGGAGGAGCAGGAGCAGCGTGAGGAATTGGCCGTGAGGGCTTTGAGGATTCTGGCCGTGAGGGCATTGCTGAGGAACTTGGCCTTGAGGGCATTGAAGGTGAAGCCCTTGGCTTACGCGCAGGCTTCTTTTCCATGGATTTGTTCGGCTTGACAGAGGCCTCAGCGGCAGCAGCAGCAGCAGAGTCTTCATTGAATTTCCTCACTGCTTCTCTGGCTTGTCTAGCCAGCTTGGCCTGGCGCTTGGCCCATTCATCAGGATAATCCTCACCATGCATGAGGCTGGTGGGATCAGCTTCTTGGCCAGGTGCCAACGGAGGTCTTGGGCATGGAGGATTGAGTGCGAATTTCTTCATGTACTTGGGAGTCACATACCTGTACTCCCTCCACTCTCTTGCCCATCTCCTCTCTATCTTCTGAATGCGCACCTTGCGCTGATTTTTATCTTCCTAAGGGGGTGTGCAGTACCCAGCATAGATGTCCTCAGGGATTTCAAATGCAGTGTTGACCTCATGCCTCTTTCCTCTTTTCTGTGGCTTCTTTCCATCAGCCATTTTCTTCAGATGAGGAGTTTGAACAATTGAATTTTCTGAAGAAGTATGCAACTTTTCTTCGAGGAACGCTGCAAATGAGTTAAGTTGATGAGAACCTAGAGATTCAGCAGCGGACATGAGTACCTGTGAACAGAGTATAGTTGTGAGGAATTTGGAGAGGTCATATGCGTTCTCAGAAGGTTTTTCAAAAAGAACAAGTTTGAGGAATTTGACCAGATGAGTCTTGAAGAATTTCACTAAGCGTTCTTTGTCTTAGGTTCCAAAGTATAGATTGAAGATCCACACAATTGAGGAATCTTGAAGAAAAATTATTGCTTAGAGAAACGAATCAAGAACAGATGACATGTGGGTGTTTAGTGTGTGAAGAATTTGAAGAATAAACACCTTTGAAGATTTTGTCGAAATCATTTGAATCAAAGAGGGCAGTAAAAGTAACTTTTAATTACCCTGGACGAAGAACACGACGAACTGTGAGGTAGAGATGAGAAGTTCGTCTGTGCAGATCTTCCACGCCCTAACTCGGCGGAGGAAGCCGGCTACGGTGGCGGCGAAGTGAAGATTTCCGTGGCCAGCGCGAGTACGGCGGCAACGAGGTCGAGGCAGTGAAGCTCTTCCTCACCGGCGATGATGATGTAGCGGCGGCACTAGGGTTTGAGAAGCTTGAGCGGGAGAGAGGTCGAGCGGAGTAAAAGAAGCGAGGAAGGGGAGAGGGGGTATTTATAGCCACGGTGAAAAACGGTTTGCCCGAAGATTTTGGACGAAAGTGCCCCTAACCCTTCTCATTCGCTTGACATGTGTCACCCACGTACTGAGAAGTGGAGATCGTGTTAGATCGTGGGTGGATAGATAAGTATTTCGTGGGATGCGGAACGGTTTGAGCGGCAAAGCCGAAAATTTGGATAAGATAAGTTAAAAGTTCCGTTCGCAAATTCTTCAGCTGACAAAGACATAGTGAAGATTTTGAACGAGTTTCAAATAGAACGCACATGAAGAATTTGTGAATAGATTTGGTTGAGTATAGCATAGAGGGCGAAGGGTCCGATCACATTCACTTAGCAGAAAAAACCAACTTGAAGAATTAGCCATAAGTGAATGCTGTAGAGGACATAAACATACATATATATATATATATAGCCAATGAAGAAAAACGATGAAAACAGTGAAGACAATGCAAGGTTGAAGAAAATGAACAACTGAGGAAAAACTCAAATTGAAGATTTTCAACTTTTGGTGGTGGCGTGACCCACCGTATAAGAATGATGATTTCAGACACCGCGTACAATTGTCGTAGGGTTCTGAGAATCAAATTCTTCGTTAATTTCTTCACACATAGAGTGTTATTCTTCATTGATTGAAGCAAAACGTTTCTTCATGTGTTGCACATCTAAGTCATCAATTTTGCATAATTGTTAGGATGAGTGTCATTTTAAAAGAACATTCGAAGATTCTAAGATATTTAGCTGACACCGCAACTTGCTAAATCTCTTCTCATCCAAGGGCTTTGTGAAGATATCGGCTAGCTGTTCTTCAGTCTTGACATGCTCAATAGAAATGTCGCCCTTCAACACATGATCACGAAGAAAATGATGACGAATCTGAATGTGCTTTGTCTTCGAGTGCTGAACTGGGTTGTGAGCAATCTTGATGGCACTCTCATTGTCACAGTAGAGAGGCACATTCTGCACGTTGACGCCGTAGTCCTTGAGAGTTTGCTTCATCCACAACAATTGAGCATAGCAAAAACCAGCAGCAATGTACTCAGCTTCAGCAGTAGACAGTGATACGCAATTCTGTTTCTTTGAGGACCAACAGACCAAAGATCGTCCGAGGAAATGACATGTACCAGATGTTGACTTGCGGTCTACACGATCACCAGCATAGTCAGAGTCAGAATATCCAATGAGATCAAAAGCCAAGCCCTTGGGGTACCATAATCCAAGTGTTGGTGTGTGAGCTAGATATAGAAGAATATGCTTCACAACCTTATGGTGTGATTCCTTCGGTGTAGCTTGAAATCGGGCACACATGCAAACACTAAGCATAATATCTGGCCTAGATGCACATAAATACAATAAAGAACCAATCATGGAGCGGTATACCTTTTGATCGAAGTCAATACCATTTTCATCAGTGCATAGACGACCATTTGTGGGCATCGGAATTTTGACGCCTTTGCAATCTTGCATGCCGAATTTCCTCAGTACATCCTTGAGGTATTTCTCCTGAGATATGAATATGCCATTGCGCTGTTGACGAATTTGAAGACCTAAGAAGAATTTCAATTCTCCCATCATAGACATTTGATATTCTTCACTCATCATATAGGCAAATTCATCACTATAACGTTGGTCAGTAGAGCCAAAGATAATATGTAAGTGCATCTAGTGCCCCTTAGTGATTTTGGTGTATTGAAGACTTATAGGTTAAAGGACTAATGCGTTTATGAGTGTACACAGGTCTATAAGTCTATGAGGAGTTTGATATTTACAGAGAAAGTCGACCCCTAAAAATGAAGTTCTTCGACTGAAGACTTTGGATTTCTGAAGACTTTTTGAAGGCTTTGAAAGTGAAGAAATTGGTGTGACCTTGAAGACTTGGTATTCATTTGAGAAACATGAAGCATGAAGACTTTTGTTTTTGTAGTTTCATTTTCTCTTTCTTGAGTCATAGGAAACACCGTACTGTAAAAGGGGGTCGAGAAAATACTAAGGAAAAATTTCCATGTGATGCTCAACTCAAAATCCTACACCTACCAATCCTTTCGAGTGAAGCCATTGGAAATCTCATACAGTTCAGTCATATTCTTCAGTGACAGAGACGAAGTTCTTCTGGTCTCTGAGGAATTTGTTCTGACTGAGGAGTTAGGAATTCACCAGTGCAGATTGCCTAGACAGTGAGGAACATGATAGCCCTGAGGAATTTGATACTCAAATTTCCGACCGTTGCTTTGCTATGCGCCAGCTGTCCCAAAATATCTACCCACCTAACGGTCATATCATTGAAGGGCATTTATGTCTTATCATGTTGGGCTACTCCCTAGGCTATAAATAGCCGCCCCCTACAACCACTAGCTGGTTGGCTGCTCAGAGAGAAACTGACACTTGTCAATTGAGAGCATCCCATCCTCCGAGGAATTTGAGCGAAAATCATCAAGAGAGGAAATACCCCAAACCCAAACACCTACAAACCCAAAGTGATTGAGCATCACTGAAGAGATTGATCCTGCGTGGATCCGGCGCTTGTTACCTTTGAAGACTGTGCTTCTTCCAGACGGTTAGGCATCATGGTCTAGAGCATCCAAGAGGAAATTGTGGGTCGCCGAGTGACCGAGTTTGTGAAGGTTTGGAAGTCACCTGAAGACTTACCACGAGTGATTGGGCGAGGTCTGTGTGACCTTAGCTCAAGGAGAATACGGTGAGGACTGTGTGTCCGGGACTGGGTTTCTTCAGGTTTAAATACCTAGCCGCTCCAACCAGACGTACAACTGAGACAGCAGTTGGAGCTGGTCTGCCAAATCATTGTCTTCACCAAGCTTACTGGTTCTATTTCCTCAACTCTTTCATTTCCTCATTACTGTGTTGTATGCTTGTTCATATCTGTGTTTAAAGACTTTGACTGAAGACTTTCTCCATTTCCTCAGTTCAATTTCTTCAGTCTGTTTGTCTTCATCCTGTGTTTACGCTTTCTGTACTCTGTGCTAGTTTTCATTTCATCATGATGACTATGCTTGTGTTCTGCTATGCATACTTTTGAGTACTTATTCTGCTGCAAGTAGTTCTTCGCTAAGGAATTTCCTCACCCACAAATTCCTCAGTGAAGAATTTCTAAAAATAGCCTATTCACCCCCCTCTAGTCGATATAACGCACTTTCAATTGGTATGAGAGCAAGGTACTCCCTTGTTCTGTGTGATTTTGGTTTAACCACCTGGAGTTTTAGTTATGTCGACCGCAGGTATGATCAAAGTCTCTGCTGGGTGTCCTACCTTCGATGGGACGGACTACCCCTACTGGAAGAATAAGATGCGAATGCATCTTGAGGCAATTGATAACGATCTCTGGTATGTTGTGGAAAAAGGTGTTCCCTCTGTCTCACCCTCACTGAACGCTGCCGATGTGAAGAGATTCAAGCAACTCGATTCTCAAGCGAAGAATATCATATGTGGCCATCTGAGCAAAGGACAGTATGGAAGAGTGAGTGCTTTGGAAACTGCTAAGCTTATCTGGGATAGGCTGTCCAAAGTAAATGAAGGAGTCTCAACACAGCGTGACTCTCGAGTTGATGTTCTTCGCAATCTCTTCAACCGCTTCAAAAGACTCGACAATGAAAATGTTCAACAAACCTTCGATCGCCTCACTGACATCTCAAATGAGCTTCAAGCACTTGGTGCCACTGACATCACCGACCACGAGGTGGTGAAGAAACTGCTGAGATCGCTTGATTCCTCATTTGATACTCTGGCATTGATGATACAAGAGCGTGCTGATTACAAGTCACTTGATCCCGCTGATATCCTCGAAAGGCTAAACACTCATGAGTTCCAGCTTGCTGAAAAGAGAGATCTCTATGGTTCGAGCTATGGCAGATCACGTGCACTGAAGGCCAAGGCAGTTTCTGAGTCTGAAGATGAAGACTCTGACAGCAGCCTTGGTGATCCTGAAGAACTGAGCCATGATCTAGCACTGCTCGTGAAGAAATTCCAGAAGTTCTCAAGACGTGGTCGCTTTGGAAGACCCTCAAGGAGCAATGATTCCTCATCCAGTGACTACAAGAAGAGGCTTTGTCACAAATGCAAGAAACCAGGACACTACATTCAAGATTGTCCTCAGTGGGAAAAGGAATCAAAGAAGAAGAAATACAAGGATTACAGTTCTGATGATGCGAAGAAAAAGAAGAAATCCTCAAAATCTTCATCATCAAAATCCTCAAAGTCTTCATCTCACAAGAAGAGCAGCTCCAAGAAGGCTCGGGCATTCATTGGCAAGGAAATGGACTCTGAAGCTGAATCTGAAGAAAATGAGGAAGAGGAGGCATCTGAGGATTCCGAATCCGGTGTGGCGAGCCTAGCTCTCGCTACTGCATTCGTCAGCAAGTCTATCTTCAACTCTGAAGAAAATGACCTCACCAACAAGGCTGATGAAGGCAATGATGACTACGCTCCCACCTATTGCTTCATGGCAAAGGGTGCCAAGGTACTCAAATATTCCTCATCTGAATCAAGTGAAAATGAATCTGATGAAAACCTTAAGCCCAGCTATTCTAAACTTGCTAAGATTGCTGTGAAACAACAAAGGGCTCTTGAAAAGGTTCAAAACATGCTAGACAAAAGTGATGATATGTTGGGTGAAGAAATGGATCGCACTAAAACCTTGACTGAAAATCTTCAGAGACTTCAGACTAGGTTTGACAACCTTCAAGGTCATCATAACACTCTCTTGTCTGATCATGAGAAGCTTTCTTATGAATTTCTTCAAAGAAAGCAAGATCTTGAGAAGCTAAGAGTGAGTTATGAAGATCTTCAGAAGGAGCGTGATTCATTACTTGCTCAACAAATCAGCGCTGCTCAGGAAGAATTTGTTCCTCCATGTTTGAAATGCATTGAACGTGAATCTGCTAATTCTTCACGTGAATGTTCAAATGCTTCTAATGCTACAAATTCCTCAACTGTCTCTGCTATCACTAATTCCTCATCTGAGGACATTGCTAGTATCACTGACGATGCAGGGCTGAAGGAATTGTACATGACAGGCATGTACAAAAGCCTCAAAGGGCATCAGACTCTTTGTGATGTGCTTAAAAAGCAGATCCTCAACAGGAACCCTAGGAAAGAGGGTATTGCCTTTGAGAGGAAACTCAATGCTGATGGTACATATTGGAAGCCTGAGCAGTACCCCAAAACCTCATGGGTTGCTGCAAAGGGACCTCCAGTTGATCCATCTAATTTATCTGGCTTTACATGTGAATCTTCTCATTCTTCTGATGAGTCATTTGACTCCAACTATAAACTGTTCAAAAATCAGAATGGTGAAGTATTTGCTAGATATGTTGGCACTAACTGCAGGAACGGTTCCCCTATGAAGAAAATCTGGGTTCCCAAAAGGTGCCTTGAAAGTCTTCAGGTGAATGTCCTCATGACACCACCTGTGAAGAATAGGAACCCCAGATCAAATTCTTCATATGGACCAAATTCTTCATATGGATCCAAGTCCTCATACGGACCAAATTCCTCACATGGATCAAATTCCTCAAAAGGATCAAAGTCCTCATATGAACATCATCGTGCTAACAACTCTGTTTCGCAGGGAAGAGCCAAGGGCTATGAATATGAGCATTATTCTTCTAATCATTATGTTCATAAGTCCTCGAAGAATTTCTCTGCTTATTCATATGCTTACCCTAACTCCTCTTATGTGAAACGAAATGGATTGGCTTCTATGCCACCCTTCTCGTATGGAGCTCGCAGAGTGATGAACTCTTTGCCACCCCTTCAGATGTGGGTGGTGAAGAAAAAGAACTAATCTCTTATGCAGGGTCAGGTCTCCAGACGTGCTTGAACGTCTGAAGAATTTGCTGGAGACCTGAAAGTGCCTGGAAGGACGCAGGCTAATCATGAAGAAATGAACTTTCATTTCTCACGTCCTCATACTGCTTTATCTGTTCTATTGCTTGATGAAATTGATCTGATGAATTGATGTCATATTCTTCACTGATGAAGTATATGAAGTTCGTAAGCTGCACTAATTCATCTGCAGGATGATCAACCCAAAGCCACTGAGTGGGTCCTCGATAGTGGATGTACAAATCACATGACTGGTGACAAGAATCTATTGATTGATGCTCCCTTATCACCATCGCATCTGAAGCATATCATCTTCGCTGACAAAGGCAAAAGTCAGGTATTGGGTCTAGGTAAGGTTGCGATCACAAAGGATCGACACATGGACAAAGTCATGCTTGTCGAGTCCTTAGGATACAACCTCATGTCTGTCTCAATGCTTTGTGATCTTGATATGGTAGTTGTCTTTGGCAAGTATCGTTGTGTTGTGGTTATGGAAGCTGACAATTCCAAAGTCTTCGAAGGCTTTAGGGGAGGAGACTTGTATATTGTTGATTTCTCTACAGGACCGCAACCAGCCGTGTGCCTACTTGCAAAAGCTTCAGAAGGCTGGCTATGGCATCGACGACTTGGTCATGCAGGCATGAGGAATTTGCACACGCTTGCGAAGAAGAAGCATGTCATTGGCATTGAGAATGTCAAATTCCTCAAGGATCACTTGTGTGGAGCTTGTGAAGCTGGAAAGATGACCAAGGCTAAGCATCCAGCGAAGACTATCATGACCACTACTCGACCATTCGAATTGCTTCACATGGACCTCTTTGGTCCTAACCATTACTCAGCTGTCACAAATGATGCATCTCTCTATGGCTTGTTATTGTTGATGATTACTCTCGTTACACATGGGTACACATTGTTACTTACAAACATGAAGTGCAGGAAGTCTTCAAACGATTTTCCTCGAGGGCTTCAACCAACTTTGGTGTGAAGATCAAGCACATCAGAAGTGACAATGGAACTGAGTTCAAGAATTCTGGTCTTGATGACTATCTTGATGAACTTGGTATTACTCATGAGTTATCTGCTCCTTACACTCCTCAGCAGAATGGCGTCGTGGAGCGCAAGAACAGAACTCTTGTTGAGATGGCTCGCACTATGCTTGATGAGTACAAGACGCCTCGTCACTTCTGGATTGAGGCAATTTATACTGCGTGCCACATCATCAACAGGGTATATCTTCACAAATTCTTCAAGAAGACTGCCTATGAACTCCTCACTGACAAGAAACCCAATGTGAGTTATTTCAAAGTCTTCGGTGCTAAATGTTGGATTAGAGATCCTCATCACAATGCTAAATTTGCACCGAAAGCACATGAAGGTTTTATGCTTGGTTACGGAAAGGACTCGCACACCTACAGAGTCTTCAACACGTTCTTCACAAGGTTGTTGAAACTGTAGATGTGCGGTTCGATGAAACTAATGGCTCGCAAAGAGAGCACCTACCCTCTGTGATAGATGAACCAGCACCTGAGGAAACTATCAAGTTCAAGGCTACTGAGGATGTCATTCCTACCGAAGAATCTGCTGAAGAATTCATTCCAGAACGTGAAGAACGTCGAGCTAATGCACCTGAAGAAATGCTGAAGAAAATGGTGCTGAAGAAAATGCTGATCAAATTCCTCGACGACAACCAACTCATCCTCGCGTTGCAAAAGAAGTGCAAGTTGAGAAGATCATCGATGACATTGAAGCACCAGGTCCTCTCACACGCTCAAAAGCTTCACATTTATCTAACTTTTGTGGGCACTATGCTTTTGTCTCTATCACAGAGCCCACTAAGGTAGATGAAGCATTTCTGGAGCCTGAGTGGATTCAGGCCATGCAAGAAGAATTACATCAGTTCGAGCTCAACAACGTCTGGGAACTGGTCAATCGTCCAGATCCTCGCAAACACAATATCATTGGCACAAAGTGGATCTACCGCAACAAGCAAGATGAAAATGGCCTTGTGGTGAGGAATAAGGCACGGCTAGTAGCTCAAGGCTACACACAGGTTGAAGGAATTGATTTCGATGAAACTTTTGCACCTGTTGCTAGACTTGAAGCTATTCGCATATTACTTGCTTATGCTAACCATCATGATATCACTTTATATCAAATGGATGTGAAAAGTGCATTCCTCAATGGTAAGCTTGAGGAAGAAGTATATGTTGCTCAACCCCCAGGTTTTGAAGATCCTAAGCATCCTGACAAAGTCTTCAGACTAAATAAGGCCCTCTATGGCCTCAAGCAGGCCCCTCGGGCGTGGTATGATACTTTGAAGGAATTCCTCATGAAGAAAGGCTTCAAACCCGGTTCACTCGACCCTACTCTTTTCACTAAATCATATGATGATGAATTGTTTGTGTGCCAAATATATGTTGATGATATCATCTTTGGCTGTACTGACCAACGTTATAGTGATGAATTTGCCTATATGATGAGTGAAGAATATCAAATGTCTATGATGGGAGAGTTGAAATTCTTCTTAGGTCTTCAAATTCGTCAACAGAGCAATGGCATATTCATATCTCAGGAGAAATACCTCAAGGATGTACTGAGGAAATTCGGCATGCAAGATTGCAAAGGCGTCAAAATTCCTATGCCCACAAATGGCCATCTGTGCACTGATGAAAATGGTATTGACTTCGATCAAAAGGTATACCGCTCCATGATTGGTTCTTTATTGTATTTATGTGCATCTAGGCCAGATATTATGCTTAGTGTTTGCATGTGTGCCCGATTTCAAGCTACACCGAAGGAATCACACCATAAGGCTGTGAAGCATATTCTTCGATATCTAGCTCACACACCAACACTAGGATTATGGTACCCCAAGGGCTCGGCTTTTGATCTCGTTGGATATTCTGACTCTGACTATGCTGGTGATCATGTGGATCGCAAGTCAACATCTGGTACATGTCATTTCCTCGGACGATCTTTGGTCTGTTGGTCCTCAAAGAAGCAGAACTATGTATCACTGTCTACTGCTGAAGCTGAGTACATTGCTGCTGCTTCTTGCTGTGCTCAATTGCTGTGGATGAAGCAAACTCTCAAGGACTACGGCGTCAACGTGAAGAATGTGCCTCTCTTCTGTGACAATGAGAGTGCCATCAAGATTGCTCACAACCCAGTTCAGCACTCGAAGACAAAGCACATTCAGATTCGTCATCATTTTCTTCGCGATCATGTCTTGAAGGGCGACATTTCTATTGAGCATGTGAAGACTGAAGAACAGCTAGCCGATATCTTCACAAAGCCCTTGGATGAGAAGAGATTTAGCAAGTTGCGGTGTGAGCTAAATATCTTAGAATCTTCGAATGTTCTTTGAAATGGACACTCATCCTAACACTTATGCAAAATTGACGACTTAGATGTGCAACACATGAAGAAACGTTTTTCTTCAATCAATGAAGAATAACACTCTAAGTGTGAAGAAATTAATGAAGAATTTGATTCTCAGAACCCTACGTCAATTGTACGCGGTGTCTGAAATCATCATTCTTATATAGTGGGTCACGCCACCACAAAAGTTGAAAATCTTCAATTTGAGCTTTTCCTCAGTTTTCAAATTCCTCAGTTATTCATATTCTTCAACTTTGCAAAATCTTCACTGTTTCCGTCGTTTTTCATCATTGGATATATATATATATATACATATATATATACATATATATATATATACATATATATATATACACATATATATATATATATATATGAGTTTATGTCCTCTACAGCATTCACTTATGGCTAATTCTTCAAGTTGGTTTTTCTGCTATGTGAATGTGATCGGACCCTTCCCCCTCTATGCTATACTCAACCCAATCTATTCACAAATTCTTCATGTGCGTTCTATTTGAAACTCGTTCAAAATCTTCACTGTGTCCTTGTCAGCTGAAGAATTTGCGAACGAAACTTTTAACTTATCTTATCCAAAATTTTCGGCTTTGCCTCTCAAACCGTTCCGCTTCCCACGATATACTTATCTATTCACCCACGATCTAACACGATCTCCACTTCTTAGTACGTGGGTGACACATGTCATGCGGATGAGAAAGGCCAGGGGCACGTTCATCCAATTTCTTCGGGCGAACCGTTTTTCACCGTGGCTATAAATACCCCCTCTCCCCTTCCTCACTTCTTTTACTCCGCTCGACCTCTCTCCCGCTCAAGCTTCTCAAACCCTAGTGCTGCCGCTACGTCATCGTCGCCAGTGAGGAAGAGCTTCACTGCGTCGACCTCGTCGCCGCCGTACTCACGCCGGCCGCGGAAATCTTCACTCCGCCGCCGCCATAGCCGTCTTCCTCCGCCAAGTTAGGGCATGGAAGATCTGCACTGACGAGCTTCTCATCTCTACCTCACAGTTCGTCGTGTTCTTCGTCCAGGGTAATTAAAAGTTACTTTTACTGCCCTCTTTGATTCAAATGATTTCGACAAAATCTTCAAAGGTGTTTATTCTTCAAATTCTTCACACACTAAACACCTCACATGTCATCTGTTCTTGATTCGTTTCTCTAAGCAATATTTTTTCTTCAAGATTCCTCAATTGTGTGGATCTTCAATCTATACAACTTTGGAACCTAAGACAAAGAACGCTTAGTGAAATTCTTCAAGACTCATCTGGTCAAATTCCTCAAACTTGTTCTTATTGAAAACCTTCTGAGAACGCATATGACCTCTCCAAATTCCTCGCAACTATACTCTGTTCACAGGTACTCATGTCCACTGCTGAATCACTAGGTTCTCATCAACTTAACTCATTTTGTAGCGTTCCTTGAAGAAAAGTTGCATACTTCTTCAGAGAGTTCAATTGTTCAAATTCCTCAACTGAAGAAAATGGCTAGTGAAAAGAGGCCATAGAAAGGAGGAAAGAGGCCTGAGATCAATACTGCTTTTGAAATACTTGAGGACATTTATGCTGGGTACTGCACACCCCCTGAGGAAGATAAAACCAGCGAAAGGTACGCATTCAGAGGATAGAAGGAGATGGGCAAAGAAGTGGTAGGATTACAGATATGTGACTCCAAAATACATGAAGAAATTCGCTATTACTCCTCCATGCTCAAGACCTCCATTGGCACCTGGCCAAGAGGCAGATCCCACTAGCATCAAGCGCGGTGATGAATTTCCTGAAGAATGGGCCAAGCGCCGGGCCAAGTTGGCCAAATAGGCAAAAGATGCAGTGAAGAAATTCAATGCACATTCCACTGCCGCTGCTGTTGAGGCCTCTCTAAGGCTGAAGAAATCCATGGCAAAGAAGCGTGCGCACAAACCAAGTGCCTCGTCTTCAATGCCCTCACGGCCAATTTCCTCAGCCAAGCCCTCACGGCCAATTCCTCAAGCCGCTCCTGCTCCTCCAAAGTCCTTAGCTGCTCCGACAAAATCCTCAGCACCTGTGCATCTTGCCATGTGCCAAAGGACCACAGGCATCTCCATTGCCTCAGGAGCTTCAGCTAGTTCCTCAGCTGCACCACATTCTTCAACAGGACCCTCTCTGCTGAAGACTAAGACCACTGCTGGACGAGGCTCTCGCCCAAGTCCTCAGAAGAAGCAGGTCGCTTTCCAAGTACCGTCTGAAGAAGACGAAGCTGATGATGAAGAACTTGCTGAGATCATCAGAGACAGGCAAGTCAGAGCCGCTAGAGCCAAGGGCACAGAGGTGCCACTGCTTTTGGATCCAAAGTTGATCCTCGACTATATTGATCTCTCGCACAAGGACCCAAACACTCCTATGCCTGATTTCAAGTTGACACCTGGCCAAAGTCACATGCTGACCCATTTCATCAGTGAAGAAAAATGGAAATATGAGAAGGCCAGGCAACTCAAGAAAGCAAAGTACAGGAAGGAGAAGTTCCTGAAGAACAACGTTGTCTCTATGACAACTAATGAACTTGTAAAGCTCCAGTCTGAAATCAAAGTCCTCAGCGATGATTTCAACGCTTATTATGCTGATTGGAAAGGAGCCAAGGTCAGGTTCGTCAATCTGACGAAGACACTCACTTCAAGTGCCGCTGCCCCTGTGCACATTGAAGTCACTCAGGCTGAAGCATCTGCTCAGCCCACTTAAGAACATGCCAGCACCGCTGATGAAAATCAGGTTGCTGATGAAAATGTGAGTTCCAAGGCTGATGACTGCATTCCATCCACTGAAGAAATTCCCAGGGCACCCACTAGTGGTGCGCCTGAAGAAAATGAAGAGGTCAGGGCAACTGCATCAGTTGTGCCTGAAGAAAATGAACCAAATTCCTCAGCTCCTTCTGCACCTATTCCAACTCGAATCCTTCCATCTGCATCAGATGCGAAGAAGACCAAGGCTGCAGAACGTGCAGCTATGAAGACAAGGAAAGCATCAACTCCTTCAGATTCTTCAGCACCGAAGAAAATGAAGCCTATGACCAGCTCTTTTGCACACCCGATTGATGCTGTTCTAGTCTCAACCATTCCATCAAAGGACCTTGTTCCTTTTGATGAAGAATATGTGATCCCAAGCGGATCGGATGAAGAAACTCCTTCTGGTGCTACGTCAGAGCAGATGGATGAAGAAATTGAAGTGGATGAAATCCCTTCAACCCCGGTGGTTTCCTCGCCTGTGCCTCAGTTTACTGCTGAAGAGGCCGGCGTTGAAGAAATTGAAGATGAAGATGTGGACATTGGATGTACCACACCTGTAATGAATGATGACTTTTGGGAAAGTCAGCACCCCAATTCTCCACTCTTCACTCCACTTCAGCAAATTCCTCAGTCCCCAGTCACTACAGTTGAAATCATTCATTATATCATCAACATATATTTGGCACACAAACAATTCACCCCCCTCTAGTCGATATAACGCACTTTCATAATATCATCAACATATATTTGGCACACAAACAATTCACCATCATAAGATTTAGTGAAAAGAGTAGGGTCGTGTGAAGCGGGTTTGAAGCCTTTCTTCATGAGGAATTCCTTCAAAGTATCATACCATGCCCGAGGGGCCTGCTTGAGGCCATAGAGGGCCTTATTGAGTCTGAAGACTTTGTCAGGATGCTTTGGATCTTCAAAACCTGGGGGTTGAGCAACATATACTTCTTCCTCAAGCTTACCATTGAGGAATGCACTTTTCACATCCATTTGATATAAAGTGATATCATGATGGTTAGCATAAGCAAGTAATATGTGAATAGCCTCAAGTCTAGCTACAGGTGCAAAAGTTTCATTGAAATCAATTCCTTCAACCTGTGTGCAGCATTGAGCTACTAGCCGTGCCTTATTCCTCACCACAAGGCCATTTTCATCTTGCTTGTTGCGGTAGATCCACTTTGTGCCAATGATATTGTGTTTGCGAGGATCTGGGCGATTGACCAGTTCCCAGACATTGTTGAGCTCGAACTGATGTAATTCTTCTTGCATAGCCTGAATCCACTCAGGTTCCAGAAATGCTTCATCTACCTTAGTGGGCTCTAAGATAGAGACAAAAGCATAGTGCCCACAAAAGTTAGATAAATGTTAAGCTTTTGAGCGTGTGAGAGGACCTGGTGCTTCAATGTCATCGATGATCTTCTCAACTTGCACTTCTTTTGCAATGCGAGGATGAGTTGGTTGTCGTCGAGGAATTTGATCAGCATTTTCTTCAGCACCATTTTCTTCAGCAATTTCTTCAGGTGCATTAGCTTGACGTTCTTCACGTTCTGGAATGAATTTTTCAACAGATTCTTCGGCAGGAATGACATCCTTAGTAGCCTTGAACTTGATAGTTTCCTCAGGTGCTGGTTCATCTATCACAGAGTGTAGGTCCTCTCTTTGCGAGCCATTAGTTTCATCGAACCGCACATCTACAGTTTCAACAACCTTGTGAAGAACGTGTTGAAGACTCTGTAGGTGTGCGAGTCCTTTCCGTAACCAAGCATAAAACCTCATGTGCTTTCGGTGCAAATTTAGCATTGTGATGAGGATCTCTAATCCAACATTTAGCACCGAAGACTTTGAAATAACTCACATTGGGTTTCTTGTCAGTGAGGAGTTCATAGGCAGCCTTCTTGAAGAATTTGTGAAGATATACCCTGTTGATGATGTGGCACGCAGTATAAATTGCCTCAATCCAGAAGTGACGAGGCGTCTTGTACTCATCAAGCATAGTGCGAGCCATCTCAACAAGAGTTCTGTTCTTGCGCTCCACGACGCCATTCTGCTGAGGAGTGTAAGGAGCAGATAACTCATGAGTAATACCAAGTTCATCAAGATAGTCATCAAGACCAGAATTCTTGAACTCAGTTCCATTGTCACTTCTGATGTGCTTGATTTTCACACCGAAGTTGGTTGAAGCCCTCGAGGAAAATCGTTTGAAGACTTCCTGCACTTCATGTTTGTAAGTGACAATATGTACCCAAGTGTAACGAGAGTAATCATCAACAATAACAAAGGCATAGAGAGATGCATCATTTGTGACTGCTGAGTAATGGTTAGGACGAAGAGATCCATATGAAGCAATTCAAATGGTCGAGTAGTGGTCATGATAGTCTTTGCTGGATGCTTAGCCTTGGTCATCTTTCCAACTTCACAGGCTCCGCATAAGTGATCCTTGAGGAATTTGACATTCTCGATGCCAATGACATGCTTCTTCTCCGCAAGCGTGTGCAAATTCCTCATGCCTGCATGACCAAGTCGTCGATGTCATAGCCAGCCTTCTGAAGCTTTTGCAAGTAGGCACACGGCTGGTTGCGGTCCTGTAGAGAAATCAACAATATACAAGTCTCCTCTCCTAAAGCCTTCGAAGACTTTAGAATTGTCAGCTTCCATAACCACAACACAACGATACTTGCCAAAGACAACAACCATATCAAGATCACAAAGCATTGAGACAGACATGAGGTTGTATCCTAAGGACTCGACAAGCATGACTTTGTCCATGTGTCGATCCTTTGTGATCGCAACCTTACCTAGACCCAATACCTGACTTTTGCCTTTGTCAGCGAAGATGATATGCTTCAGATGCGATGGTGATAAGGGAGCATCCATCAATAGATTCTTGTCACCAGTCATGTGATTTGTACATCCACTATCGAGGACCCACTCAGTGGCTTTGGGTTGATCATCCTGCAGATGAATTAGTGCAGCTTACGAACTTCATATACTTCATCAGTGAAGAATATGACATCACAATTCATCAGACCAATTTCATCAAGCAATGCAACAGTTAAAACAGTATGAGGACGTGAGAAATGAAAGTTCATTTCTTCATGATTAGCCTGCGTCCTTTCAGGCACTTTTCAGGTCTCCAGCAAATTCTTCAGACGTTTGAGCACGTCTGGAGACCTGACCCTGCATAAGAGATTAGTCTTTTTCTTCACCACCCACATCTGAAGGGGTGGCAAAGAGTTCATCACTCTGCGAGCTCCATACGAGAAAGGTGGCATAGAAGCCAATCCATTTCGTTTCACATAAGAGGAGTTAGGGTAAGCATATGAATAAGCAGAGAAATTCTTCGAGGACTTATGAACATAATGATTAGAAGAATAATGCTCATATTCATAGCCCTTAGCTCTTCCCTGCGAAACAGAGTTGTTAGCACGATGATGTTCATATGAGGACTTTGATCCTTTTGAGGAATATGATCCACGTGAGGAATTCGATCCGTATAAGGACTTGGAACCATATGAAGAATTTGGTCCATATGAAGAATTTGATCTGGGGTTCCTATTCTTCACAGGTGGTGTCATGAGGACATTCACCTGAAGACTTTCAAGGCACCTTTTGGGAACCCAGATTTTCTTCATAGGAGAACCGTTCCTGCAGTTAGTGCCAACATATCTAGCAAATACTTCACAATTCTGATTTTTAAACAGTTTATAGTTGGAGTCAAATGGCTCATCAGAAGAATGAGAAGATTCACATGTAAAGCCAGATAAATTAGATGGATCAACTGGAGGTCCCTTTGCAGCAACCCATGAGGTTTTGGGGTACTGCTCAGGCTTCCAATATGTACCATCGGCATTGAGTTTCCTCTCAAAGGCAATACCCTCTTTCCTAGGGTTCCTGTTGAGAATCTGCTTTTTAAGCACATCACAAAGAGTCTGATGCCCTTTGAGGATTTTGTACATGCCTGTCATGTACAATTCCTTCAACCCTGCATCGTCAGTGATACTAGCAATGTCCTCAGATGAGGAATTAGTGATAGCAGAGACAGTTGAAGAATTTGTAGCATTAGAAGCATTTGAACATTCAGGTGAAGAATTAGCAGATTCACGTTCAATGGATTTCAGACATGGATGAACAAATTCTTCCTGAGCAGCTCTGATTTGTTGAGGAAGTAATGAATCACGCTCCTTCTGAAGATCTTCATAACTCACTCTTAGCTTCTCAAGATCTTGCTTTCTTTGAAGAAATTCATAAGAAAGCTTCTCATGATCAGATACAAGAGTGTTATGATGACCTTGAAGGTTGTCAAACCTAGTCTGAAGTCTATGAAGATTTTCAGTCAAGGTTTTAGTGCGATCCATTTCTTCACCCAACATATCATCACTTTTGTCTAGCATGTTTTGAACCTTTTCAAAAGCCCTTTGTTGTTTCACATCAATCTTAGCAAGTTTAGAGTAGCTGGGCTTGAGGTTTTCATCAGATTCATTCTCACTAGATTCAGAGGAGGTATATTTGAGTACCTTGGCACCCTTTGCCTTGAAGCAATAGGTGGGAGCGTAGTCATCATTGCCTTCATCAGCCTTTTTGGTGAAGCCATTTTCTTCAGAGTTGGAGATAGACTTGCTGACGAATGCAGTAGCGAGAGCTAGACTCGCTACTCTCAGACTCCTCAGATGCCTCCTCTTCCTCATGTTCCTCAGATTCAGCTTCAGAGTCCATTTCCTTGCCAATGAATGCCCGAGCCTTCTTGGAGCTGCTCTTCTTGTGAGATGAAGACTTTGAGGATTTTGATGATGAAGATTTTGAGGATTTCTTCTTTTTCTTAGCATCATTAGAACTGTAATCCTTGTATTTCTTCTTCTTTGATTCCTTTTCCCACTGAGGACAATCTTGAATGTAGTGTTCTGGTTTCTTGCATTTGTGACAAAGACTCTTCTTGTAGTCACTGGATGAGGAATCATTGCTCCTTGAGGGTCTTCCAAAGCGACCATGTCTTGAGAACTTCTGGAATTTCTTCACAAGCAGTGCTAGATCATTGCTCAGTTCTTCAGGATCACCAAGGCTGTCATCAGAGCCTTCATCTTCAGACTCAGAAACTGCCTTGGCCTTCAGTGCACGTGATCTGCCATAGCTCGAACCATAGAGGTCTCTCTTTTCAGCAACTTGGAACTCATGAGTATTTAGCCTTTTGAGGATAACAGTGGGGTCAAGTGACTTGTAATCAACACGTTCTTGTATCATCAATGCCAGAGTATCAAATGAGGAATCAAGCGATCTCAACAATTTCTTCACCACCTCATGGTCGGTGATGTCAGTGGCACCAAGCGCTTGAAGCTCATTTGAGATGTCAGTGAGGCGATCGAAGGTTTGTTGAACATTTTCATTGTCGAGTCTTTTGAAGCGGTTGAAGAGATTGCGAAGAACATCAACTCGAGAGTCACGCTGAGTTGAGACTCCTTCATTCACTTTGGACAGCCTATCCCAGATAAGCTTAGCAGTTTCCAAAGCACTCACTCTTCCATACTGTCCTTTGCTCAGATGGCCACATATGATATTCTTCGCTTGAGAATCGAGTTGCTTGAATCTCTTCACATCGGTAGCGTTCAGTGAGGGTGAGACAGAGGGAACACCATTTTCCACAACATACCAGAGATCGTTATCAATTGCCTCAAGATGCATTCACATCTTATTATTCCAGTAGGGGTAGTCCGTCCCATCGAAGATAGGACACCCAGCAGAGACCTTGATAATACATGCGGTCGACATAACTAAAACTCCAGGCGGTTAAACCAAAATCACACAGAACAAGGGAGTACCTTGCTCTGATACCAATTGAAAGTGCGTTATATCGACTAGAGGGGGGTGAATAGGCGATTTTTATGAATTCTTCACTAAGGAATTTGCGGTAGAGGAAATTCCTTAGCGAAGAACTACTTGCAGCGGAATAAGTACTCAAGAGTAAGCATAGAAGAACATAGGCATGGTCATCATGATGAAATGAAGACAAACACAGAGTACAGAAAGCGTAAACACAGGATAGCACAGGATGAAGACAAACAGACTGAAGAAATTGAACTGAGGAAATTGAGAAAGTCTTCTGTCAAAGTCTTCAAACACAGATATGACAAGCACACCACACAGTAATGAGGAAATGAAAGAGTTGAGGAAATAGAACTAGTAAGCTTGGTGAAGACAATGATTTGGTAGACCAGTTCCAACTGCTGTCTCAGTTGTACATCTGGTTGGAGCGGCTAGGTATTTAAACCCGAGGACACACAGTCCCGGACACACAGTCCTCACCGTATTCTCCTTGAACTAAGGTCACACTGACCTCGTCCAATCACTCGTGGTAAGTCTTCAGGTGACTTCCGAACCTTCACAAACTCGGTCACTCGGCGACCACAATTCCTCTTGGATGCTTTAGACCATGACGGCTAACCGTCTGGAAGAAGCACAGTCTTCAAAGGTAACAAGCGTCGGATCCACGCAGGATCAATCTCTTCAGTGATGCTCAATCACTTTGGGTTTGTAGGTGTTTGGGTTTGGGTTTTCCTCACTTGATGATTTTCGCTCAAAGTCCTCGGAGGATGGGATGCTCTCAAATGACAAATGTCAGTTTCTCTCGTAGCAGCCAACCAGCTAGTGGTTGTAGGGGGCGGTTATTTATAGACTAGGGAGCAGCCCGACATGATAAGACATAAATGCCCTTCAATGATATGACCGTTAGGTGGATAAGATATTTTGGGACAGCTGGCGTGTAGCACAGCAACGGTCAAAAATATGAGGCTCAAATTCCTCAGGGCTATCATGGTCCTCACTGTGTAGGCAATCCGCACTTGCGAATTCCTAACTCCTCAGTCAGAACAAATTCCTCAGAGACCGGAAGAGCTTCGTCTCTGTCACTGAAGAATATGACTGAACTGTATGAGATTTTCAATGGCTTCACTCGAAGGGATTGGTAGGTGTAGGATTTTGAGTTGAGCATCACATGGAAATTTTTCCTTAGTATTTCCTCGACCCCCTTTAACAGTACGGTGTTTCCTATGACTCAAGAAAGAGAAAATGAAACTACGAAAACAAAAGTCTTCACGCTTCATGTTCTCAAATGAATACCAAGTCTTCAAGGTCACACCAATTTCTTCACTTTCAAAGTCTTCAGAAATCCAAAGTCTTCAGTCGAAGAACTTCATTTTTAGGGGTCAACTTTCTCTGTAAATATCAAACTCCTCATAGACTTATAGACCTGTGCACACTCATAACCACATTAGTCCCTTAACCTATAAGTCTTCAATACACCAAAATCACTAAGGGGCACTAGATGCACTTACACTAAGCAAAGCGTCGTAGCGGGATCTACATGTGAAGCGGAGTACATAGCTGCTTCGGAAGCAGCAAATGGAGGAGTCTAGATGAAGGAGTTCATATCCGATCTAGGTGTCATACCTAGTGCATCGGGTCCAATGAAAATCTTTTGTGACAATACTGGTGCAATTGCTTTGGCAAAGGAATCCAGATTTCACAAGAGAACCAAGCACATGAAGAGACGCTTCAACTCCATCCGGGAACAAGTCTAGGTGGGAGACATAGAGATTTGCAAGATACATACGGATCTGAATGTTGCAGACCCGTTGACTAAGCCTCTTCCACGAGCAAAACATGATCAGCACCAAGACTCCATGGGTGTTAGAATCATTACTGTGTAATCTAGATTATTGACTCTAGTGCAAGTGGGAGACTGAAGGAAATATGTCCTAGAGGCAAGAATAAAGTTATTATTTATTTCCTTATATCATGATAAACGTTTATTATTCATGTTAGAATTGTATTAACCACAAACATGATACATGTGTGAATACATAGACAAATAGAGTGTCACTAGTATGCCTCTACTTGACTAGCTCGTTAATCAAAGATGGTTATGTTTCCTAGCCATAGACAAAGAGTTGTCATTTGATTAATGGGATCACATCATTAGGAGAGTGATGTGATTGACTTGACCCATTCCGTTAGCTTAGCACTTGATCGTTTAGTATGTTGCTATTGCTTTATTCATGACTTATACATGTTCCTATGACTAAGAGATTATGCAACTCCCGTTTACCGGAGGAACACTTTGTGTGCTACCAAACGTCACAACGTAACTGGGTGATTATAAAGGTGCTCTACAGGTGTCTCCGAAGGTACTTGTTGGGTTGGCGTATTTTGAGATTAGGATTTGTCACTCCAATTGTCAGAGAGGTATCTCTGGGCCCACTCGGTAATGCACATCACTTAAGCCTTGCAAGCATTGCAACTAATGAGTTACTTGCGGGATGATGTATTACGGAACGAGTAAAGAGACTTGCCGGTAATGAGATTGAACTAGGTATTGAGATACCGACGATCGAATCTCGGGCAAGTAACATACCGATGACAAAGGGAACAACGTATGTTGTTATGCGGTTTGACCGATAAAGATATTCGTAGAATACGTGGGAGCCAATATGAGCATCCAGGTTCCGCTATTGGTTATTGACCGGAGACGTGTCTCGGTCATGTCTACATAGTTCTCGAACCCGTAGGGTCCGCACGCTTAAAGTTCGATGACGGTTATATTATGAGTTTATGTGTTTTGGTGTACCGAAGGTAGTTCGGAGTCCCAGATGTGATCACGGACATGACGAGGAGTCTCGAAATGGTCGAGACATGAAGATTGATATATTGGACGACTATATTCGGACACCGGAATGGTTCCGGGGGTTATCGGATATATACCGGAGTACCGGGGGGTTACCGGAACCCCCCGGAGGTTATTGGGCCTCATGGGCCCAAGTGGTGGAAGAGGAGAGGCGGCCAAGGGGCAGCCGCGCCCCCCCCCAAGTCCGAATTGGACAAGGAGGGGGGGCGCCCCCCCCTTTCCTTTCCCCCTCTCTCTCCTTCCCTCTCCTCTCCTACTCCAACATGGAAGGGGGGAGTCCTACTCCCGGTGGGAGTAGGACTCCTCATGGGGCGCGCCAAGGGTGGCCGGCCCCCTCCCCTCCTCCACTCCTTTATATAAGGGGAGGGAGGCACCCCCTAGAGACACAACAATTGATCCCTTGGATCTCTTAGCCGTGTGCGGTGCCCCCCTCCACCATAATCCACCTCGGTCATATCGTAGCGGTGCTTAGGCGAAGCCCTGCGTCGGTAGAACATCATCATCCTCACCACGCCGTCGTGCTGACGGAACTCTCCCTCAAAGCTCGGCTGGATCGGAGTTCGAGGGACGTCATCGAGTTGAACGTGTGCTGAACTCGGAGGTGCCATGCGTTCGGTACTTGATCGGTTGGATTGTGAAGACATACGACTACATCAACCGCGTTGTGCTAACGCTTCCGCTTTCGGTCTACGAGGGTACGTGGACACACTCTCCCCTCTCGTTGCTATGCATCACCATGATCTTGCGTGTGCGTAGGATTTTTTTTGAAATTACTACGTTCCCCAACATCCATAACCTACCGCCGAGGCCGTTGGCGGTAGGGTGGTGTGCCGACCGTTAGTTGACGGTTGTGGCCGTCTTTGCTACCGCCAGGTTCCCTGGCAGTAGGATGCCTGACCCTACCGCCGAGACCCGTGGCGGTAGCAAAAGGGTCCGATCTCAAAAAAATAATTAAACTAGAGTCAGATCCTGTAAATCTTTGCTAAAAGGGTGAAAACGCGAAAATTCCCCTCGCGTCGGGGCTCCCTCCGGGGAAGGGAAGAGAAGTGGAAATTGCACAAACCACTTATTTTTGGTGCTTTTTTAGGACCAACTTACTTTTGGTGCTAGTGTTGCATAAAACACCTACTTTACATATTTGTTGCACAAAATATCATATATTGGGGTAATTTGATGAGTTAGGTCTAATCCATCATTTAGATGTGTTAACATGATTTCTGACAAGTAAGTCCAGTTTGTAAATGCATCGGTGGCAAAAAAAGCCATTTGCCTATGTAGACCAAAGAAATGACCATGAAACCTTGGTTTTTTCTTGGGTTTGTTGATAAGACGGATTATCCATACATAACATCTAGAACCAGGATTCTTTTTCATTACAATACGCAAATAATATCTACAGGCCGACCCTGAGGGGGACAGGGGGCCGATCGCTGGTACGTCTCAAATGTATCTGTAGTTTTTTATTGCTTCGTGCTATTGCACAAACACCCAAAAAATTGTTGAAATACTATGGCAGGCCTAGGGCCCATCTAACATTCAGAAAAATCTCTAAGGGCCCATGTGGGTTCAATGGCAATGCATACGGTAGGAAGTATAGTCCCATACTGCTAGTTGGAGAGGAGTTGGACCTCTTTATAAGGGATTCTCTTCCACATGCTATTGGAGCTTCAGAAGAGAAGTGGTTCCCGCGCGCTCCTCCTCCACTGCATGCCTCGTCACGACACGTCACGGGTAGCGGGAATGAGCCGAGCTCAAACCTATGTTCTTAGTTTTGCTGGTTAGGAACGGAGAGCCTTCGACAAGTGGACCACAATCTGAGACGTCAGATCATGGGCTGTTACTGACTCGGATGTATGTCCAGCCCACGTCTCTCCATCCGGACGTGCCTATATATGTGAGGCGTCGGTCAACCCTAGCCGTCACAAGAATCAGATCATATCTACCTCCACGCCCACGTCATCCCATCCCGTCCGCCGTGTACACGGTCGAAGGGAGGGCAGGCCTCCGAAACCCCGTCTTTTCGGATCTTGTATGGGAGAGGGGCGATTAGGTTTGTGGGGAGTGTCTCCTACGCGATTGCTCGCCGCCGTTCGTCCATGTCCGCATCGTCTTCGTCGTCACCATGTCCACCGACGCCGAGAGAGCCGCCGCTGAGAAACTCGAAGCCGACAAGAAGGCCGCTGAAGACGCCGTTGCCGCCACCGCCGCCCCCGCGTCTTTTGCCTGGCCTGCTGGAGGGTATAACTCATTTTATCCTGCTCCTGTTTATTTCTGTGTTAGTCGTACTAGCATTATATGTATATGCGTCTACTGTTTGCGTAGTACATACTTATCTAGATCGTAATCTGTATGACGTTAATTGTGTCAATGCCATGTTCATGATTATTTCCTGAATTAAATTAATTGGAAGATTACCTATTTACTCAGCAAAAATTAGGTTCCTAAACAAATATACATCGATCGATGACAAAATTTCCGCCTAAACACTTAGGGTATCACGGAGTAGAAGAATACCTAACCAATAGGCAGAGGTAGGGGCAGACGAGCATACCTTGTGGTGGAGAGGGAGGTGGGGAGAGGGTCGCGGAGACAGGCTTACCCGACGACGGAGGAGAGCTGGCTGGGCTCCATCACGGGCGGCCCCTCGCCAGCAAAGGGACGGCCCCTGCCACCTGCTCTTATGTGCGAGGTATTTTGTGCAAAAAAAATGCAAATTAATCCAATAAATCATAAATGCACTCACTAATATTCTCGGGAAAAATAAACTCAATTTGAGCAAAGAATTGTGATATATTGAAAGTTCTACCTGGCTGTTGATGTGGTAAGTTTTTTCTGCCACAGATGCACTTAGAGCAACTCCAACCAGACGACCCATTTCGTCCGTCCATGCCGTTTGGGTGGCGGCGTACGAAAACGCTGGCCCAACACGGTGACCCAAACCCAAAATGCGTCTGCTCTGCGCCGACGCAGCATCGGTGCAGACACGAAGCGGATGCGCCGCGCGTCCCCTCGGTGTCCGCCATGGCCCCACATGTCAGTTGGCGAACCACCACATGTGGTCGTAATTAACGCGGCCACCTACCGAGGGCCACCTATCAGTGTGGGGAAGGGCAGCATGCCCATCCTTTTTAATGGAAGCGTGCAGCAGGGTTGGCCTCATCCACTTCCCATCCACATCTGGCCATCTTTTCTCCCTCGCCGGCGACCAGTAAACCCTAGCCAGCCGGCCCGAAACCGTAGCAAGCCATGGGCTTCTTCAGTGAGAAGGGGATGGGGAAGGGGAGGTTCATCGCTAGCGTGAGCTCTTCCCGTGGGCTCCCTCCTCCGCCTCCGCCGGCTAGACGCAGCACGCCACCACAGGAGCGAGAGCGGTTCTACATACTAGTCCACCAGGTGCGCTGGCACTGGGAGTACTACCAGCCCTTGCAGTATCCGGATGTGAACCCGCTGCACGGCTGGAATCTAGACCCGCAGCTCATCCCCATTCCGGCGGCGTCGCGGTCGGCGCGGGCGCACGGGGAGGAGGTTCACCAGCGGCGCGAGCTCCTTAAGCCGGACCAGCGCGCGATGCGTGCCTACGCGCCAGATGATACGTCCATTTTGCATCATGTTTACCTACTGTTATTTATAATGTTTTTATGCATAATAATGCTTTTTGGAGTAATTCTAATGCCTTTTCCCTCATAATATGCAAGGTTCACACAAAGAGGGAGAATTCTGGCAGCTGGAAATCTGGACCCGAAAAAGCTACGTCAGGCTACCTTTTCTGCACAACTCCAAATGAGCTGAAACTTCACGAGGAATTTTTATGGAATAAATAAGAAATACTGGAGCAAATAACTACTGGAGGGGGGCCACCTAGCGAGCACAAGATACCAAGGCGCGCCCTGGTGGGTTGTGCTCAGCCCAGCCCACCTCCGGTGCCCATCTTCTGGTATATAAGTCATTTAGACCTAGAAAAAATAAGGAGAGGACTTTCGGGACGAAGCACCACTGTCTCGAGGCGGAACTTGGGCAGGAGCACTTTTGCCCTTCGGTGAAGCGATTCCGCCGGGGGAACTTCCCTCTCGGAGGGGGAAAATCATCGTCATCATCATCACCAACAACTCTCCCATCTTGGGGAGGGCAATCTCCATCAACATCTTCAACAACATGATCTCCTCTCAAACCCTAGTTCATCTCTTGTGTTCAATCTTTGTACCGGAACCTCAAATTGGTACTTGTGGCTGACTAGTAGTGTTGATTACATCTTGTAGTTGATTACTATATGGTTTATTTGGTGGAAGATTATATGTTCAGATCCATTATGCTATTTAATACCCCTCTGATCTTGAGCATGATTATCATTTGTGAGTAGTTCCTTTTGTTCTTGAGGTCACGGGAGAAATCGTGTTGCAAGTAATCATGTGAACTTCATATGTGTTCGTTATTTTGATAGTATGTATGTTGTGATCCCTTAGTGGTGTCATGTGAACGTCTACTACATGACACTTCACTATATTTGGGCCTAAGGGAATGCATTGTGGAGTAGCAATTAGATGATGGGCTGCCAGAGTGACAGAAGCTTAAACCCTAGTTTATGCGCTATTCCGCAAGGGACCGATTGGATCCAAAACTTTAATGCTATGGTTAGAATTTATTCTTAATACTTTTCTCGTAGTTGCGGATGCTTGTGAGGGGGTTAATCATAAGTAGGAGGTTTGTTTAAGTAAGAACAGCACCAAAGTACCGGTCCACCCACATATCAAATTATCATAGTGAACACAAATCAAACCAACATGATGGAAGTGACTAGATGAAATTCCCATGTACCCTCAAGAAGGCTTTTCTTATCATAAGAGACCGTTTTGGCCTGTCCTTTGCCTCAAAAGCATTGGGCTACCTTGCTGCACTTTTGTTACTATTACCGTTACTTGCTCGTTATAAATTATCTTGCTATCAAACTACTCTGTTATTTACAATTTCAACGCTTGCAGACATTACCATGCTGAAAACCACTTGTCATTTCCTTCTGCTCCTCGTTGGGTTCGACACTCTTACTTACCGAAAGGACTACAATTGATCCCAAATACTTGTGGGTCATCAAAGCTCTTTTCTGGCGCCATTGCCGGGGAGTGAAGCGCTCTTGGTATGGAAAAATTATTACTATGTGCTGAAATTTATTGTCACTTGTTACTATGGAGAACAATCCTTTGAGGGGTTTGTTCGAGGTATCTTCACCTCGATCAGAACCACAATTAGTTACCCCTCAACCTACTGCACCTACAGAAAATATGGAATATGAAATTCCTTCGGGTATGATAGAATAACTGCTAGCTAATCCTTATGCAGGAGATGGCACCGAACATCCTGATATGCACTTGATATATGTGGAAGAATTTTGTGGATTGTTTAAGCTTGCAGGTTTACCTGGAGATGAAACTAAGAAGAAGGTTTTCCATTTATATTTGAAGGGAAAAGCATTGGCATGGTATAGGCTATGCGATGATATTCGATCTTTGGAATCGATTGAAATTGGAGTTTCACCAAATAATTTATCCTATGCATCTAGTTCATCGTGATCAGAATTACATATATAATTTTTGGCCTCGTGAAGGAGAAAGTATCGCTATAGCTTTGGGGAGGCTTAAGTCAGTGTTATATTCATGCCCCAACCATGAGCTCTCAAGAGAAATAATTATTCAGAACTTTTATGCTCGGCTTTCTCATAATGATCTATCCATGCTCGATACTTCTTGTACTGGTTCCTTTATGAAGAAGACTATTGAATTCCGGCGGGATCTTTTGGAAAGAATTAAATGCAACTCTGAAGATTGGGAACTCGACGAAGGTAAAGAGTCAGGTATTAAGATTAAGTTTGATTGTGTTAAATCTTTTATGAATACCGATGCTTTTCAAAAGTTTAGCACTAAATATGGACTTGACTCTGAGATAGTAGCTTCCTTTTGTGAATCCTTTGCTATTCATGTTGATCTCCCTAAGGAAAAGTGGTTTAAATATCACCCACCTATTAAAGAACCGCTAATAGCTAAAGATGAAACTATTATTTATAATGTTGATCCAGTTGTTCCTACTGCTTACATTGAAAAACCACCTTTCCCTGTTAGGATGTAGGAACATGCTAAAGTTTCAATTGTGGTCAATAAAAGTTATATTAGAACACCTAAACCAGCTGAGCAAATCAAAGTAGAACCTAGTGTTGCTATGGTTAAGGAACTCCTGGTCGATAATATTGATGAGCATGTTATTTACTTCGTTGGTGAAGCTGCTAGAATTGCCAAACCCGATGGGAAAGATAAACATAGACCTATTGTTGGCATGCCCATTGTCTCAGTTAAAATAGGAGATCACTGTTATCATGGTTTATGTGACATAGGTGCTAGCGTGAGTGATACTCCTTTTACTTTATACCAAGAAATTATGAATGACATAGCACCCGCTGAGATAGAAGACATAGATGTTACTATTAAACTTGCTAATAGAGACACCATCACACCACTTGGGATTGTTAGAGATGTTGAAGTCTTGTGTGGGAAAATAAAATACCCTACTGATTTTCTTGTTCTTGGTTCCCCACAAGATGACTTTTGTCCCATTATATTTGGTAGACCTTTCTTGAACACCATTAATGCTAAAATAGACTGTGAGAAACAAACTGTCAGTGTTAGTTTTGGTGATGAGTCTCATGAGTTTAATTTTTCGAAGTTTAGTACAAAGCATCATAAGGAAGAATTGCCTAGTAAGGTTGAAATTATTGGTCTTGCTTCTATTGCTGTACCTCGTACTGATCCTTTAGAACAATATCTGCTAGACCATGAAAATGATTTGCATATGCACGAAAGAAATGAAATAGATAGAATCTTGTTCGAACAACAACCTCTGCTAAAGCACAATTTGCCTATTGAAACTCTAGGAGGTCCTCCTCCACCTAAAGGTGATCATGTGTTTGAATTAAAACAATTGCCAGACACTTTGAAATGTGCTTATCTCGATGAGAAGAATATATATCCTGTTATTATTAGTGCTAACCTTTCAGAACACGAGGAAGAAAGATTATTGAAAGTTCTAAGGAAGCATCGAGCTGCTATTGGGTATACTCTTGATGATCTTAAGGGCATCAGTCCCACTCTATGTCAGCACAAGATTAATATGGAACCTGATGCTAAACCCGTTGTTGATCACCACCGTTGGTTAAATCCGAAGATGAAAGAAGTGGTAAGAACGGAAATATTAAAACTTCTGGAAGCATGTATAATCTATCCTATAGCTGATAGTAGATGGGTAAGTCCCATTCATTGTGTCCCTAAGAAAGGAGGTATTACTGTTGTTTCTAATGACAAGAATGAACTTATTCCACAAAGAATTGTTGCAGGCTATAGAATGGTAATTGATTTTAGAAAATTAAACAAAGCAACTAGAAAACATCATTACCCTCTTCCTTTTATTGATCAAATTCTAGAAAGATTATCTAAGCACACACATTTTTGCTTCCTTGATGGATATTCTGTTTTTTCACAAATACCTGTTTCTCAACCTGATCAAGAAAAGACCGCTTTTACTTGTCCTTTTGGAACTTATGCTTATAGACGTATGCCTTTTGGTTTATGCAATGCACCTGCTACCTTTCAAAGATGTACGACCGCTATATTCTCTGACTTTTGTGAAAAGATTGTTGAGGTTTTCATGGATGACTTTTATGTTTATGGGAAGTCTTTTGATGATTGTTTAAGCAATCTTGATCGAGTTTTGCAGAGATGTGA
This sequence comes from Triticum aestivum, assembly GCF_018294505.1. Classification (NCBI taxonomy): domain Eukaryota; kingdom Viridiplantae; phylum Streptophyta; class Magnoliopsida; order Poales; family Poaceae; genus Triticum; species Triticum aestivum. Next base: position 105,384,141 of record NC_057802.1, read on the forward strand.
GCAAACAAATCTTGTCTTGAATTGGGAGAAGTGCCACTTTATGGTTAACGAAGGTATTGTTTTGGGTCATGAAATTTCTAAAAGAGGTATTGAGGTGGAGAAAGCTAAGGTTGATGCGATTGAGAAAATGCCATGTCCTAAAGATATCAAAGGTATTCGTAGTTTCCTTGGCCATGCTGGTTTCTATAGGAGATTTATCAAAGACTTTTCTAAAATTTCTAGGCCTCTTACAAATCTTTTGCAAAAGGATATTCCTTTTGTTTTTTAAGATGATTGTTTAGAACCCTTCGAAACACTCAAGAAAGCCTTAATTTCTACACCTATTTTTCAACCACTTGATTGGAACTTGCCTTTGGAAATTATGTGTGATGCTAGTGATTATGATGTTGGTGCTGTTCTAGGACAAAGAGTTGATAAGAAATTGAATGTTATTCATTATGCTAGTAAAACTCTAGATAGTGCTCAACGAAATTATGCTACTACTAAAAAAGAATTCTTAGCAGTAGTGTTTGCTTGTGATAAATTCAGATCTTACATTGTTGATTCTAAAGTTATTATTCACACCGATCATGCTGCTATAAAATATCTTATGGAAAAGAAAGATGCTAAACCTAGACTTATTAGGTGGGTTATCTTGTTACTAGAAATTGATTTGCATATCACTGATAGAAAGAGACACTACAAAAAAAAGACACATCCATGATATTTTGGGCCGAACGAAATTTTTTTCTATCATACTTATGACACTTCTATGACGATAATTGTGACAAAACCCGGTATCATCATAGATGTGGCGGGTCCTACTTCTATGACAAAAAATCATGACAGAAAATGGGCTTTTCGTCCTGGGCGGGCCGGAGACGCAGCTGCATGACATTCTTTGGGCCGTCCATGACGGAAAAAACCGTGGTAGAAGCGAGGGTGAGGAAAATATCGGGGAGTTCCCGGTTACGGTGGGTGGTTGGGGGCCGAGGGATGCGCGTTTCTCTCGTACGTACGCGCGTGTGTGCGAGGCGTTGGGCTCTAACTGAACCTGAGCGAGGTGTTGGGCTCTAACTGAACCCGAGCGATTGCACTGTGATAACCCACAAGTATAGGGGATCGCAACAGTTTTCGAGGGTAGAGTATTCAACCCAAATTTATTGATTCGACACAAGGGGAGCCAAAAAATATTCTCAAGTATTAGTAGTTGAGTTGTCAATTGAACCACACCTGGATAACTTAATATCTGCAGCAAAGTATTTAGTAGCAAAGTAGTATGGAACTAATGGTAACGGTGGCAAAAGTAACAGTAGCAGTTTTGTAGTAATTGTAACAGTGGCAACGGTAAAGTAACTAAACAAAGAACAATATGTGAAAATCTCGTAGGCATTGGATCGGTTATGGAGAATTATGTCGGATGCGATTCCTCATGCAATAGTTATAACATAGGGTGACACAGAACTAGCTCCAGTTCATCAATGTAACGTAGGCATGTATTCTGAATATAGTCATACGTGCTTATGGAAAAGAATTTGCATGACATCTTTTGTCCTACCCTCCTGTGGCAGCGGGTCCTATTGGAAACTAAGGGATATTAAGGCCTCCTTTTAATAGAACCGGATCAAAGCATTAACACTTAGTGAATACATGAACTCCTCAAACTACGGTCATCACCGGTAAGTATCCCGATTATTGTCACTTTGGGGTTAACGGATCATAACACATAATAGGTGACTATAGACTTGCAAGAGAGGATCAAGAACTCACATATATTCATGAAAACATAATAGGTTCAGATCTGAAATCATGGCACTCGGGCCCTAGTGACAAGCATTAAGCATAGCAAAGTCATAGCAACATCAATCTCAGAACATAATGGATACTAGGGATCAAACCCTAACAAAACTAACTCGATTACATGGTAAATCTCATGCAACCCATCACCGTCCAGCAAGCCTACGATGGAATTACTCACGCACAACGGTGAGCATCATGAAATTGGTGATGGAGGAAGGTTGATGATGACGATGGCGACGGATTCCCCTCTCCGGGGCCCCGAACGGACTCCAGATCAGCCCTCCCGAGAGAGATTAGGGCTTGGCGGCGGCTCCGTATCGTAAAACACGATGATTCCTTATCTTTGATTTTTTTCTCCCCGAACGTGAATATATAGAGTTGGAGTTGAGGTCGGTGGAGCTTCAGGGGGCCCACGAGGCAGGGGGCGCCCCTAGGGGGTAGGCGCGTGCTACCTCTTGAGCACTGCGTTGGTTTTCCCTTGAAGAGGAAAGGGTGATGCAGTAAAGTAGCGTAAGTATTTCCCTCAGTTTTAGAGAACCAAGGTATCAATCCAGTAGGAGACCGCGCTCGAGTCCCATGCACCTAAGCAAACAAATAAGAACCTTGCAACCAACGCGATAGAGGGGTTGTCAATCCCTTCACGGTCACTTACGAGAGTGAGATCTGATAGAGATGATAAGATAATATTTTTGGTATTTTTATGATAAAGACTAAAAGTAAAGAAAGCAAAATAAACGGCGCCAGAAATAGCTTGTTGACGGAAGATTAATATGATGGAAAATAGACCCCGGGTCCATAGGTTTCACTAGTGGCTTCTCTCAAGATAGCATAAATATTACGGTGGGTAAACGAATTACTGTCGAGCAATTGATAGAATTGAGCATAGTTATGAGAATATCTAGGTATGATCATGTATATAGGCATCACATCCGAGACAAGTAGACTGAAACGATTCTGCATCTACTACTATTACTCCACACATCGACCGCTATCCAGCATGCATCTAGAGTATTAAGTTCATAAGAACAGAGTAATGCTTTAAGCAAGATGACATGATGTAGAGGGATAAACTCATGCAATATGATATAAACCCCATCTTTTTATCCTCGATGGCAACAATACAATACGTGCCTTGCTGCCCCTGCTGTCACTGGGAAAGGACACCGCAAGATTGAACCCAAAGCTAAGCACTTCTCCCATTGCAAGAAAGATCAATCTAGTAGGCCAGCCCAAACTGATAATTCAAAGAGACTTGCAAAGATAACCAATCATACATAAAAGAATTCAGAGGAGATTCAAATATTGTTCATAGATAAACTTGATCATAAACCCACAATTCATCGAATCTCGACAAACACACTGCAAAAGAAGATTACATCGAATAGATCTCCAAGAGAATCGAGGAGAACTTTGTATTGAGATCCAAAGAGAGAGAAGAAGCCATCTAGCTAATAACTATGGACCCGAAGGTCTGAGGTAAACTACTCACACATCATCGGAGAGGCTATGGTGTTGATGTAGAAGCCCTCTGTGATCAATGCCCCCTCAGGCGGAGCACCGGAAAAGGCCCCAAGATGGGATCTCACGGGTACAGAAGGTTGCGGCGGTGGAAATAGGGTTTTGGCTCCGTATATGTTGTTTCCAGGGTATATGGGTATATATAGGAGGAAGAAGTATGTCGGTGGAGCAACGTGGGCCGCACGAGGGTGGAGGGCGCGCCTGGGGGAGGTGGGCGCGCCCCCCTGCCTCGTGCTCTCTTCATTGATTACTTTACATAGACTCCAAGTCCTCTGGATCATGTTTGTTCCAAAAATAACATTCCCGAAGGTTTCATTCCATTTGGACTCCGTTTGATATCCTTTTCCTTCGAAACACTGAAATAGGCAAAAAAGACCAGCAATTTGGGCTGGGCCTCCGGTTTATAGGTTAGTCCCAAAAATAATGTAAAAGTGTATAATAAAGCCCATTAAACATCCAAAATAGAATATAATATAACATGGAACAATAAAAAATTATAGATACGTTGGAGACGTATCAAGCATCCCCAAGCTTAATTCCTGCTCGTCCTCGAGTAGGTAAATGATAAAAACAGAATTTTTGATGTGGAATGCTACTCAGCATAATTTTCAATGTAACCCTCTTAATTGTGGTATGAATATTCAGATCCAAAAGATTCAAGATAAAAGTTTAATATTGACATAAAAGTAATAATACTTCAAGCATACTAACTAAGCAATTATGTCTTCTCAAAATAACATGGCCAAAGAAAATTATCCCTACATAATCATATAGTCTGGCTATGCTCTATCTTCATCACACAAAGTATTTAATCATGCACAACCCCGATGACAAGCCAAGCAATTGTTTCATACTTTTGATGTTCTCAAACTTTTCAATCTTCACGCAATACATGAGCGTGAGCCATGGACATAGCACTATATGTGGAATAGAATGGTGGTTGTGGAGAAGACAAAAAAGGAGAAGATAGTCTCACATCAACTAGGCGTATCAATGGGCTATGGAGACGCCCATTAATAGATATCAATGTGAGTGAGTAGGGATTGCCATGCAATGGATGAACTAGAGCTATAAGTGTATGAAAGCTTAACAAAAGAAACTAAGTGGGTGTGCATCCAACTTGCTTGCTCACGAAGACCTAGGGCATTTTGCGGAAGCCCATCATTGGGATATACAAGCCAAGAGACTCTCTATCATAAAGATCATAGTGCTATTTTGAAGCACAAGTGTGGAAAAAGGATAGTAGCGTTGTCCCTTCTCTCTTTTTCTCTCATTTTTTTCTTTTTTTTATTTGGGCCTTTTCTCTTTTTTTATGTCCTCTTTTTTTATTTTCTTTTTTTTTTTCGTCCGGAGTCTCATCCCGACTTATGGGGGAATCATAGTCTCCATCATCCTTTCCTCACTTGGGACAATGCTCTAATAACGATGATCATTACACTTTTATTTACTTACAACTCAAGAATTACAACTCAATACATAGAACATAATATGACTCTATGTGAATGCCTCCGGCAGAGTACCGGGATATGCAATGAATCAAGAGTGACATGTATGAAGATAATGAACGGTGGCTTTTCCACAAATACGATGTCAACTACATGATCATGCAAAGCAATATGACAATGATGGAGCGTGTTATTATAAACGGAACGGTGGTAAGTTGCATGGCAATATATCTCGGAATGGCTATGGAAATTCCATAATAGGTAGGTATGGTGGCTGTTTTGAGGAAGGTATATGGTGGGTGTATGATACCGGCGAAAAGTGCGCGGTATTAGAGAGGCTAGCAATGGTGGAAGGGTGAGAGTGCGTATAATCCATGGACTCAACATTAGTCATAAAGAACTCATATACTTGTTGCAAAAATCTATTAGTTATCGAAACAAAGTATTACGCGCATGCTCCTATGGGGATAGATTGGTAGGAAAATAAAATCGCTCGTCCCCGACCGCCACTCATAAGGAAGGCAATCAATAAATAAATCATGCTCCGACTTCATCACATAACGGTTCACCATACGTGTATGCTACGGGAATCACAAACTTTAACACAAGTATTCCTCAAATTCACAACTACTCAACTAGCATTACTCTAATATCATCATCTTCATATCTCAAAACAAATATCAAGTATCAAACTTCTCATAGTATTCAACACACTCATAAGAAAGTTTTTACTAATCTTGAATGACTATCATAATTAAAGCAAATTACCATGCTGTTTTGTAGGACTCTCAAAATAATATAAGTGAAGCATGAGAGAACAATAATTGCTATAAAACAAGACCACCGCCGTGCTCTAAAAGATATAAGTGAAGCACATAGAATATTCTAATAAATTCCGAATCATGTGTGTCTCTCTCAAAAGGTGTGTACAGCAAGGATGATTGTGGTAAACTAAAAAGCAAAGACTCAAATCATACAAGACGCTCCAAGCAAAACACATATCATGTGGTGAATAAAAATATAGCTTCAAGTAAAGTTACCGATAGACGAAGACGAAAGAGGGGATGCCTTCCGGGGCATCCCCAAGCTTTGGCTTTTTGGTGTCCTTAGATTACCTTGGGGTGCCATGGGCATCCCCAAGCTTAGGCTCTTGCCACTCCTTGTTCCATAATCCATCAAATCTTTACCCAAAATTTGAAAACTTCACAACACAAAACTCAACAGAAAATCTCGTGAGCTCCATTAGCGAAAGAAAAGAAAACACCACTTAAAGGTACTGTATTGAACTCATTATTTATTTATATTGGTGTTAAACTTACAGTATTCCAACTTATCTATTGTTTATAAACTATTTTACTAGCCATAGATTCATCAAAATAAGCAAACAACACACGAAAAACAGAATCTGTCAAAAACAGAACAGTCTGTAGTAATCTGTAACTAACGCAAACTTCTGGAACTCAAAAAATTCTACCAAAATAGGGCGACCTGGACAATTTGTTTATTGATCTACTTCAACTGGAATCAATATTGTATCACGTTCTGCTGATTTTTAACAATTATTTGCGTGAACAGAAAGTTTCTGGAATTTTCAGCAAGATCAAATAACTATCATCCAAGAAGATCCTATAGGTTTAACTTGGCACAAACACTAATTAAATCATAAAAAAAATCTAACCAGAGGCTAGATCAAATATTTATTCCTAAACAGAAGCAAAAAGCAAAAAAGTAAAATAAAATTGGGTTGCCTCCCAACAAGCGCTATCGTTTAACGCTCCTAGCTAGGCATAAAAACAAGGATAGATCTAAGTATTGCCATCTTTGGTTTTAGGGAAGAAAAGAGCAAACTTATTATCTATGGCATTAATCTTTCTATTTTGATAAAGCAAGTGGCTATTAATGGTAGAAGAAATATTAAGCATTTTACAGAAATTTGCATCTAAGCTAACTTTCATCTCTTTGATAGATTCGTTTTGGTAGGAGAGCAAAAGAGATGTGGATTCAACTTTCTCATTCATGGGGTAGAGCAAAAGAGATGTGGATTCAACTTTCTCATTCATGGGGTGCCCAAATATGGTCTTCATCTTTTGATAAGTATCTATGGCATCCCCTTCAAGAAAACCTCCTTCAAATATAGAATCTAATACATGCTTAAACGAAGAAGGTAGGGCAACATAAAAGCTCTTTAAGTAAATTTCAATTTGGTATTGGGGCACATAGCTAGCCCGTATCCTTAATAGTCTATCCCATGCATCTTTCAAAGATTCACCGAGTAAATAACGAAAGATTCTGGAATCATCTTCATCAAAATTATTAAGACTCTCATTGATAACTCCGGTAGGTCTTTCCATAGCATCATTATTTATGAGTATAGAGAGGATAGAAGGATTGTCCAAAGTACTAAAACTCGGGAGAGAACCCCCAACCCTTTTTGGTTCTGACATGGCGAAAGAAAGGCGCGCGGAAAATACAGGGCGAATAAAACGGCAAGCGTGAAGTGGGGGAGAGGAAAATGAGAGGCAAATGGCAAATAATGTAATGCAATGGATAAGAGTTTGTGATGGGTACTTGGTATGTCTTGACTTGTGCGTAGCCTCCCCGGCAACGGCGCTAGAAATGGCTCGTTGTCGGGAGTCAAATCTTGACTTGACTTGGCGCGAATCTCCCCGGCAACGGCGCCAGAAATCCTTCTTGCTACCTCTTGAGAAGTGCGTTGGTTTTCCCTTGAAGAGGAAAGGGTGATGCAGTAAAGTAGCATAAGTATTTCCCTCAGTTTTAGAGAACCAAGGTATCAATCCAGTAGGAGACCACGCTCGAGTCCCACGCACCTACATAAACAAATAAGAACCTCGCAACCAACACGATAAAGGGGTTGTCAATCCCTTCACGGTCACTTACGAGAGTGAGATCTGATAGAGATGATAAGATAATATTTTTGGTATTGTTATGATAAAGACTAAAAGTAAAGAAAGCAAAATAAATGGCGCCAGAAATAGCTTGTTGACGGAAGATTAATATGATGGAAAATAGACCCGGGGGCCATAGTTCACTAGTGGCTTCTCTCAAGATAGCATAAGTATTACGGTGGGTAAACGAATTACTGTCGAGCAATTGATATAATTGAGCATAGTTACGAGAATATCTAGGTATTATCATGTATATAGGCATCACATCCGAGACAAGTAGACCGAAATGATTCTGCATCTACTACTATTACTCCACACATCGACCGCTATCCAGCATGCATCTAGAGTATTAAGTTCATAAGAACAGAGTAATGCTTTAAGCAAGATGACATGATGTAGAGGGATAAACTCATGCAATATGATATAAACCCCATCTTTTTATCCTCGATGAGAACAATACAATACGTGCCTTGCTGCCCCTGCTGTCACTGGAAAGGACACCGCAAGATTGAACCCAAAGCTAAGCACTTCTCCCATTGCAAGAAAGATCAATCTAGTAGGCCAAACCAAATTGATAATTCGAAGAGACTTGCAAAGATAACCAATCATGCATAAAAGAATTCAGAGGAGATTCAAATATTGTTCATAGATAAACTTGATCATAAACCCACAATTCATCGGATCTCAACAAACACACCGCAAAAGAAGATTACATCGAATAGATCTCCAAGAGAATCGAGGAGAACTTTGTATTGAGATCCAAAGAGAGAGAAGAAGCCATCTAGCTAATAACTATGGACCCGAAGGTCTGAGGTAAACTACTCACACATCATCGGAGAGGCTATGGTGCTGATGTTGAAGCCCTCCGTGATCAATGCCGCCTCCGGTGGAGCGCCGGAAAAGGCCCCAAGATAGGATCTCACGGGTACAGAAGGTTCTGGCGGAGGAAATAGGGTTTTGGCTCCGTATATGATGTTTCCAGGGTATATGGGTATATATAGGAGGAAGAAGTACGTCGGTGGAGCAACATGGCCCCACGAGGGTGGAGGGTACGCCTAGGGGAGTTGGGCGCGCCCCCCTGCCTCGTGCTCTCCTTGTTGATTACTTTACGTAAACTCCAAGTCCTCTGGATCACGTTCGTTCCGAAAATCACGTTCCCGAAGGTTTCATTCCGTCTGGACTCCGTTTGATATCCTTTTCCTTCGAAACACTGAAATAGGCAAAAAACAGCAATTTGGGCTGGGCCTCCGGTTAATAGGTTAGTCCCAAAAATAATTTAAAAGTGTATAATAAAGCGCATTAAACATCCAAAGCAGAATATAATATAGCATGGAACAATAAAAAATTATAGATATGTTGGAGACGTATCAGCGTGCCCCCACCCTCGTGGACAGGGTGTGGCCCCCCTGGTCTTGATTCTTTCGCCAATATTTTTTATTTATTCCAAAAATATTCTCCGTGAGGTTTCTTGTCATTCCGAGAACTTTTAGTTTTGCACAAAAATAACACCATGGCAATTCTGCTAAAAACAACGTCAGTTCGGGTTAGTTCCATTCAAATCATGCAAGTTAGAGTCCAAAACAAGGGCAAAAGTGTTTGGAAAAGTAGATACGATGGAGACGTATCAACTCCCCAAGCTTAAACCTTTGCTTGTCCTCAAGCAATTCAGTTGTCAAACTGAAAGTGATAAAGAAAAACTTTTACAAACTCTGTTTGCTCTTGTTGTTGTAAATATGTAAAGCCGGCATTCAAGTTTTCAGCAAAGATTATGAACTAACCATATTCACAATAAAACTTAGGTCTCATATTTACTCATATCAATGGCATAATCAACTAGCGAGCAATAATAATAAATCTCGGATGACAACACTTTCTTAAAACAATCATAATATGATATAACAAGATGGTATCTCGCTAGCCCTTTCTGAGACCGCAAAACATAAATGCAGAGCACCTCTGAAGATTAAGGACTGACTAAACATTGTAATTCATGGTAAAAGAGATCCAGTCATAGTCATACACAATATAAACTAATAATAATGCATGCAAATGACAGCGGTGCTCTCCAGCTGGTGCTTTTTAATAAGAGGATGATGACTCAACATAAAAGTAAATATATAGGCCCTCCGCAGAGGGAAGCAGGGATTTGTAGAGGTGCCAGAGCTTGATTTTTGAAATAGAGATAAATAATATTTTGAGCGGCATACTTTCATTGTCAACATAACAACCGAGAGATCTCGATATCTTCCATGCTACACACATTATATGCGGTTCCCAAGCAGAATGGTAAAGTTTATACTCCCCCACCACCAACAAGCAGCAATCCATGGCTTGCTCGAAACAACGGGTGCCACCAACTAACAACGGTCCTGGGGGAGTTTTGTTTGCAATTATTTTGATTTGGTTTGAGCATGGGACTGGGCATCCCAGTGACCAGCCATTTTCTCGTAAATGAGGAGCGGAGTCCACTCCTCTTGAGAATAACCCGCCTAGCATGGAAGATAAAGACAGCCCTAGTTGATACATGAGCTATTCGAGCATACAAAACAGAATTTCATTTGAAGGTTTAGAGTTTGGCACATACACATTTACTTGGAACGGCAGGTAGATACCGCATATAGGAAGGTATGGTGGACTCATATGGAATAACTTTAGGGTTTATGGAAGTGGATGCACAAGCAGTATTCCCGCTTTGTACAGTGAAGGCTAGAAAAAGACTGGGAAGCGACCAAGTAGAGAGCGACAACAATCATGAACATGCATTAAAATTAATAAACATTGAGTGCAAGCATGAGTAGGATATAATCCACCATGAACATAAATATCGTGGAGGCTGTGTTGATTTTGTTTCAACTGCATGTGTGAACATGTGCCAAGTCAAGCCACTTGAATCATTCAAAGGAGGATACCACCCTATCATACCACATCACAACCATTTTAATAGCATGTTGGCACGCAAGGTAAACCATTATAAACTCCTAGCTAATTAAGCATGGCATGAGCAACTATAATCTCTAATTGTCATTGCAAACATGTTTCATTCGTAATAGGCTGAATCAGGAACGATGAACTAATCATATTTACAAAAATAAGATAGGTCGAGTTCATACCAGCTTTTCTCATCTCAATCAGTTCATCATATATCGTCATTATTGCCTTTCACTCGCATGACCGAACGGTGTGGATAATAATAATAGTGCACGTGCATTGGACTAAGCTGGAATTCGCAAGCATATGATACAAAGGAGAATACAAGGTAACATGGGCTCTTGGTTAAATCAACAATAATGCATATAAGAGCCAGTTCAACATTTTCATCATGGTCTTCTCCTCTCAACCCCCAAAGAAAAGAAAAGAAGTAAAACTATTTACACGGGAAAGCTCCCAACAAGCAAAAGAAGAACGAGAAATCTTTTTGGTTTTTTTAATTATTACTACTACAGGCATGGAAAGTAAACTATCTAAAAGCTACAACTAATTTTTTTGGTTTTCCTTAAGGTTTTTCAAACACACAGGAAGAAGGTTAGAAAAGAAAATAAACTAGCATAGCTATTACAATGAAAAAGTATGAGCACCGACAACTAGAATGAGTGTGTGAACATGAATGTAATATCGGTGAGAAATACGTACTCCCCCAAGCTTAGGCTTTTGGCCTAAGTTGGTCTATGCCCAAGGATCAAAGTTGTAGCTGGGGTCGTACTGAGATGCAGCAGCTATTGCCTCATGAGCTGCAGCTTAGAGGTGAGCTGCCTCTGTCCTCCTCTCATACTCGTTCGCCTCTTCCATGGTTATAATATATCTCCTTTTTTCCTGAAAGTCAAAGAAACCAGGAGCAGGGAGAGCAACATGGACAGTGCGACGTGTGTCAAAGATTAGTCGGTACTAGAGGAACTGTTCATTCCTCTCAACAAACTGATGGCAAACCATAGCATTATAATCTAAATAAGCAGGAGGCAATTCCATATCATTTTCATGTATGGGTATCTCAAGATAATTAGCTACACGGGTTGCATAAATTCCACCGAACAAATCTCCACTAATACTGTTATTTATGCAGCCTGCGTGCAACAATGGCCCCCAAGTTATATTGTTTATCTCCTAACACAGCACTCTTGAGAACACTAAGATCTGGAACACATGTGACATGCCTCATCCTTACCGTTTATGCATCTACCTATAAAGAGAGCAAAATAACGTATAGCAGGAAAATGAATGCCCCCTATGGTATCTTGTGTTATTTCTCTAGATTCTCCCACAGTGATACTAGCAAGAAAATCTTTAAACTCAGATTTGCGAGGTTCACTAGCACTACCCCATTGTGGGAGTTTACAAGCAGTATTAAAATCTTCTAAGTCCATGGTGTAAGATTTATCATAGAGATCAAATAGGACAGTGTGAGAATTGTGTGAAGATGTAAATTTAAACCTTCTCACAAAGGAATCAGTTAGGTGGTAATATTGGGGCACTTATCTAACATGAAGCCCTCGAGTTCAACATTACACACATATGCGTCAAATTCCTCCTTAATTCCTGCTTGGACCATGAATTTTTTTGACGGCCATTCACAAGGCCGCACTTGAGCTTCTCTTGGTAGTTCATAGTCCAGCTCACGTCTTGCGGGCCTGGGTCCTTGCTTCCTTGAAGAACCACCTTGGTACATTTTCCTAAACATATTTCTTCCTCTGGAAAATTTCTAAAAATTTTAGTAACTCAAAATAAAAGTGAACCAACCTCAACAAGATTGATAGCAGCTACTCCTAAGTGCCTAGAGGCTATATCATGCATTAGAACTACTTGGGACCAAATAAATTTGACATGCAAGCTCAAGGACAGGGTCACCTAAGCAGTAAAAATTTGCAATAAATAAAGCACTAGAAAAAAAACTAATTGGACCATTGGAGGAGTCACATACCGAAGAACAATCCCCAAAAGCGGTTTTGTGAGTGGAGCTTTGAGTAAGGAGATCGAAAATGGCAGCAAGATGAGCTAGAACTCGTGCTTGAGCTAGTTGGTCATTTTTTTGGAGGAAGACGAAGTGTGTGGGTGCTGGAATAAGTGGAGGGGGCCCACCAGGGGCCCACGAGGCAGGGGCGCGCCCAGGGGGTGGGCGCACCCTGCACCCTCGTGGCCAAATGGTGGGTCCCCCTGCTGTGTTCTCAGTGCCAGATATTCTTAAATATTCTACAAAAAATCATATTTCATTTTCGGGACATTTGGAGAACTTTTATTTTCGGGGTGTTTTTTATAGCAAGGATAATTCAAAAAATAGACAAAAAATACTATTTTTGCTTTATTTAATCTAAATAACAGAAAGTGAAAAGAGGGTACAGAGGGTTGTGCTTTCTAACTTCATCCATCTCATGTTCATCAAAAGGAATCCACTAACAAGGTTGATCAAGTCTTGTTAACAAACTCATTCCGAATCGCATGAAACCGGAGAATTTTCGAATAGCACTAGGTTACCTCAACGGGGATATGAACATCCCCAACAATAAGAATATCATATTTCTTCTTGCTAGTAGGAAGAGGAAATTCAAAACCTCCAATAGTAATCGTTGGAATTTTTTCAATAGTATTGATACTGTGGACTTGAGGTTGTTTCCTCGGAAAGTGTACCGTATGCTCATTACCATTAACATGAAAAGTGACATTGCCTTTGTTGCAATCAATAACAGCCCCTGCAGTATTCAAAAAGGGTCTACCAAGGATAATTGACATACTATCGTCCTTGGGAATATCAAGAATAACAAAGTCTGTTAAAATAGTAATGTTTGCAACCACAACAGGCACATCCTCACAAATACTGACAGGTATAGCGGTTGATTTATCGGCCATTTGCAAACATATTTCAGTAGGTGTCAACTTATGCAAATCAAGTCTATGATATAAAGAGAGAGGTATAACACTAACACCGGCTCCAAGATCACATAAAGCAGTTTTAATATAGTTTCTTTTAATGGAGCAAGGTATAGTTGGTACTCCTGGATCTCCAAGTTTCTTAGGTATTCCACCTTTAAAAGTATAATTAGCAAGCATGGTGGAAATTTCAGCTTCCGGTATCTTTCTTTTATTTGTAACAATTTCTTTCATATACTTAGCATAAGGATTCATTTTAAGCATATCAGTCAAACACATACGCAAAAAGATAGGTCTAATCAGTTCAGCAAAGCGCTCAAAATCCTCATCATCCTTTTTCTTGGATGGTTTGGGAGGAAAAGGCATGGGTTTTTGAACCCATGGTTCTCTTTCTTTACTGTGCTTCCTAGCAATGAAGTCTCTTTTATCATAACGATGATTCTTTGATTGTGGGTTATCAAGATCAACAGCAGGTTCAATCTCTACATTAATGTTATTGCTAGGTTGAGCATCAACATGAACATCATCATTAATATTATCACTAGGTTCATGTTCATTACCAGATTGTGTTTCAGCATCAGAAATAGAAATATCATTGGGATTCTCAGGTGTGTCTACAACAGGTTCACTAGAAGCATGCAAAGTCCTATCATTTTACTTTTTCTTCATTTTAGAAGGACTAGGTGTATCATCATTAGTTCTCTGAGAATCCTTCTCAATTCTCTTAGGGTGGCCCTCAGGATACAAAGGTTCCTGAGTCATTTTACCCCCTCTAGTCATAATTCTAACATCATTATCATTTTTCTTATTATTTAATTCATTGAGCAAATCATTCTGAGCTTTAAGCACTTGTTCTACTTGAGTGGTAACCATAGAAGCATGTTTACTAATGAGTTTAAGTTCACCTTTAACTCTAGACATATAATCACTCAAGTGTTCAATCATATAAGCATTACGTTTCAATTGTCCACCAACATAAGCATTGAAGTTTTCTTGTTTAACAATAAAATTATCAAACTCATCTAAGCATTGGCTAGCAGACTTATTACGAGGAACATCACCTTCATCAAATCTATAGAGAGAATTTACCTTTACTACCTGTGTTGGGTTATGAAGACCATGTATTTCTTCAATAGGTGGTAAATACCTAACATCTTCAGCTTTAATACCCTTTTCTTTCATAGAATTCTTTGCCTCTTGCGTATCTTCTGGACTGAGAAAAAGAATACCCCTTTTCTTCGGAGTTCGCTTAGGAGTTGATTCAGGAAGTGTCCAATTATTTTCATTAGTCAACATATTATTCAAAAGCAATTCTGCTTGATCAATGATAACCCACCAGTATAGGGGATCGCAACAGTTTTCGAGGGTAGAGTATTCAACCCAAATTTATTGATTCGACACAAGGGGAGCCAAAGAATATTCTCAAGTATTAGCAGTTGAGTTGTCAATTCAACCACACCTGGATAACTTAATATTTGCGGCAAAGTATTTAGTAGCAGAGTAGTATGGAAGTAACGGTAATGATAGCAAAAGTAATATTTTTGGGTTTTGTAGTGATTGTAACAGTAGCAACGGAAAAGTAAATAACTGAAGAACAATATGTGAAAAGCTTGTAGGCATTGGACCGGTGATGGAAAATTATGTCGGGTGCGATTCCTCATGCAATAGTTATAACATAGGGTGACACAGAACTAGCTCCAATTCATCAATGTAATGTAGGCATGTATTCCGAATATAGTCATACGTGCTTATGGAAAAGAACTTGCATGACATCTTTTGTCCTACCCTCCCGTGGCAGCGGGGTCCTAGCGGAAACTAAGGGATATTAAGGCCTCCTTTTAATAGAGTACCGGACCAAAGCATTAACACATAGTGAATACATGAACTCCTCAAACAATGGTCATCACCGGGAGTGGTCCCGATTATTGTCACTTCGGGGTTGCCGGATCATAACACATAGTAGGTGACTATAGACTTGCAAGATAGGATCAAGAACTCACATATATTCATGAAAACATAATAGGTTCAGATCCGAAATCATGGCACTCGGGCCCTAGTGACAAGCATTAAGCATAGCAAAGTCATAGCAACATCAATCTCAGAACATAGTGGATACTAGGGATCAAACCCTAACAAAACTAACTCGATTACATGATAAATCTCATCCAACCCATCACCGTCCAGCAAGCCTACGATGGAATTACTCACGCACGGCGGTGAGCATCATGAAATTGGTGATGGAGGATGGTTGATGATGACGACGGCAACGGATTCCCCTCTCCAGAGCCCCGAACGGACTCCATATCAGCCCTCCCGAGAGGTTTTAGGGCTTGGCGGCGGCTCCGTATCGTAAAACGCGATGAATCCTTCTCTCTGATTTTTTCTCCCCGAAGACGAATATATGGAGTTGGAGTTGAGGTCGGTGGAGCGTCAGGGGGCCCACGAGGCAGGGGGCGCGCCCAGGGGGCAGGCGCCCCCCCCCTCGTGGATAGGTGGAGGCCCCCTGACGTGGATTCTTCTTCCAGTATTTTTATTATTTTCCAAAAATTAGTTCCGTTGAGTTTCCGGTCATTCCGAGCACTTTTGTTTCTGCACATAAATAACACTATGGCAATTCTGCTGAAAACAGCGTCAGTCCGGGTTAGTTCCATTCAAATCATGCAAGTTAGAGTCCAAAACAAGGGCAAAAGTGTTTGGAAAAGTAGATACGACGGAGACGTATCAACTCCCCCAAGCTTAAACCTTTGCTTGTCCTCAAGCAATTCAGTTGATAAACTGAAAGTGATAAAGAAAAACTTTTACAAACTCTGTTTGCTCTTGTTGTTGTAAATATGTAAAGCCAGCATTCAACTTTTTAGCAAAGATTATGACTAACCACATTCACAATAACACTTAGGTCTCACGTTTACTCATATCAATGGCATAATCAACTAGCGAACAATAATAATAAATCGCGGATGACAACACTTTCTCAAAATAATCATAATATGATATAACAGGATGGTATCTTGCTAGCCCTTTCTGAGACCGCAAAACATAAATGCAGAGCACCTTTAAAGATCAAGGACTGACTAAATATTATAATTCATGGTAAAAGAGATCCAGTCATAGTCATACCCAACATAAATTAATAGTAATGAATGCAAATGACAGCAGTGCTCTCCAGCTGGTGCTTTTTAATAAGAGGGTGATGACTCAACATAAAAGTAAATAGATAGGCCCTTCGCAGAGGGAAGCAGGGATTTGTAGAGGTGCCAGAGCTCGATATTGAAATAGAGATAAATAATATTTTGAGCGGCATACTATCATTGTCAACATAACAACCGAGAGATGGCGATATGTTCCATGCTACACACATTATAGGCGGTTCCCAAACAGAATGGTAAAGTTTATACTCCCCCTCCACCAACAAGCATCAATCCATGGCTTGCCTCCAACTAGCAACAGTCCCAGGGGGAGTTTTGTTTGCAATTATTTTGATTTGTTTTGCATAAAGCATGGGACTGGGCATCCCGGTGACCAGCCATTTTCTCGTGAGTGAGGAGCGGAGTCCACTCCTCTTAAGAATAACCCGCCTAACATGGAAGATAAGGACATCCCTAGTTGGTACATGAGCTATTCGAGCATACAAAACAGAATTTCATTTGAAGGTTTAGAGTTTGGCACATAAAATTTACTTGGAACGGCAGGTAGATACCGCATATAGGAAGGTATAGTGGACTCATATGGAATAACTTTGGGGTTTAAGGGATTGGATGCACAAACAGTATTCCCGCTTAGTACAAGTGAGGGCTAGCAAAAGACTGGGAAGCGGCCAACTAGAGAGCGCAACAGTCATGAACATGCATTAAAATTAATAAACACTGAGTGCAAGCATGAGTAAGATATAATCCACCATGAACATAAATATCGTGAAGGCTATGTTGATTTGTTTCAACTACATGTGTGAACATGTGCCAAGTCAAGTCACTTAAATCATTCAAAGGAGGATACCACCCCATCATACCACATCACAACCATTTTAATAGCATGTTGGCACGCAAGGTAAACCATTATAACTCATAGCTAATCAAGCATGGCATAAGCAAATATGATCTCTAATTGTCATTGCAAACATGTTTATTCATAGTAGGCTGAATCAGGAATGATGAACTAATCATATTTACAAAAACAAGCGAGGTCAAGTTCATACCAGCTTCTCTCATCTCAATCAGTCCATCATATATCTTCATAATTGCCTTTCACTTGTATGACCGAACGATGTGAAAATAATAAGAGCGCACATGCATTGGACTAAGCTGGAATCTACGAGCATTCAATAAACAGGAGAAGACAAGGCAATATGGGCTCTTGGTTAAATCAACAATAATGCATATAAGAGCCACTTCAACAATTTAATCATGGTCTTCTCCTATCGACCCCCAAAGAAAAGAAAAGAAAATAAAACTATTTACACGGGGAAGCTCCCAACAAGCAAAACAAGAACAGGAAACTTTTTGGGTTTTCTTTTTAATTATTACTACTACAGCAAGAAAAGTAAACTAACTAAAAGCTACACTATTTTTTTGTTTTTCTTAAGGTTTATTAAACACACAAGAAGAAAGCAAGAAAAAGGAAAATAAACTAGCATGGATATTACAGTGAAAGAGTATGAGCACCGACATCTAGCGATGAGTGTGTGAACACGAATGTAATGTCGGTGAGAAATACATACTCCCCCAAGCTTAGGCTTTTGGCCTAAGTTGGTTTATTGCCACGGGTGGCCTGGCGGATATCCGTAGTTGTAGTTGGGGTCATACTGAGATGCACCGGTCATTGCATCGTGTGCTGCAGCTTGGAGGCGAGCTATCTCAGCCCTCCTCCTATACTCCTCCGCCTCCTCTCTGGTTATGTAATGTCTCCCTTTTTCCTGAAAGTCAAAGAGAGTAGGGGCAGGAAGAACAATATTGATGGCGTGACGCCTGTCAAAGATTAGTTTGTACTGGAGAGGTGGTTCATTCCTCTTGACAACCTAATGATGAACCATAGCATTAAAGTCTAGATAAGTAGGAGGCAGTTCAATATCATCATCACGTATAGTTACACCAAGAAAATCAGCTAAGCGGGTTGCATAAATTCCACCAAAGAAATCTCCATTAAATCTATTATGATGCAACCTACGTGCAACAATGGCTCCCAAGTTATAAGATTTATCTCCTAACACAGCACTCCTAAGAATACTGAGGTCAGGGACACACATGTGACATACTTCATGTTTACCATTTATGCACCTACTTATGAAGAGAGCAAAATAATGTATTGCAGGAAAATGAAGGCTCCCTATGGTAGCTTGTGTTATGTCTCTAGATTCCCCCACAGTTATACTAGCAAGAAATTCTCTAAATTCAGATTTGCGAGGTTCACTAGTACTACCCCATTGTGGAAGTTTGCAAGCATTGGTAAAATCCTCTAAGTCCATAGTGTAAGATTTTTCATAGAGATCAAACAGGACAGTTTGAGAATTGCGTGAAGATGAAAATTCAAACCTCCTCACAAAGGAACTAGTGAGATAGTGGTACTGGCGGCACTTTTCTCCCTCGAAGCTCACAAGATCAGCGTTACGCAAATACGAGTTAAATTCTTCCTTGATTCCCACTCGATCCATAAAGCCTTCTGAAGGCCATTCACAAGGCCGCACTAGAGCGTTCCTTGGTGGCTCATCATCGGCATCGCGCATTGCGAGCCTGGGTCCTTGCTTCCATGAAGGACCACCTTGGTATATTTTCCTAAGCATATTTCTTCCTCTGAAAAATTTCTGAAATTTTTAGTAACTTCAAATAAAAGTGAACCAAGTTCAACAAAATTGATAGCAACTACTCCTACAAGTGCCTAGAGACTATATCAAGCATTAGAACTACTTGTAACCATATAAATTTGACATGCAAGCTCAAGAAAATGGTCACCTAGGCAGCACAAATTTGCAATGAATAAAGCACTAGAACAAAAACTAATTGGACCAATGGAGGAGTCACATACCAAGGAACAATCTCCCCAAGCAGTTTTGTGAGAGGTGCTTTGAGCAAGGAGATCGAAAATCGCAGCAAAATGAGCTAGAACTCATGCTTGAGCTGGATGGTGATTTTTTTTGGGAGGAAGAAGAAGTGTGTGGGTGCAGGAATAAGTGGAGGGGAGCCACCGTGGGCCCACGAGGCAGGGGGGCGCGCCCTGGACCTCGTGGACAGATGTTTGCTCCCCCTGCTGTGTTCTCAGTGCCAGATATGCTCAAATATTCCAGAAAAAATCATATTTCAATTTCGGGGCTTTTGGAGAACTTTCATTTTCGGGGTATCTTTATATTGCACGGATAATTCAGAAAACAGACAGGAAAATACTATTTTTGCTTTATTTCAACTAAATAACAGAAAGTAAAAGGAGGGTACAGAAGGTTGTGCTTTCTAACTTCATCCATCTCATGCTCATCAAAAGGAATCCACTAACAAGGTTGATCAAGTCTTGTTAACAAACTCAGTCCGACTAACATGGAACCGGAGAAATTTCGAATAACACTATGTTACCTCAACGGGGATATGCACATCCCCAATAACAAGAATAGCATATTTCTTCTTGACAGTAGGTAGAGGAAATTCAAAACCGCCAAAACTAATCGATGGAATTTTTCCAATAGATTTGATACTGTGGACTTGAGGTTGTTTCCTCGGAAAGTGTATCGTATGCTCATTACCATTAACATGAAAAGTGACATTGCCTTTGTTGCAATCAATAATAGCCCCTGCAGTATTCAAAAAAGGTCTTCCAAGAATAATTGACATACTATCGTCCTCGGGAATATCAAGAATAACAAAGTCCGTTAAAATAGTAACGTTGCAACCACAACAGGCACATCCTCACAAATACCAACAGGTATAGAAGTTGATTTATCAGCCATTTGCAAAGATATTTCAGTAGGTGTCAACTTATTCAAGTCAAGTCTACGATATAAAGAGAGAGGCATAACACTAACACCGGCTCCAAGGTCACATAAAGTAGTTTTAACATAGTTTCTTTTAATGGAGCATGGTATAGTTGGTACTCCTGGATCTCCTGGTTTCTTAGGTATTCCACCCTTAAAAGTGTAATTAGAAAGCATGGTGGAAATTTCAGCTTCCGGTATCTTTTTCTTATTAGTGACAATTTCTTTCATATACTTAGCGTAATGATTCATTTTGAGCATATCAGTTAATCGCATACGCAAAAACATAGGTCTAACCATTTCAGAAAAGCGCTCAAAATCCTCATCATCCTTTTTCTTGGATGGTTTGGGAAGAAAAGGCATGGGTTTCTGAACCCAAGGTTCTCTTTCTTTACCATGTTTCCTAGCAACAAAGTCTCTCTTATCATAACGTTGATTCTTTGATTGTGGGTTATCTAGATCGACAGCGGGTTCAATTTCTACATCATTATCATTACTAGGTTGAGCATCATCATGAACATCTTCATTAATATTTTCACTTGGTTCATGTTCATTACTAGATTGTGTTTCAGCATCAGAAATAGAAATATCATCTAGATTCTCAGGTGTTTCAGCAATAGGTTCACTAGAAGCATGCAAAGTCCTATCATTTTTCTTTTTCTTCTTTTTAGAAGGACTAGGTGCATCAATATTATTTCTCTGAGAATCTTGCTCAATTCTCTTAGGATGGCCTTCAGGATACAAAGGTTCCTGAGTCATTTTACCAGTTCTAGTAGCCACTCTAACATCATAATCATTATTCTTACTATTTAATTCATTGAGAAAATCATTTTGAGCTTTAAGTACTTGTTCTACTTGAGTGGTAACCATAGAAGCATGTTTACTAATGAGTTTAAGTTCACCTTTAACTCTAGACATATAATCACCCAAGTGTTCAAGCGTATCGAAATTGTATTTCAATTGTCTACCAAAATAAGCATTGAAGTTTTCTTGTTTGACAATAAAATTATCAAACTCTTCTAAGCATTGTCTAGCAGACTTATAGTGAGGAATATCACCTTCATCAAATCTATAGAGAGAATTTACCTTTACTACCTGTGTCGGGTTATCAAGACCATGTGTTTCTTCAATAGGTGAAGGATTAAGATCATATGTTTCTTCAACAGGCGGTAAATTAAGACCATGTATTTCTTCAATAGGAGGTAAATTCTTAACATCTTCAGCTTTAATACCTTTTTCTTTCATAGATTTCTTTGCCTGTTGCATATCTTCAGGACTGAGAAATAGAACACCTCTTTTCTTGGGAGTTGGTTTAGGAATAGGCTCAGGAGCTGGCTCAGGAAGTGTCCAATTATTTTCATTGGTCAACATATTATTTAATAGAATTTCAGCTTCATCCGGTGTTCTTTCCCTGAAAACAGAACTAGCACAACTATCCAAGTAATCTCTGGAAGCATCGGTTAGTCAATTATAAAAGATATCAAGTATTTCATTTTTCTTCAGAGGATGATCTGGTAAAGCATTAACTAATTGGAGAAGCCTCACCCAAGCTTGTGGGAGACTCTCTTCTTCAATTTGCACAAAATTATATATATCCCTTAAAGCAGCTTGTTTCTTATGAGCAGGGAAATATTTAGCAGAGAAGTAATAAATCATATCCTGGGGACTACGCACACAACCAAGATCAAGAGAATTAAACCATATCTTAGCATCACCCTTTAAGGAGAACGGAAATATTTTAAGGATATAAAGGTAGCGAGTTGTCTCATCATTAGTGAACGGGGTGGCTATATCATTTAATTTGGTAAGATGTGCCACAACAGTTTCAGATTCATAGCCATAAAAAGGATCAGATTCAACCAAAGTAATTATATCAGGATCAACAGAGAATTCATAATCCTTATCAGTAACAAAGATAGGTGAAGTAGCAAAAGCAGGGTCAGGTTTCATTCTAGCATTAAGAGATTGCTGCTTCCATTTAGCTAATAACTTCTTAAGATCACTTCTATCATTGCAAGCTAAAATAGCTCTACCAGATTCTTCATCCAGAACATAATCCTCAGGCACAACACGTAATTCATATTTATTAGGGGGAGAGTCTTCATCATCACTTTCATCAATATTATCGGTTTCAATAATTTCATTCTCTCTAGCCCTAGCAAGTTGTTCATCAAGAAATTCACCAAGTGGCAAAGTAGTATCAAGCATAGAAGTAGTTTCATCATAAGTATCATGAATAGCAGAAGTGGCATTATCAATAACATGCGACTTATCAGAATTAATAGCAGAAGCAGGTTTAGGTGTCGCAAGCTTACTCAAAACAGAAGGTGAATCAAGTGCAGAGCTAGATGGCAGTTCCTTACCTCCCCTCGTAGTTGAGGGATAAATTTTTGTTTTCGCATCTTTCAAGTTCTTCATAGTGACCAGCAGATAAAAATCCCAAGTGACTCAAAGAATAGAGCTATGCTCCCCGGCAACGGCGCCAGAAAATAGTCTTGATAACCCACAAGTATAGGGGATCGCAACAGTTTCCGAGGGTAGAGTATTCAACCCAAATTTATTGATTCGACACAAGGGGAGCCAAGGAATATTCTCAAGTATTAGCAGTTGAGTTGTCAATTCAACCACACCTGGATAACTTAATATCTACAGCAAAGTATTTAGTAGCAAAGTAGTATGGAAGTAACGGTAACGATAGCAAAAGTAATATTTTTGGGTTTTATAGTGATTGTAACAGTAGCAACGGAAAAGTAAATAAGCGAAGAACAATATGTGAAAAGCTCGTAGGCATTGAATCGGTGATGGAAAATTATGCCGGATGCAGTTCATCATGTAACAGTCATAACATAGGGTGACACAGAACTAGCTCCAATTCATCAATGTAATGTAGGCATGTATTCCAAATATAGTCATACGTGCTTATGGAAAAGAAATTGCGTGGCATATTTTGTCCAATCCTCCCGTGGCAGCGGGGTCCTAGAGGAAACTAAGGGATATTAAGGCCTCCTTTTAATAGAGTACCGGACCAAAGCATTAACGCATAGTGAATACATGAACTCCTCAAACTATGGTCATCACCGGGAGTGGTCCCGATTATTGTCACTTCGGGGTTGCCGGATCATAACACATAGTAGGTGACTATAGACTTGCAAGATAGGATCAAGAACTCACATATATTCATGAAAACATAATAGGTTCAGATCTGAAATCATGGCACTCGGGCCCTAGTGACAAGCATTAAGCATAGCAAAGTCATAGCAACGTCAATCTCAGAACATAGTGGATACTAGGGATCAAACCCTAACAAAACTAACTCGATTACATGATAAATCTCATCCAACCCATCACCGTTCAGCAAGCCTACGATGGAATTACTCACGCACGGCTGTGAGCATCATGAAATTTGTGATGGAGGATGGTTGATGATGACGACGGCGACGAATTCCCCTCTCCGGAGCCCCGAACGGACTCCAGACCAGCCCTCCCGAGAGGTTTTAGGGCTTGGCGGCGGCTCCGTATCGTAAAACGCGATGAATCCTTCTCTCTGATTTTTTTCTCCACGAACACGAATATATGGAGTTGGAGTTGAGGTCGGTGGAGCGTCAGGGCCCATGAGGCAGGGGCGCGCCCAGGGGTGCAGGCGCGCCCCCCACCCTCGTGGACAGGTGGAGGCCCCCCTGACGTGGATTCTTCTTCCAGTATTTTTATTATTTTCGAAAAATAAGTTCCATGGAGTTTCAGGTCATTCCAAGAACTTTTGTTTTTGCACATAAATAACACCATGGCAGTTCTGCTGAAAACAACGTCAGTCCGGGTTAGTTCCATTCAAATCATGCAAGTTAGAGTCCAAAACAAGGGCAAAAGTGTTTGGAAAAGTAGATACGACAGACACGTATCAATCAACTGTTCTTTCCCTGAAAACACAACCAGCACAACTATCCAGGTAGTCTCTGGAAGCATCGGTTAGTCCATTATAAAAGATATCAAGTATTTTATTTTTCTTGAGAGGATGATCAAGCAAAGCATTAAGTAATTGGAGAAGCCTCCCCCAAGCTTGTGGGAGACTCTCTTCTTCAATTTGCAAAAAATTATATATTTCCCTTAAGGCAGCTTGTTTCTTATGAGCGGGGAAATATTTAGCAGAGAAGCAATAAATCATATCCTGGGGACTACGCACACAACCAAGATCAAGAGAATTAAACCATGTTTTAGCATCACCCTTTAATGAGAACGGAAATAACGTAAGTATATAGTAGTAACGAATTTTCTCATCATTAGTGAATAGGGTGGGTATAGCATTTAGTTTAGAAAGATGTGCCACAATAGTTTCAGATTCGTAGCCATAAAAAGGATCAGATTCAACCAAAGTAATTATCTCAGGATCGATAGAGAAATCATAATCCTTATCGGAAATACAGATAGGTGAAGTAGAAAAAGTAGGGTCATATTTCATGCTAGCATTCAAAGATTTTTCTTTTAGCTTAACTAATAATTTCTTAAGATCATATCTATAATTGCAAGCAAGAAAGTCTCTATCAGTTTCTTCATCCATAACATAACCCTCAGGCACAACAGGCAATTCATATCTAGGGGGAGAATCTTCATCATCACTTTCATCAATATTATCAGTTTCAATAATTTCATTCTCTCTAGCCCTAGCAAGTTGTTCATCAAGAAATTCACCTAATGGCACAGTAATATCAAGCATAGAAGTAGTTTCATCATAAGTATCATGCATAGCAGAAGTGGCATCATCAATAACATGCGACATATTAGAATTAATAGCAGAAGCAGGTTTAGGTGTCGCAAGTTTACTCAAAACAGAAGGAGAATCAAGTGCAGAGCTAGATGGCCGTTCCTTACCTCCCCTCGTACTTGAGGGAAATTTTTTGGTTTTCTCGTCTTTCAAGTTCCTCATAGTGACCAGCAGATATAAATCCTAAGTGACTCAAAGAATAGAGCTATGCTCCCCGGCAACACCGCCAGAAAATAGTCTTGATAACCCACAAGTATAGGGGATCACAACAGTTTTCGAGGGTAGAGTATTCAACCCAAATTTATTGATTCGACACAAGGGGAGCCAAAGAATATTTTCAAGCATTAGCCGTTGAGTTGTCAATTCAACCACACCTGGATAACTTAATATCTGCAGCAAAGTATTTAGTAAAAAAGTAGTATGGAAGTAACGGTAACGGTGGCAAAAGTAACCGTAGCAGTTTCGTAGTAATTGTAACAGTGGCAAAAGTAAAGTAACTAAGCAAAGATCAATATGTGAAAAGCTCGTAGGCATTGGATCGGTGATGGAGAATTATGTCGGATGCGATTCCTCATGCAATAGTTATAACATAGGGTGACACAGAACTAGCTCCAGTTCATCAATGTAACGTAGGCATGTATTCCGAATATAGCCATACGTGCTTATGGAAAAGAACTTGCATGACATCTTTTGTCCTACCCTCCCGTGGCAGTGGGTCCTATTGGAAACTAAGGGATATTAAGGCCTCCTTTTAATAGAGTACCGATCAAAGCATTAACACTTAGTGAATACATGAACTCCTCAAACTACGCTCATCACCGGTAAGTATCCCGATTATTGTCACTTCGGGGTTAACGGATCATAAAACATAATAGGTGACTATAGACTTGCAAGATAGGATCAAGAAATCACATATATTCATGAAAACATAATAGGTTCAGATCTTAAATCATGGCACTCGGGCCCTAGTGACAAGCATTAAGCATAGCAAAGTCATAGCAACATCAATCTCAGAACATAATGGATACTAGGGATCAAACCCTAACAAAACTAACTCGATTACATGGTAAATCTCATGCAACCCATCACCGTCCAGCAAGCCTACGATGGAATTACTCACGCACGACGGTGAGCATCATGAAATTGGTGATGGAGGAAGGTTGATGATGACGATGGCGACGGATTCCCCTCTCCGGAGCCCCGAACGGACTCCAGATCAGCCCTCCCGAGAGAGATTAAGGCTGTTTTTTGCAGTGAAGATTAGGGCTTGGCGGCGGCTCCGTATCGTAAAATGCGATGATTCCTTCTCTCTGATTTTTTTCTCCCCGAACGTGAATATATAGAGTTGGAGTTGAGGTCGGTGGAGCTCTAGGGGGCCCACGGGGCAGGGGCGCGCCCAGGGGGGTAGGCGTGCCCCCACCCTCGTGGACAGTGTGTGGCCCCTGGTCTTGATTCTTTTGCCAGTATTTTTTATATATTCCAAAAATATTCTCCGTGAAGTTTCAGGTCATTCCGAGAACTTTTATTTCTGCACAAAAATAACACCATGGCAATTCTGCTGAAAACAACGTCAGTCCAGGTTAGTTCCATTCAAATCATGCAAGTTAGAGTCCAAAACAAGGGCAAAAGTGTTTGGAAAAGTAGATACGATGGAGACGTATCACACTGCAGGCTACGCGTTACTGAACCCGAGCGATCGATCGATCCCTTGCTGTTAACTGAACCCGAGTGATTCCTTCGCCACTGCTGCTAACTGAAGCCGATCGAACACTGCTCCCTCCTTCCCTTGATGAACAATGTGCGTACTTGAGGGGGTTTGGATGAACAGTTTCCGGTGGGGGGTTGGATGAATAGGACCCCGTGGTAGTAGAGGCCGTTGCCGCTGGCTGAACAGTACCCCGATCGATCGAGCCGGTGGATGAACAGGACCCTGTGGAGGGCTGGAGGAACAGTAGCCGGTGGAGGGGTGGTTGAACAGGACCCCGTGGAGATGGCTGGTTGAACAGTAGTCGGTGGAGGAGCGCGCGGTGGAGGCTGGATGAACAGGAGCCCGTGGATGAACAGTCGCAGGTGGAG
This sequence comes from Triticum aestivum, assembly GCF_018294505.1. NCBI lineage: Eukaryota > Viridiplantae > Streptophyta > Magnoliopsida > Poales > Poaceae > Triticum > Triticum aestivum. The sequence goes on from NC_057802.1 coordinate 105,411,426, forward strand.
GCTGGAGGAGGTCGACGGTGGATGAACAGTAGCTCGTGGAGGCTAGAGGAGGTCGACGGTGGAGATGAACAGTATCTCGTGGAGTCCCGTTTTGCGTACGCCACACCCCTCCCGATGAACAGGACCACGTTTCGACCGTAGCGCTCCAACACAAGTCCGTTTCCTCTGTTTTTGCGGTATGCCACACCCCTCCCGATCAACAGGACCCCGTTTCGACCGTTTTGCGGTACGCCAGGACCCCTCCCGATGAAACAGGATCCCGTTTCGACCGTGGCCGGTCGAACACAAGGCCGTTTCCTCCGTTCTGCGGTATGCCAAGCCTCGTTTCCATCGCATGTTCGCGTCCAAGCCGGTTGGCTCCCGATGAACACGACTACGCATTCTTCGTTCCGACCCAGCCGGTTGCCTCCCCATGAACACGACGCGGCGTAGCTTCTCCGTTCTGACCCAGCCATGTACACGAGCCCCTGGCCGTACATATGCGCGAGTAGGCGTTCGAGACCCCGCCCGGATGTATGTACGTGGCCGTATTTTCTTTCTTGCACCCTGGCCGTTGTACGTACGTGTACATGCTACGTGCGCGCCTCTACTACGACACGTGCGCGCCTCTACATCGACCAGTATGTACGTACACGTTCACGACCAGAATGACAACGCTACATACGCTTCGACCAGGTGGGTCCCGACTGTCAGGCACTTCCTTCCGTGCAAAGATGTAGCTGGTGGGTCCCAGCAGTCAGGGGGAAACATTTTTTTCGTGAAATACGGTGGCCCATCCTGTGGGTCCCTGCTGTCAGGTGGAGGAATCATTATTTTTCGCGTAATAAGGAGACACTTCCTTGCTGCGGCCGTGGACCCAGCTGCCAGCCTCTCCACGTACAGTACTCTTCCGATGGAAGTCGTTCCTTGACCACGTTGACCACGCCGCAGTGGATGACGGCGAGGCCTAGGAAGGGGATGACGCGGAGCCGGGGAAGACGCGGCAGTGGTTGCCCACGCGGAGAGGAGTACGAGGGTTCACTGGTTCAGCTGCGGTGTGAGGTTGCCGTCGCCGCAGAATAACAAGGGGTGTGGGTGAGTAGAGGGATGGCCAGGCCAGCGGTGGGAGTAGTAGGGGGGTGGTGAGGCCTCCGCAGCATCAAAGCCGGCCACGGGAGGCAGGAGCACGCGGCATGACGGGCGCTGGTTTGGGCGGCTGGAGTAATAAGACCAGAGGTTGAAGAAGCACTAGGGCCGTTGGATGGACATCGTATGGTCACTGGAGCTAGAATCGTTCATATTGACTAAGTTGACAAAGCCCTCCATCCCCGTCAACTTAGTAGGCCCACAAGTCAGCCTCCCACTATGGTGGGTCCTAGCTAGCAGGGGGTATTCATTTTTTTGTGCGTAATAAGGAGGCACTTCCTTGCGTGCGAAGATATAGCTTGTGGGTCCGACCTGTCAGCGGGGGGAGCGTTTTTTCACGAAATACAGAGGCCCTTCCGGTGGGTCCCAGCTGTCAGGTGGAGGAATCATTATTTTGCGCGTAATAAGGAGGCATTTCCTTGTGTGCGGCCGTGGACGCAGCTGTCAGCCTCTCCACGCACAGTCTACTTCCGATGGATGTCGTTCTTTGACCACTTTGACCACTCCGCGCCGAGCGCATCCAAGGTGGTGGACGACGGCGAGGCCCCGGACAGCAACGAGCCGGAGATGGGAAGACGCGGGAGTAGAGTCGCAGACGGAGAGGTGTACGAGGGTTAACTGGTTCTGGTGCAGTGTGGTTCGGCAGTCGGTGGAGAAGAACAGGAGGTGTGGAGGGGTGGAGGGATGGCCTGGCCAACGGTGGGGTAGCGCTTCACAGCGAAGCGTGCTAAGAAGAGCTGCTAGCAGCAGGAGGCGGGAGCAGGTGGTCCCGGCGGTACTGGAGGAAGAAGACGAGAGATTGAAGATGGATGCCGGTCGTTGGATGTAAATCCAACGGCTAACGATGTCAGAATCATTTGTTGACTAAGTTGACAACGACTTGCGTTGGCTTCGACCTATTGGCCCACATTTCAGCCTCCAAAAATGTGGCACGTATTCAACCCATTTTTTCAGAATTTACAGTCAATTTGATCTTTTTTTTAGAATTACAGTCCATTTGCTGGGCTGGGTGAACAAATAATGTAGCGTCCATGCGACCCATTTATTCTTTTCCTAAAAAATTATAGGCCATTTGCACTTTCTCGATATACACGATTTTGCTGGGCTGATTCTAATTATAATGTTGGGTTGGGCGCAACAATGTTATCAAAAAATAAATAGGGGCTGAGCATTTTGTTATAAATATATTTAAATAATAAGTGATTTATTATTACATTGGTCCTTAAATCTTACCAAGCTTTTGTACACAATCACCAGGATTTTCGTTGCCAAAACATCCAGGATTTTATTGTTAAGAAATTATTTTTATAAGTTAATAAGATGTGGGATATTGTTTTCTTACATATGTAAGTATGTGTTAAATATATGATGACAATAACAATAATATATAATAACATATAAAATAATTTAAATATATATAATATAGTTAGAAGGGAAACATAAGTTGGACCAGGCGTTCCTATTCTTATATAGAAAAATAGAACAGACCTCTGCGTTTTCTTCAAAAAAATACATAAATTGGGCTGCCGATGTTTCAGGAAAAATAAAACCTCGGATGGGAGGTCCATAGGCCGGTCGATACATGACGGCCCTCAAGAAAATACAAACCGGCATGTCGTGGGTTGCGCATGTTAAAAAAGAAAGCCTAGACGGGGCAGCCTAAAACCCAGCTGATACTTGTTGCCCCAGTGATAATAAATGATACCTGCCAGCTCCCCGGCTTCGTTGTGAATTTATCTCTTATAGTAACTACGTTGAAGCACCTAAAAATGTAACTATGTTGACAAACCCGTGGGCCCCAACGTCAGTATAGCATTAGGAGGAAGTATTTTTTTGATGAGGCACTTGCTTGCGTACGGCCATAGACCTGGTGGGTCCCGACTGTCCGCCTCTCCACGTACAGTCCTCTCCAGATTCCTCTCGTTTGTTCAGCATGTTCACAACGGCAGACAGCGGCGCCGCGGCGAGCGCACAAAGGCGTAGGAGGAGATCGGACCACCTGAGGCAGTGCTCTATTTGTAAAGAAAGTACTGAACTAGCCCAGTGGCCAAGTGACACTACCCGACAGGCGACAGCTCTTCCGCCCGGGTTCGATTCCACCTGATGCAGAGAAAATATCTCCAAATTTTTTGCCTCTGCCATTATTGACATGTGGGTCCCCATTGTCATCTACGCACACCACGTCCAACACTTGCCAAAACTTCGTCCCTCGTTTTCTCTGTTTTTCGCACACTCGACATTGTGTGGGCATTTTGAAAATAGCATACCTTTTTGACTGTGCATCATATGAAGATGTGCTATGCATGAATGTTGATCAGCATGATGTTAACTGGCTGGTAGTTCCATTTTCGACCATGAATAAAACTTCCAACATGATGTTAACCCTGTTTGAAAAGGCCGTGTTAATATAAATGCTCTGCCTCTGAAAGTTGCAGTTTCTTATCTGAAACTGAACTTGCAGTTTCTTATCTGAAACTGAAACTTGCAGTTTCTTCTCTGAGAATCACATTGTCTGCACTTTTATACTCCTATGAAACTACATTTTTTAAGTGCTAAAAATAGATCTCTAGAATTCATAAAATACTTCATATGCTCAATACTGCAAATCTGAAATTCAAAAGACATTCATATCTGAAAGTACTCTCAAAATACACAACACAAAACACAATTCACAACCTGCAAATACTGACAACCCTAAGCTCCTCCTGACAATTCACAACCTGCCCGACTATTGGGCTGGGGGGCAGTCCCCTCCTATTCCTCGGCGGCAGACAGCCGCCCCGTGAGACGATGTGAACGGCGAGGGAGAGGATGGCGGGGAAGCGTCGTCGGGCCAACTGCTTTTCTCCTCTTGCAGTTGGGTTCGGTCGACGAAGACTCCACCGGCTCGCTCTGGCACGACACCCTCACAAACGGCACCCTGTAGATGCTCGATCCTTCAATCTCTGGTGGATGCTCCATCTGGGATCGATACTCCCACCACCGCTCCCTCACGATCGGATTCGGTGAATCTGTTTGCTCCATGGCCCAGAGGAGCAGCTCTATGTACTCCCGCGCGACTCCCTTCGGGAGTATCGCCGCCTTTTCGCTCTGTTGCAGATATTTGGCCATGGATGTCGCCGTCGCCGCTAGTTGGTCCTTGTTGTCAAACCAAGACTGTATCTCCAACATCCTAGCTAGCTTCACAGGGTCGCCGTCTGCGATCCTCACGTATCGGTTGTACTCCTCCATCGATCTACTTCTCCACAGCACCTTCACTCGCCGGCGGTGGTTTTTGAATGGAAGAGGAGAGGAGCAGCGCTGGTTTTGGATTAGAACGGGAGAGGAGCGACGCTGGTTTTGGATTGGAACAGGAGAGGAGGGGCGGTGGTTTTGAAATGGAAGAGGAGAGGAGCGGCGCTGGATTTAGATTGGAACAGGAGAGGAGGGCGGTGGTTTAAGAGGAGAGGAGCGGCGCTGGTCTTGGAAGTATTTTTTTGTTTTGCGTATTTGGGTCAAAGTTTGACCACGTACTGTATTTGACAAGCAAAATGTGAATGCATGTCACCAAAAATTGTAATCGTTTGGTTCGTATCTGAATGTACTTTCAAATTATATTATTTTTGCAATGTATAACATATATTTATTTGTGAAAATCATGGTCAATTATGTCCAGAATAAAAGGGAACTAGTTAATGTGGGGTCGCTTTCTTAATTGAAGGGTAAATTGATTTTGATTTTGATGCAGTCACAGTGCGCCGGCCCTCTCGTCCAATCCTAAATCGCTGCCGCACGCTCCTCTCCCTTCTTCTCCATTGCAAAACCACCACCTCTCCTCTTCATCATCTCCATTCCAAAACCACCGCCTCGCTCTCCCTCCTCTCCATTGCAAAACCACCTCCTCTCTCCTCGGACGAGGATCCCCTGACGTAGCCCATCCTTCCATTGAGACACTAACACATGGGTCCCACCAAGCGCGGGGTCCACCTGTCAGTGACCGAAAGGTAGGAATCCTCTCCTCTCCATCATCTCCATTCCAAAACCACCGTCTCGCCTCTCCTCTTCTCCATTGCAAAACCACCCCTCTCCTCTCCATCATCTCCATTCCAAAACACCGTCTCGCCTCTCCCTCTTCTCTATTGCAAGACCATCGTCTCTCTCCCATCTTCCAAAGCTAGCACCGGACCACTCAGAAGGACATCTATGGAGAGGATGCAGCAGCGAATCAGGCAGATCGTCAGCGGCGACCAGGCAAAGATAGCCAGGTTGAAGGAGATCCTTACTTGGTTTGACAATGAGTGGGAGATTTTGAGGACGGTGAGGGCCATGTGGCCAATGTATGCGAAAGAGCGAGACGGTGGTGATGAGGGCGGCGATGTACTCCTCGGCGGCAGTCACGCCGCAGTCCTTCGAGTTCATCGAGTATCTCCTCTAGGCCATGGAGTAGACAGATTCGCCCGAGGCGAAAGTCAGGCGAAGGTGGTGGGCGTACAGGTCGAAGGTCGAGCACCCAGAGGATAACGAATCGATCGAGTACAGTGTGCCGTTCGTGAGGGTGCAGAGCCAGCCGGAGCCACATGAGTATTCGTTCTACCACCACAAGAGGAGCCGGATGGCGCGACGTCGCTTCCCCGCCGCTCTCCACGGTTCCCTCGACGCTCGCCTCGTTTCAACGGCGTCGGTAGGGTTTAAGGTAAGCTTCACACTAACCTAATCTTCCATCTGCTCATGCTTACAATCAGTGTGACAGCTAATAAAAATCATGCTTACAATCAGTCTCCGAGTACTACGCCAATCACCCTAAAATAGCTCTGGACCTTTGGGTCAAAGTTGTGACACTGTGTACAAATAAAGAAAAATAGATTGGTGCTTCTTTCAGAAAAGAGTACTCCCTAGAAAACTGCCAATATAAGCTACTAGTATTTTTTTGAAGTCTAACCTACTAGTATTTGGTTAGAGGATTTGCTGCCGAGAAAGATCCGTCCACAGTGAGCGCCACACATGCCACTGGTGGTGGTGGATGCCAATGCTTAGATGGAGCAGGGTTGGTGTCGGTAATTTTTACTTGGCACCTCGCACTCTGCATATATGCCGGTTCCATCCGTACATTTGTGCAGTTCCACCAAAATGCAGCTGAATAACCCTGTTTGCACAGATAATGAAAAAGCGTGATTACATTATAGTGGCACTAGTTGATGAAACATACAGTAATAAATAGAAGAAAATATTGCGATAGTATCATAGTATGCCATGCTGCGAGGGCGAGATGGGCCCTGCGACGCCTCATACGGTACGCCTCATACTGGAAATCGAGTAATCGACCCAAGTCTCCCCGATACACCTTCTGCCAGTGATGAACATCAGTGTACAACGGTAGTACAAGGAGGGGCCTTGAGACATTCCAATCTCTATTTTTGTGCAGATCAACTAAAATTAAGCACCCCAGTTTGCAAAAACGCTTAAACATTAACAATGGGACTAGTTGATGAAACATATACTAACAAAGAGAAGCACTTTCTTTATCTACATTGGAAATGAAATGATAGAGAGGACACTCGCTCTATTTCAACTATATTATTACTTCATTTTACCAGTGGCACTAGGGTTGAGCAGGTGGCAAACGAGGTGTACCGTGCGTCGCAAGGATGGAGGCCGGGGGTGCTTAGACTGGGATGCTGAAGCTGGCTCTATCTTCCCCCCTGATGTTTCTGTGGTAGCATTTGGGTTGTAATCCAAACTTGGTCGAGCTGGTGCTGCGTCCCCCTACCTGCCTAGCTTATGTGGCGAACTTGTCTCCTGCTAGTACTCAGTCCGGTCTAGTAGTAGTTGCGTAACTGCCCGTTTACACTGAGATGTTGACGGATAATGGTTCTCTATGGTAGGGTTTCTTTAATGAAATCTGAGGAAACCCCCTCTTTCGATATATAAAAAAATTGTGGCACTAGCGGTGCCAAAACATTGCCTCAAATTAATAGTGCCACTAGATTAAGGTGCGAAATAATAACATTACTGCTTTATCATGGCAGTGCCAAAACAGTAGCACAAGAGCAGACTCAACATGCAGGATCTTTGGCAAACGGTCAGACCAAAAATCCACATACCTCGTGATGGGAACCATATCTACAGTCAACGCCATCGTAGAAGTGATGACACCAGTCACCAACATGGATGATTCAATTCATGGGACCTTTTGGTGCAGTTCACCTAAAATGAAGCAATGTCCCATGAGCTAGCAGCTTCTTCTTCATTTTTTTAAGAAAAGGGCTTCAGCCCCGGTTCCATTTCCATCAGAAAACGAAACCCACAGAGCTTCATCTTCATTAGTTGCAATAAAATTGAGCAACATCAAGGTTGGTTGTGAAGCTCCTGGAATGTTCAACTATAATTTGGATATCATTTGTGCAGTTCAACTAAGATCAAGCGTGAAATGTATGTCTCTGTTTGCACAAAAAAGGTGGAAAGGAGGGTGACAAACAAGTGATGAAACATACATCAAATGAAAAGAAGCATGTTCCTTATCTGAATGGCAATCCTACAAGGACAGTAGCAATTTCTAAAGCAGCAGCATTGCTAGATATTAGTGTGGGCATTAGGATTAACTATGACAACCGTTAAATACGACATTACTTTAATGGTGCCATTGCTTCATTTTACCAGCAACATTACATTAACAGCTGCTACAGAGTCGGTATTTGGGCACGGGAGAGTAGGCGGACCAGGACAGTTGCATTTCTAACGAAAAGAAGCAACTTATCTTAATGGGAAATTTAGCAGGACATGAAAAAAGTGCCATTGATTCATATTACTGGAGGCATTACATTGAAAACAACATTGGTTTAACGTGTCCTTACTTTTAACAGTGCGACTGCTACATTTTACCAGTGGCATTACATAAGAGTGGCTCGGGGCAACAAACATCAGAACATGATATCTTTCCTTTTTCAACCAATAGATCGGGTTTATATTGAGTTTGTACTGCGTTTCCCTTTATTTCCCTATTAGACCAAGAGACCAGTTGGATAGCCAGTCTCTGCTACTTTTCGCCCCCATTATTTCCTCTTTCGACCAAGTCCTAGATTCAGGTAACAGATCTTCCCCCACCCCCACCCCCTTTCTTCTTTGTTTGAACCAAGTAGTACTAGATTCAAGTGCATGAACTACTTTTCCCTCTTAACAGTCAAAATTTAGGTGGCTTTCGAACAGCCGATCGATCCTATCTACGAGGGGCCTGGGAAATAGTAAAAGATACAAATGCAGCGACGTCAGGAGCTCGGGAAGTAGAGCAAGGCCGGTTTCGAAGGAAGTTATACCTGAGGGTCGCCGGGATGTCGATAGGTGGGCGGCGGGAGGCCGGATCTGCCCACACTACGGCAACAAGGAAGAAGCGGTCGGAGGCCCTCCCTAGCCAGCGGTGCTTGGGAGAGAACGGCATGGCACGCTGATCGGGACGCGCCGGCAATGGGTACGAGCCGTCATCGAGGACGCCCGCGTGAACGTTGCACCTTCTCACCTTCCCCGGCGCAGAGGATCCGGCTGGATCTGTGACCAGCGGTGAGCAGAGAGAGAGAGAGTGTGGCCACCGCTGTCGTGTTTAGATCTGGAGAGGACGAGACAGTGTGAAGAGAGCAACACTAGCAAGCAAGCGCGGAGGCTCCTGCCTATATAGTGGAGTACTAGTTTTCTTTTGTCTACCGGAGCCGGCTTGACCTCGTCAATGACTGTCGAGAAGTCTTCATGCACGTGCCCCGGAGGCGCAGTTGTCGTCATTTTGATCTGAAGCACCGGATTATAACATATAACACGAAAAAATGCCACATGACAAGAAACCATAACCTCACTGCCCAAAGGAGACAACATGTGTGTGCAAACGCAATATGACCCGCGTTCCATTCGGAGAGCGGCGTGCCAGACCGACCGACCGTCTGGGGTGCCACGCGAACGCGACGGGCGTGCTGTATACTCCGTACATGTGTACCGCCGTTTTCTTGAGGCTTTGCTCCATGGCGCAATCCATGGATACAATATTAGTATACTGTACTATTTAAAAGTCGAGGGCGGGGCTTTTCCCGCGCGGTAGGCGGGGCAGTTCCGCCTAGTCGGTTCGACAGAGACGCGAGAAGATGAGGGAGTAGGCTGCTGCAAACGTAGGGCTGTGTGATTTGACAGCGAGTTACTGGTGGACAGGTGGGGCCCCGTGATTTGACTTGCCATTTTATCATTTTAACTGCGGCGCTACGACCGGCGTGAGTCTCCCGATTCCTGACCACCTCCATGGTATACAGGTGCCTCTCCCAATGCTCCACCATGTAGAGGCTGGCTCTTGCATGAGAGCCCACTCCTCCACTTTTTCCTTGCCTCTTTCCTCCACATATGCAAAAATGCCATGTAAGCGGGCTTATAGCCCACTATTGTACTTGCTCGTACAGGTGCTAAGCCTGCCACATAGGCATAAAGTCTGATGTGGCAAGTTAATTACTCCCTCCGTCTAGGTGTGCAAGTCATCTTACGAAAACCAAATAATCCCAAAACACTTAGGCGCGGTGCATACATCGTTTCTTGTTTCTTGACATATCAACCAATAAGAGATGTGGGGTGTGCATGCTTTTAATGACTTGAGACTACCATTTCATTGGAAGAGGTCACTCCTTGGCAAATGCAATAAATACTACGAAGAAAGAGATAGAGAGAAGTAAAAAAATACTCTTATAGCCAACCTTATAGCTAACCTTGTTGTATAAGTGATGACTATGTATGACATGCCAACATCAGATAGCCTAACGCACCGTGTTAAATCTCCAAGGGCGCGACCGCGCGAGCGAGGCGACGGTCGTGGTAGGCGCGACCATGATACGGGCTGCTGGCAGCCCTTGGATCTGAGATCGAACGGTCGCATGCTAAGTTGCTGAAAATTTGCAGAATAACCCTCCAGGATAGGATATTCACCCATAGGTCTAGAATCACGCCATGCAACCGTTCGATCTCAGATCCAAGGGCTCTCGGAAGCCCGTATCATGGGAGAATGGAAAGCTTCGTATCACCTGTAATTTTCCCGACGCTTGACATGACATCGAAAGCCATTTAATTGGGCGTCGAGTAGACATGACATCTAATTGGGCCCCCATAGTACTGTGCATGAATCCATTTATCCACCAGGCAAGCCACTACCCTGCCGTTCGCACGCCCCACTCAGCATTTTTACAAAACCGCTGGCAGTTCTCGCTCCTACTCGTCCCCGGACGTCCTTTAACATTACGGCAGTTCGCTCCTAGTTGTCCTGTACTTTCACATTACGACAGTTCCACTAATCCTAACCCTCCTCCCAAATCCATGGCGTCCCAAATCTCCATGATCGGCGGTGAGTACAAGGTTAGAACCATCACCGGCGATGAGTTCGACGTCATCTACACCCGTTCTTCCGCAACGGTGAAAGGATGCCTTGCTCGCTTCAGACGCATGTTCAAAAACTCAAAGGATGAGTGGGTCGCTGGGCTAGATGTTGAGTACACCACAGTCCTGCAAAGCGAGAAGACTCTAAAGGAGGCAGAGAAGAAGAAGCCCGCCGTGATCCAGGTTTGCGTGCATGACTTATGCTTGGTCTACCACATATGCCATGCCGACGTTGAGTGCCAGGATTTTAAGAACTTCCTCAAGGACGGCCGAGTCAAATTCGTTACTGTAGACTTTAGGAACGACAGGGATGTCCTGGATCGGATAGGCCTCGTTGTAGGCAACCCCTTCGACCTCCAGAAGAAAGGGCTGGTGCCCTCCCGTCATCAGCCTTCAATGCTGACCCTGGCAGGAGCCATGGTTCATCCTTCGTACGGTACACTGAAGAAACCTCCGTTCAAGTTTCATCATGCATGGGAGTGGAATGTACTAGATATAGACCACATCCACTACGCTACAATGGATGGCTACCTTTGTTTCAATATCTACAAGGGTTGGATGAAGAGCAAGAGCCAAGTGTGCGGTTCAAGCAAAGAAGTATCGCCCAAGAGGAAGAGGGACAAGGACGAAGTCGAGCACGTGGACGAGGAGTCCGAGTAAGGTGGCAGTGTCGTTGCTCATGGTGGTTCTAATGCAGTGTCTACCGGATTAGTTGCTTAGTTTAATTTCAGGTGTGCTTAGTTTTATTTGAGGGGTGTGTTGTGCTGAGCCCCCAGCAGAACTATGTTATGTTCCTTCTCGTTACTTTAACTCTTCAGTACGTACATACTAGTATTTCTTACAGTTCATCTTTTAGTTGGTATAGTACTACCACTCGTTTCTTCACATTATATACGTACAATATATATGGCCAACATCATATAGCCAGCAGTTTAGTTGTCAAAGAATTTCAGGGTGCTTAGTTTTATTTGAGGGGTGTGTTGTGCTGGACACCATTATTGTGACTCAAATCTCTTTGGCCATTTTATAATGACATAAATACCGATGGACCAACATGCCAGCTCTCCCTCTATCTCACTACAGTAAAATAAAGTGTGGGGCCTACTTGATCCCAACAGCGTTCTTATTTTCCTGTAAAATTATTCGCTTGGTTAGTCCTGACAAGCGGGGCCACACTTATCATTGTGAGAATCGGCTTATTTTTGTCATATAACATGGTCAACGGGTTTGACGTGAAAATAACAATGTCTAATGGCATTTTTGAGCAAACATCTAACTTAACGATGGCATTTTTGAGATATCTAATTGCATTTTTGAGCAGGCGTCTCACGGATCGATGGCATTTTTGAGTAGTTGTAACTTCTAATGGCAAAACTGAGTAGTGATACACAACTAGTGGCATAAATAATTAGAACCCAAGAATTAAATAGGTATGCTAATTTCTTTAATATAATTTAGCACCCCATTTAAGCACGTACTAGCTTTTTTAATAGTACTATATGCATAATTTGGCGACGAGTGCTCTCTATATGTACCACCTTTTTCTTTAATTTCATCTTGTTAGTTTTGCTCCATGGCGCAATCCATCGATACTACTACTGTACAAAAGTATACATTTTTTAAAAGGCTAGAGGGCGGGGCAGTCTAGCTTGGTCGGTTTCAAGAGAGGCGAGGGCCTTTGTGATTTGACGGCTCATTACTGCTGGAAGGCGGGGCCTTGTGATTTGACTGCTTGTATAAATGTGCCGACGACCTGAGGAGGAGCAAAGAACCGTGCGGTATACTCAAGTTTTCCACTGGAGTAGTACGACGGAGGAGCACGAAACACGGCAGCCCAGTGCCATATGGCGATAAAAAATGATCTAATTTGCTAGTCATCTCATTGTTAGCATTGTTCTATTCATGCCTCGCAGAGAACGTGACACGTGCGGCGAAACACCCGAAGCAAAAGAAGAAACACAGGAGCAAAAGAAGAAGGAAGATTATCACCCCCAAAAAAGAAGGAAGACGCACACACAAGTCTGGGGCGCTGCTCTCTACTACATGAAGGGTTGCTGGCCGCGGAGTCGTAACTGCTTCTTCATCGCCTCCACGACCTCCATCTCCTTGCGCGTCTCCTCCGCCATCTTCTTCATTCTGTCCATGACGCGGGATTTCTCGACGCGAGCCTTCATCATCTGTTCCACGGCCGCATTACGTACCTTGACAGCAGCCGGGTGCTCGATGCGGAGCTTCGCCAACTCCTCCTTCTGTTCCATGACGAGGGCCTGCAGCATCTTCATCGAGGAACTACTATTCTCATGCAGCTTCTTCCAGCCGGCGTTCTCCTCCTTCAGCAGGTCGAGCTCGTGGCAGAGCTTCGCCTTGTCCTCCTGAAGTTGCAGGATTTCGCCGGTCGCCTTCTTCTCCGAGGCAATGCTCTTCTTCAGCAGCATCACCAAGCCGGCGGTCAACTCCCCCTGCTCATTGAGCTCAGCGGGCATGTCGTCGAGGCTCTCCTTCAGCAGCTCCACCAAGCCGTGGATGAACTCCTTCTGCTTATTGAGGTGCTTATTGAGCTGATCGGGCATGCCGTCGAGGGATAACGACTCCAGCGCCGCCAGCTCGGCATGTTCGCCTCCGCGGCTAGGGCGCTCCTGGGAGCCATCGCCTGCCCGTGAGAGATCTTTCGAGGTCTCTGCGTGGCGGCGAGCCCTCTCTTTTTTTCCGCAGCCTTGGTTGCCGCTCCCTTGTTACGAGTAGTTCTCGACCTAGAGCTCTGCATACCGGCCATGGCAAGGACGGACGAAGAAGAAGGACTTATGAGGAGGAAGGTAGAGTAATTTTCGGTTAGGTAGTTCCCCTTTTTATAACCTAAGTACTAGCACTAGTACTAAAACCTGCATAGTGGGAACACGTTCAGGTTTGGTACGTACTAGTAGGTGTGAGCAGGCTTGCACTTAATTGTAGCACTAGTACTTTGGAATGTGATGGGAACAAGGTAAAGATTAATTGATGGTTTTGGTTTCGAGGCCCGAAACGGCTCCCGATGAGTTTAGTGGAACATAAATTTCAAGTACTCCCTCCATCTCAGTTTACAAGGCTTGCACGTGTATCTAGGTCGTCAATGTAACTTATATAAAATAAATTGTTTAACATAAAAAATATATCATTAAAAAAGAATATTTGAAGTTTGTAATGATATATTTTTCGTAATGTATGCCTCTTTTAAGTTGGTCAAATTAACGACCTAGGTACACGTGCAAGACTTGTAAACTAAGATAGAGGGAGTACTACACTGCTCAAATGCGGTCGCACAAGTCAGTGATGTAACTGGTCGTACATGTCAGACCAAGCCGATGCGTGTCCCTTCGGTGAGACGCGGGTCCGACCGACAGTCTGTTGGTGCGACCGACCGTAAAGTATTACGCGATGGAGACTTCCGGTTGTGGCTTCGGTTGATTGTCACGACCAAGCATTCTAAAACTAGTGATAAATCACTTACCATCTTTTTCCAAACGACCAAGTATTTTCACAAGAATACAATACATATAGATGGAGTGATTGTCAAGGTTGCAAACCGACATGGCGTTGCAAGTTCACTGCAGCAGCAACCGACTAGGTCACTGCATCGCTGGCGGGGAAGGAGGGCAGCTCACCTCGCCTACGATGCATGCCCAGCGGCGCCGCCACAACTAGTCCCGGGATTTGGCTTCTCCTACCGCCCATTTGAACAGTTGCACCGGCTGCTCATGCCATTGCGCAGGCATGCGCGTTCTTTCCTCCGCAGTCGACTCCGTGAATATGATCTCTGCCATTAGCCCTAGCTCGAAATCAATGCGACGCTGCCAGATGCTGACATCACTCAGCATCTCTCCCCTGAGATCGACTTGCGCCTCCGCCTTGTGCTGCGCCAGGCGCATCTCCTTGGAACTTCTCTCCAATCGATGCTTCCTCGATCCGATTTGCCCTTGCTGCCCACCACCTGAAACGCAGCCCTGGCATGTCCTCCGGCGCCACCGATCTGTGATTCCAGAGCAATGGATCCCCTCTAAAACACATGTGGGTTTCGCTCAAAGGCGGCAGTGCTGCGGGCCGCAGCGAGAGGGCAGCCCGCGGGATCCTGGGATCTAAGGGATTATCCATGGCGGATCCTCCATGGGGATCCGTGGGCGAGGCGGGGAGGCGAGCCTAGGCGCTGGGAGAGCCCTACGAGGCTAAGATAAAGATAGTACTACTCCACTCCGTCCATATTTAAATACAAAGGCCACCAACAGTAGCCCTGGCAAAAATTGATCATGCTGCCTGCGTCCTGGTTTATTGGCCCCCTTTTTTGTGCCACTTTTTATGACATGCATAAATATTATGTTACTTACAAATATGGTCAAAAATTGGCACAAAATACGAAGGAGACCAATGGAAGTACTAGCAACCCATGATTTAACTACTCGCATGCGCGCAGTGGAGTAGTAATGTCTTTCTTCCGCCCTCACGTCCACTCAATTTGCATGCGCTGTATTAATTGACCATCAATGAAGTGAAGGACTTTACACGCGTCAAATTATCACATGGGGTGGATCTTTGTACAAAAATGCGTCCCCCCGTGTACCCGCGTGTGCGTGCGAGGGAATGAGTGCGTGCGTGGCGTGCGTGCACATCTTCGCTTCGTGCATGTACCGCCAGTGTGGCTCAGAGAGGACGAGTACATTCTTCTGGAACAAGCAGCACGTCACTGTGATCAATCCACACAAGGAGGTCGCGACAACGCCTCCCCATGTGCCACGTGGCTTCATGAACTATAAGAGAGACACTGTGTAGCGTGCCATTGGAATCTAATTTACGTGTTTTGCACATACTCGAAGTACTAGTAAGGTACACGTGCATTGCACGCATCAGATTTGGCAACCAAATTATGAATAAATACCACACTATAGCATGTAAGCTCTGAGTCATATATGCCTGATGTAGACCTTCGTTTAATTCTTATAGTTCATCTCATTCAAAATAAATTAGTTTTTATAAAAAAGCTAGGGCCTCTTTGATTTGTAGGATTTCCAAAACGCGGGAATAGGAAAAACATGGGATTAGAGTGGAGTGTCATCTTGAATCCTACAGGATTGTACGAGTGTTTGATTGTGCATAGAAAAAACGCAGGATTCTTTCAAAGAGGTTTGAGTGGATGGGATGTTTCCTATGAAATCTAGTGCAAATGAATCCTATGAAAAAATTCCTATGGTTTACAATCCTACGAATCAAACAACCAAGATAGGAAAAATTCCTAAGGATTAGAATCCTCCAAAATTCCTTTGAGAATCCTTTGAATCAAAGAAGCCCTTAATCTATTTTATGATTCGTGGAATTGTGCGTTGTAAAGCATAAAGTAAAAACAAATAATGGCAATTCAACTAGAAAAAAGTTTGGGCAGTTATGATACGGAAGATTCTAGAACAAAGGAGAAGCACTTGTGTTTTGAGGTTTGTGCATTATGCTTAAGTTCAACCATGGAGTCTGCTAGATTGTACATGTGGCAAAATCCGGTGGGGGGCTAGTAGATGGTGCGAGGGGCCAAGTGGAGGGAGACTATGAAGGAGTGCACAAGTGCGAGATCGATATTTAAAGAGAGGGGGCGAGAACGTGCGTCGTTGCGCGCAGTGGCGGAGCCATGAAAAATAAATGAGCTAGGGGGCCAAGCATTGCTAATCCTTTACGAGGAGGGCCAATTCATCAACTTAAACCATTTTACCAGCAATTGTCTAATGATCACATTCATATTAGCCTCGATATATAGTGATGTTAGGGGGGGCAGGGCCCTTGCTGCCCCTGTCTTCGCCACTGTGCGCGCGTCTGAGAGATGAAGCGGAAGGCATGGATGATGAGAGGGGGACGTTGGATATATAATTAATGTGTGTGTATTAGCTATGTAATCCTATATAGAGAGGTATAGATTGATCGATGTGGACATGGGAAAGAGGGTGAGACCTCACTAGATATATAGATTGATCGGTTTGTGTGGGAAACTGTGAAAGACCTAGCTATATACACACACACATAGAGGAACATCGATCGTTGCGGATGCACGTGAGAGATAAAGAATGCCCGATATGATGGAGAGGGGGAGGTGTGTGTGTGTGTGTGCATGCATGGGAGACCGACCGGTAGAAAAAGATTGCATGTGTGCGATGGATAATGCCGACTGGTACTGTATGTGCATGCATGCACGGGAGAAAGTTAGTGGTACAATTATAAAAGAGAAGACAACTGTGTGGGTGTAAAAGACTAGGTGAGGTCATAATCAATGTAAAGTTGAATTCAAATATTTGAATAAGAGATCATGATGTTTGGAACCCATGCATGCAAGAATATAACTGAGATATGTGCGGTGTGGTTTGGAAACGAGCATGTTGTACTGTATACACATTGAACAAGGTCAGACTGATTTGAATTTGAGATATCGATGGCAGACATCGTTTGGCCACATTGCATCCGCATGGACACACTATTCTAATTGGAGATGATGGGTGGCTTTCGCATCACATATCTATATCTATACCCCTATATATATTATATTTATATTTTTATATAGTGTGCGGATAACTTTAACTTTGAAAGATGGTCGTTGGATGAGGCCAATCCGATGGTGCAGAGATGGCAAATTTGAGCACTACTGGCCGTTGGATATCATCTAGATTCCACCAGATTTTGCCACATGTACAATCTAGAAGACTCCATGGTTGAACTTAAGCATAATGCACAAACCTCAAAACACAAGCACTTCTTCTTTGTTCTAGAATCTTCCGTATCAGAATTGCCCAAATTTTTTTCTACATGATTTGCCATTATTTGTTTTTACTTTATGCCTTACAACGCACAATTCCATGAATCTTAAAATACATTAGCTTTCTTATAAAAACTAGATGATTTTGAATGAAATGAACTATAAGAATTAAACGAACATCTACATCATGCATATATGACTCAAAGCTTACATGCTATAATGTGGTATTTATTCATAATTTGGTTGCCAAATCTCATGCGTGCAATGCACGTGTACCTTACTCGTCTAAATGGTGTTTGTGTGTGTGTGTTGTGCTTGTTAAACACATTGTACGTAGTATATCATGCATGGTTTAGATTCCGAACATGTAGCTAGAGCATACATGTACTATGATTTGAATTCAACATAAAATGGATACATATATTTGAATTTGAGATCGTATGTACATGTAGTTCGTATTTATATAGGAATTTACTTCTCCTATATTCATGTCTTGTGTTGTGAAGATAATATTTAGATGGTTGTATAACTAACCCGAGTACAATCCCATTCAAACAGGGAAAATGTACTCAAATTTAGTCCATATGCTAGACAACACACATTGTTTTTTTATTGTTGAGGGAAGTGCAAATTGTTTTGGTACTGTACGCGTTATGTTTGTGGTCCCGATTTTTTAGTTTTTTTGTTGTATTTGAATGCATTTCTAGTAATATAGTAAACGGGACATGGCTTTCTCTAGTGATTAGGTGAAAATTGTCTCTTTTTTTGGGTACACGTTAAGCCTGTTCTCCCGAAATTTCAAGTTGCGCCTTGTTATGCCGAAATTTCAAGCTAGCGTCTCTGTCTATCGTGCTGCGGAACTCCCGCCTCTTCAACCCGCGCCTTGTTACGCCGAAATATTTAAGATATATCTTTGTCTCGTTGTGCTCCGACAACTCCCTCCATCTCAACCCGCGCCTTGCTATTCCAAAATTACAACGCGTGCGAAAACTCCCACCTCCTGTGAAATCATGACACGCGAAATGCCCGTGATGCCCCTAAACCGAAAGAACCGCCTAGCTCAAATCGGTGGGGGTACTTTCATAACTTACCCCACATTTCGGACAAGCGCGTCCCTAAGCCTTGGTTCCCCACTCCCATCCCATCCGCCCACCCATTCGTACACCGAGGCAGTGAAAACCCGCGAAGCCCCACTCCCTCCTCCTTCCGCCACCCAGCCGGAGCCTCTTCCCCGACGACGTCGTCCACAGCAACACCTCGACGTCCCTCATCCACCGTACTGGATGAGGATCTGTTGTCGATCTCGTCGTCTCGCCGGTTCAGCCACCTCGTCCTCCACCTCCAAGGAGCTGCCCCGATGTTCCCCTCATCTTTCGCGCCACCTCCATTCCCACACCACTGTCTTCACTTGCACCACCGGAAGAGCATCATCATCACCATTTCCTCGGATGAAGCTGAGGCCTAATCGGCGCCACCAAAGAGTTGTACACTAATCTCACGGTGCTGCCGGCGCTCGGTCCCGAGCTGACACGACACAACTCCATCCACAGCAGCATCACTTGCCACTTCCTCCACGGCGTCGCTCCCTCGGCGGCGACGTCCACATCAGTGGGAGCTGCTGTTGCTTTAGTTCTCGCTCGCGCTAATGCTCTGCTCTTGCTCTTGGTCCCCTGCTTGGTCTGCTCTTGCTATCGCTCTTGCTTGCGATGCTGCTCCGATTTAGCTACACTTCACTCAACTGAATCAACTTTTGGGTCAGTTGATTTTCAGGGGGTGGGGGGGGCTCACCGGAGTTAAGGAAGAACCAGCAGCAGCGGGGAGGGGGGCTCGCCAAAGAGGTACCCCACTATCTATCTTAAGGTTCAGGGTGGGGGCGGTGGTCGCCGGCGGTAGTGGGGCGGTGGCGTGGGGATCGCCAGAGGAAAAGCTCGGCACGGGGGGCCTAGAGGGATGGTCGGGGCGGCGGCGGACTGGCGGTGGGGAGTGGTTTCGGGGCGGGCGGGGCGGCGGGGGCGGCTATTTGGCCGGTGGTGGCTGGCAGCTCAGGGTAGCCTCACCTGATATTGCTACAGGACCAGCTGCCCCGGCTCTCGCACGCACTGCTGCTGCTGCTACTAGTGCGTTCAGTTTCGACAGTAAAATTCAGTTTTGACAGAAAAATTCAATTTCGACAGTTAAGTTCAGTTTTGATAGTTAAATTCAGTTTCGATAGTTAAGTTCAGAGATGAGCGGCTGATGTATTTTACATCTAGCACTTTGTGGTTATGTATTTTACGTCATCAATTGGAGATGCTATTAGAATTCCACTCAGGTTAACGTTGTCTCTCTTGTCCTGCTTTAGCCTCGGTGTCGTACAACTCACTGGAGCTGCTACAATGACGAAACCCTCCATCACAGCGGAGCCGTACCCCGGGATCCATCTCCATACGCCTAAGATCTTCTTCCCCTCCTCCGACAGCCAAGTGAGCCGGAGCATCCTCACCGACCAACCCAATCACGCTGAGATCGACATGGCTTCGCCAAAGAGGTTGTACACTTGTGGTTTGACTTAATCTCACCATGCTTCTTTGCATCTTGTGATCTTCCAATTCTTGTGAATCAAACACCCAGATTGGCAGAAATCATGTGTTTTTAAATTCTCTGTTTTGCACGTGTATTCCTATCCTATTCCTATCTACTTCCTATCCCTGCATTGTTAGAATCCTCAAATTCAAACAAGCCCTTACACAATTACTTCTGTTACAGATATGTGTCAAAGAAAACCTTGTGTGGTTTGTCCTGCTCCTGCTGCGCTGTGTTCCACCCCAGCTCAGCTGCTCCAACGACGGAAGGGTTCACCACAGCAGGGATCCGCTCTCCAGACTGTCTTTCGCCGCCTCAGATCTTCTTCCCCGCCGCCGGCAGCCACGACAACTGCATTACCATCATCAACTGAGCAGATGACCTTGAGGACTACACGGGTCCGCAAGAGAGGTCGCACTCTTCCGTGTCTGCTTACGTTATGCATCGCTTAATATGATGACATGCTACTTTATCGTCGTGTTCACCTATTAGACTCCGAGTCAGGTCCAAACTAATGCTGAAACTTGAGTTTTTAAATGGTTGTGGGGTACATATTGGGGCAGCAATCAGTACTTTACTATCTGGTTAATCTCGGGTGTCTACTATGAGTTTCATGTTGGGTGCAAACAAACATTAAAGGAGCCATTATCTGTATTTTTTAACTAAAGCTATTATCTGCCTGCTATCATTGGTTTTGGGTCTATCCACAGTTTGCTACCATCACTCTAGATTTGTGCATGCACTCCTTACATAATCTCACTATGTTTTATTCCTATGCATGTCAGTTATTGTACACAACGGAACTGAACATGTAGAGAAAAAGAGACGAGCCTTGCGTGGCAATAAAATTTCATGCAGACGTTGCTCCATGGTGGGCGCAAAGGCAGCCCCCTCCACCCATTTCAGATCGTAATCAAGAGGAAGATAACTATTCTGAGGGGGATTCAGAAGGAGAAGACCACTCCTATTTACCCCCTGAGGTCTTCGCTCTAACTTGGCATGCTAATGTTGGTAATATCATGCATATGGTGCCTTGCATTGCTTACTGTATACATCAAATATGTCATCTACTTAGTTTAGACATGCTTTGTGTCAATGCCATCTATTTAGTTTCTTTATCGTATATGTGAAACATGCAATGCCATCTTGTTTAGCCAGGCATCATATATGTGAATTTTGCAATGCCACCCTGGTTAGCCAGTCATCTTATATGTGAATTATATCAAAACATCATTTTTTTATTACGTGTTAAATTTGTCAACAATTTTAGTACATTCAATTACTCTTCTTGTGCATCAGCCATTCGACACGGTTATGGAAAAATCTGAAGTGGAAACAAGGTCTTCAAAGCAGACAATGCTATCTAACGAAGCTCATGTCTTGATGGTTACAGATAGCTCCTCAGAGGAGGATTCAGAGACAGATGACCAGTCCTATCCCCCCCGAGGTGCATGCTCTAACTTGGCAGGGTTATGTTGCTCATATCATGCGTACGGTATCTTGCATTGCTATGTCATTTGCTTAGTTTAGACATGCTTTGTGTGAATGCCACCTATTTAGTGTCTAATTACCATATATTTGAATTATGCGATGCCATCTTGTTGCGAGACATTATATATGTGAATTATGCAATGCTATCTTGTTGCAAGGCATTATGTATGTGAATTATGCAATGCCATGCTGTTTAGCCAAGCGTCATTTATTTGAATTATATCATGCTGTCATTTTTTTGTATTTCTCATTGCATTTGTCGACAATGTTTGTATATTCAACTGCTCTTCCTGTGCATCAGCCATTTGAATTGGTGATGGAGAAATCTGGAGTGAAAGACCAGACAATGCTACCCGCTGAAGCATATATCTTGTTGGTTACAAATAGCTCTTCAGAGGAGGATTCAAAGGCAGATGACCAGTCCTATTATCCCCACTGAGGTGTATGCTCAAACTTGGCAGGGTTATATTACTCATATCATGCATATGTTGTATTGCAATGCTTAGTTTTTACATCATATACACAATATTGAATGCCATCTCCTTAGTTGACACATCATATATGCGATTGCCCTCTGCTCACTTGCTTAGTATATAAATCATATATTTGAATTATATCATGCCAAGATGTTTACATAGACATCATGTATCTGAATTATGGCATGCCAACCCATTTTCTAAAGACATAATATAGTTATATCATCTCATCCTGTTTACATAGTCATCATATTTTCAATTATGTCATACTATCCGCGAATTATATCATGCCATCATGTTTCCATCGACGACATGTTTGTGATTTATGGCATGCCAACCACTTTAATAGACACATCGTATAGTTAAATCATGTCATCCTATTTACATAGTCATCATATTTTTAAGTATGTCATTCTATCCTGTTTAGTTAGCCATCATACATGTGAAATTGTGTCATGCTATCCTGTTTAATTAGACATCATATATGTGAAATTATGTCCTGCTATTCTGTTTGGTTAGACAACATAAATGTGAATTATTTCATGCCCTGTTTTCTTCCCTACTATCCATTGCACCTGTCTATCTTACAATGTCTGTACATTCAATTACTTTTCTTGTTTATCAGCCATTTCAATTGGAGGGGGTGATGGCAGTATCTGTGGGAGTAAAAACACGGTCTTCAGAAAAGATCGTGCTACCTATCGATGTAGATAGAACCACGGTTGTACTTGCCCAAGAACCAGCCCCACCACACATAACCCAGACTCACGCAGATTGTACCCCTACCTAGTTGGACAAAGAACGAGCTACACCCCTTCTAACCCCAACCCCAGCAGATAGTAACCCAGTTCTAGTTGACACAGCACCGTCTCCACCACAGAGCACCCAAACACGAGCAGTTAGTAAGGCAACTGCAGTGCCCAAAGCACGAGGACCACCACTCCGAACCCCAAGTCAACGCTTAAAGCAGAAGAAGAATTGTTCTCATGTCAGGTTCCGTACCTATGGTTCATACTACCTTGCTCTTGCATCACTGTATTTACTCATACAAACTAATTTCAAATTTGAAGGATGCAATTGAAACTCCAATGGCGCAACAGGTATGTTTTAAACCTGTTTCTTTAACGTGTTTGCTGTTGTAACTTGCTCTATGTTGATTTCAGTTTCAATTGAATAAACAGTTATGTTCTCATGCCATGCACATTACAAGTGTTGTTATTGCTGTGTTGTTTCCCACACTTATATTGTGTCTATGCTGCTTTGTCTTAAATAGATATGATTCGAACTGTATCTATCTTGATTTGGCAACATAAACTAGAATGATATAGACCATACAGTGACCATACTACATAGATATATGTTTGTTTCATGATGTTATCCTGTCCACCTTACTACTGAACTGGTTTACCAAAATGAGTTTCATATACTACATTGTAAACCTGTGATGTGTTTGTTTGTTTCTCTTTTAGAACGCGGATAAAATATTGGAGAAGAGTACCCCGTTATGCAATGGTAAAGGAAGTAATGCAGATAAGGTTCAAGATAGTGAGACATCCCTGTTGGTCTCCAAGAAAGCTGATAAAAACTATATTGAAGACACTGAGACAACCCCAAAGTCCTGTCTTGATGTAGTGTTCGAGTTACTGGCTACTACTGCTGGCACCAGCTCTTCGAACTCGCTGCCTGAATCAGTTCGGCTTCTTTAGTCTCAACTTGAAGTTGAAAGACATCGATCAGATGTTATGCGATAGGAAGCCGAAGGACTGAGGAAGTCCCTGCAGAATTCAGCTACATACTTCCTGGTGCAACAGCAAGTGCTGGAGGATTTAAGCGCCAAACAAGAGAAAGTTAATAAGCTTGCTAAGCATCTTGCCAGCATTATGGGTACCCAAGATATTGTTTCTTGAGATCTTCTGAAGTGGTTTCAGTTCTGGACTTGTTTTGCTGCGGCGTTTATTCGCACTGGTCGCCAACTTTGACAACCAGTGTATATGATATGCTGCTTTGTTCCCTATATTTGCATTGGTGGAGAACTTTGATGCCCAGTGGATGTAATATGTGTAATAGCCGTGATAGCCTAGCGTAAGTTGCTTGCTTACTTATTTCCTTGTTGTCTTGTTTAATTGTTTGCTTGTAGTTAGTGCAGTTCTTTTTCCGCGGTTTGCTAGTGGCCGCAATAACCTATTTTTTAAAACTAGGCCACAATAACCATGGGCTACATATTTACTATAGTTACCATGGGCCTCGTACGGGCTGTAGAAACAAAGGGGCCTTCTAAGGGCCGTAGAAACAATGGGCCTTCTACGGGTCATAACGTCAATGGGCCTTCTACGCGCCATATGATCGATAGGCCAAACATGGGCCAATAACAAACCGCATTCTGGGTCGTAAACAGGCTAGATTTGGAATCGTCCGTTCATGGGCCGGCAATAACGGGCCGTCGTTAATCGGCCGTATTTGATGACACTGTGAAAACGGCCCAACAGATTAACAGGCTGCAAACAGGCCGATTGTAACCGCGGGTTGAATTTGGCCCACCAGCAGAAAAGGCCAATAACGGGCTGTAAGTAACCGAATGCTGGAAATGAGCCCAGGAATAAATGGGCCCTAAGAAGGCCGAAAGATAACACGGGTTGGAAATGGCCCAATGGAATAATGGGCTGTTAATGGGTATAAAGGGGTACACTGTTCATTGCGAGCCAGATTCACCACGGGCCGTTAATGGGCCAAGAGTAACAAATGACCCCCTATGGGCCGAAAGACATCATGGGCCATACATGGGCCGGAAGTTACAATGGGCTGGAATCATATTGGACGGCCTAGATGAAGCTACTGGGCTTAATTCCGATAGGCCATAACGGGCCGTGAGTTAGCGGGCCGTAAATGGGCTATATACGAACATGTCGTTAACAGGCTTTCTGTGGGCCGGCCCGTTACCTTTTGACCAAGTCAAACGGGTCGGCCTTTTCATCGGAATGGGCCTCTGTTGGGTCGTGCCACGTGTCGACGTATCATAGGTGCCTCCTGTCCAATGAATGGATGACATCTGTCCCAACGGTGAGCCAACACGTGTTTCCTCCGGCCAATGAGAATTTTACACGTGGAAATCCTCATTGGTCTGGGCTGTTAGCGGGTTATCGGATCCAAAACTGGACCCGATAGCTTAATGGTGACCCGTTACGATGGATGCCACGTGTCGGTCACCCTTGACGAAAGCACTTCCATGACGTGGATGTGGACACTTCCGTGATGATAATTTTGGTAATGTCATGGAACACTTCTACGACAGCACATGTATGACTATCTTGATTCTGTCATAAAATTGTCATGGATGTACATGCATGACAGAAAACGTGACCTACTGTGACAAACACGTATCATCACGGAAGTGTGTTTTTTTTATAGTGAGAGCAGAGAACCCCGTGGCTGATAACTTGTCTAGGCTTGAAAATATTCTTGATGACCCACTTCCTATTGATGATAGTTTTCCTGATGAGCAGTTAACTGCAATAAATTTTTCTCATAAGACCCCTTGGTATGCTGACTATGCTAATTACATTGTTGCTAAATATTTACCACCTAGTTTCACATACCAACAAAAAAAATTCTTCTATGATTTAAGACATTACTTTTGGGATGACCCACATCTTTATAAAGAAGGAGTAGGTGGTACTATTAGAGGTTGTGTACCTGAGCATGAACAGGAAAAAATCCTGCGGAAATGTCACTCCAAAGCTTATGAGGACATCATGCAGGAGATAGAACTGCTCACAAGGTATTACAATCTGGGTTTTATTGGCCTACTCTCTTCAAGGATGCTCGTAAGTTCATCTTATCTTGTGATGAATGTCAAAGAATAGGTAATACCGGTAAGCGTCAAGAAATGCCTATGAATTATACAATTGTTGTTGAACCATTTGATGTTTGGGGATTTGATTACATGGGACCTTTTCCTTCCTCTAATGGGTATACTCATATTTTGGTTGCTGTTGATTATGTTACTAAGTGGGTAGAAGTTATTCCACCTAGTAGTGTTGATCAGAATACCTCTATTAAAATGCTCAAAGAAGTTATTTTCCCAAGGTTTGGAGTCCCTAGATATTTAATGACTGATGGTGGTTTACACTTTATTCATGGTGCTTAATTTTCGTAAAATGCTTGCCAAGTATGATGTTAACCATAGAATTGCATCACCCTATCATCATCAGTCTAGTGGTCAAGTTGAACTTAGCAATAGAAAAATAAAATAAATTTTACAAAAGACTGTCAATAGGTCCCGGAAGAATTGGTCTAAGAAATTAGATGATGCACTTTGGGCTTATTAAACAACATATAAAAATCCTATGGGCATGTCTCCTTATATAATGGTGTGTTGATACGTCTCCAGCGTATATACTTTTTCTCACCCTTTCCTCTTGTTTTGGACTCTAATTTGCATGATTTGAATGAAACTAACCCTGGACTAACGTTGTTTTCAGCAGAACTACCATGGTGTTGTTTTTGTGCAGAAATAAATTTCTCGGAATGGAACGAAACTTTGCGAGGATTTTTTATATCAATAATTAGAATTTCTGGAGCCAAGACTTGCCATAGAGGACCACGTGGGTGGGCACAACCCACCAGGGTGCGCCCCCTCTCCTAGCGCGCCCAGGTTGGTTGTCCCCATCTGGTGGCCCCGCAGACCCTGATTCCAATGCTATAACATCCTATTTTTTTAGAAAAAAAATCAAGGAGAAAGAATTATCGCGTTCCATGAGACGGAGCCGCCGCCAAGCCCTGTTCTTCCTCGGGAGGGCAGATCTGGAGTCTGTTTGGGGCTCCGGAGAGGGGGATCTTCGTTCTTCGTCATCACCAACCCTTCTCCATTGCCAATTCCATGATGCTCCCCATCTGGAGTGAGTAATTCCTTCGTAGGCTCGCTCGTCGGTGAGGAGTTGGATGAGATTCATCATGTAATCGAGTTAGTTTTGTTAGGGCTTGATCCCTAGTATCCACTATGTTCTTAGATTGATGTTGCTATGACTTTGCTATGCTTAATGCCTGTCACTTTAGGCCCGAGTGCCATGAACTCAGATCTGAACCATTTATGTTATCATCATTATATCCATGTTTTAGATCCGATCTTGCAAGTTATAGTCACCTACTACGTGTTATGATCCGGCAACCCCGGAGTGACAACAACCGGGCCCACTCCCGGTGACGACCGTAGTTTGAGGAGTTCATGTATTCACTATGTGTTAGTGCTTTGTTCCGGTTCTCTATGAAAAGGAGGCCTTAATATCCCTTAGTTTCCAATATGGACCCCGCTGCCACGGGAGGGTAGGACAAAAGATGCCATGCAATTTCTTTTAATAAAGCACGTATGGCTATTTACGGAATACATGCCTACATTATATCGATGAGCTGGAGCTAGTGCCGTATCGCCCTAGATTGTAACTGTAACATGATGAATATCATCCAACGAGTCACCGATCCAATGCCTACGAATTTATCCTATATTGTTTCTGCTAAGTTACTACTACTATCATCACTGTTAAACTTGCTACAAAATTACTGCTATTACTGTTACTGCTGTCACTATTATCAAAACTATCAAACTACTTTGCTACTGATTACTTGCTGCAGATAATTAATCTCCAGGTGTGGTTGAATTGACAACTCAGCTGCTAATACCTTCAAATATTCTTTGGTTCCCCTTGTGTCGAAACTATAAATTTGCGTTGAATACTCTACCCTCGAAAATTGTTGCGATCCCCTATACTTGTGGGTTATCAAGACCTTTTTCTGGCGCCGTTGCCGGGGAGCATAGCTATATTTGTTGAGTCACTTGGGATTATTATCAATTTATCACTATGAAGAATCTGAAGGATCCAAAGACTAAGATATTTTCCTCAAGGACGAGGGGAGGTAAGGAACTGCCATCCAGTTCTGCTTTAGATTCACCTTATGTTATGAATAAACTTGCAACACCACCACATGATATTAATTATGAGTTGTCGCAAGTTATTTATGATGCTACTTCTACTATGAATGATGCTTATGATGATGCTACCTTGCTTGATAATGATGATGTGCCACTTGGTGATTTTCTTGATGCACAAATTGCTAGAGTAATACAACATGATGTAGTTGAATCTGATGATGAGCTTGAAACTGAATCTCCTGAAACACCTGCTAGAACTAGCCTTCCTAGATATGAATTGCCTAAGGTACCGGAAGGTTATGTTATGAATGAGGAGACAACTAGAGATATTCTTGCTTGTAAGGATATAGATGATCTAGAGAAATTATTATGCAAGTATAAAGAAAAATCTCCAAATGCTAGAATGAAATGTGATCCTAAGTTTGCTACTTCACCTATCTTTATTGATGATAAGGATTATGAATTCTCTGTCGACCCACAGTTAATTACTTTGGTTGAAATCCTTTCCATGGTTATGAAACTGAAACTGTTGTGGCACATCTTACTATGTTGCATGATATAGCCACCCTTTTTACTCATGATGAGAAGACTCGCTATCAATTAATTATGAAATTATTTCCTTTCTCATTAAAGGGTGATGCTAAAGCTTGGTACAATACTCTTGATCCTGGTTGTGTGCGTAGTCCCCGGGATATGATTTATTACTTGTCTGGAAAATATTTTCCTGCTCATAAGAAACAAGCTGCCTTACAGGAAATATTTAACTTTGTGCAAACTAAAGAAGAGAGTCTCCCACAAGCTTGGGGGAGGCTCTGCCAGTTACTTAATGCTTTGCCTGATCATCCTCTTATGAAAAATGAAATACTTGATATCTTCTATAATGGACTTCCTTGATAGTTGTGCTGGTTGTGTTTTCAGGGAACGAACTGTTGGACAAGATGAAGAATTATTGAATAACATATTGAAAAATTACGATGATTGGACTATCCCTGAACCACCGGCTAAATCCACTCCGAAGAAGAGGGGTATATTACATCTCAGTCCTGAAGATATGCAACAGGCAAAGAAATCTATGAATGAAAAAGGTATTAAAGCTAAGGATGTTAAAAATTTACCTCCTATTGAAGAAATACATGGGCTTAATATACCACCACTACCTATGGTGGTAGAGGTAAATTCTCTAATGAAATTCAATGATAATGAGAATCCTCACAATATGCATCCTAGCCGATGCCTTTATGAGTTTGAAAACTAAATTAGAAACAAGATCACTTCAATGCAAATGTTATGAAACAATTGAAATATAATTCTAATATGATTGCTCGCTTGAGTGACTTGTTATTTAGAATCTCAAATGATGTTAGAGGTGTTGGAAAACATGCTTCTATGGTTCAAACTCAGTTAGAACAAGTTGCTAAATCACAAACAGAATTTTTGATGAAATGAATAACAATATACATGACTTTGCTGTTAGAGTTGCAACCAGAGGAGGTAAAATGACTCAGGAACCACTTTATCCTGAGGGACACCCAAAAATAATTGAATAGGATTCACAAAGGAACAACACCACCGCACCTAGTCCTTCTAAAAAGAAAAAGAAAAATAAAAATGATAGGACTTTGCATGCTTTTAGTGAACCTGAAATGGAAAACCTCTTGATAATGAAAATGAACTTCTGTCTCTGATGCTGAAACTCAATCTGGTAATGAACACTCACCTAGTGATAATGAAAAATATAATGATGAGGTTCATGAAGACTCTCAACCAAATGATGATAAAGAACCAGATAATGATGTTGAGATAGAACCACCTGTTGATCTTGATAACCCACAACCTAAGAATAAAAGGTATGATAAAAGTGACTTTGTTGCTAGAAAACACGGTAAAGAAGAGAACCGTGCATTCAAAAACCTATCCTTTTCCACCAAAGTCAACTGAAAAGAAAGATGATGAAGAATTTGAACGCTTTGCTGAAATGTTGAGGCCAGTCTTTTTGCGTACTCGCTTGACTGATATCTTAAAAATGCCTCCTTATGCAAAGTATATGAAAGACATCATCACTAATAAGAGAAAAATACCGGAAGCTGAAATCTCCACTATGCTTGCTAATTACACTTCCAAAGATGGAGTACCTAAAATGTCGGGTGGTAGGTGCGACATATGCCAACGGGTGGCTTCTCATTGTGGGAGCCAGTAAGACATCGCCGGTGCCTGGAAACGGGATAAGGTGAAGACATGCACGCCGGCGAATCTTACCCAGGTTCGGGGCTCTCCATGGAGATAACACCCCTAGTCCTGCTCTGCGGGGTCTCCGCATGATCACTAGATCAACACAAGTGGCTACAAGTGGCTCCTTGAGCTATTTGGCTAGAGGAGGAAGAAGGGCAAGGCTAGCTCTCCTCTTCTCTCTATGTGGTGTCTAAAACTCTAAGAGATCAACCCATTGCATGGGTGCCCCGGGGGGTTTATATAGGCCTACCCCCCGGGGGTACAATGGTAATCCGGCTGGACGCGGGTCCTAGCCGTCAGTGTCTGTATTCGCCGGCTTCTCCGCCGGCCGCTGGGGCCCGCTGACTGGTGGGTCCCGCCGGCTGCCGGCCTCTTGGCCGACACGCCGGCCCCACCGCCTGGGGTCTTATCGGTGGCTGGTTACTGTAGCCTTGCCCCTGATGACGATGGCTTTGCCGAGGTAAGCATGGCTACAGTGCTGCCGCCTGGCGGGCTCTCACTGTAGCCTTAACTCGTCTTGTCTCCTTAATGATGCACATACTTCGAGGGAGGGATGTAGCCGGCTATTGGGAGCCGGCTACGCCCAGGCCGACTGGGGGAGGCTTGGCCGCCTTCGAGCTTCTCTCTGGCTGAAGGGGCCCGCCGCCCGCGGGCCGTACTAACAGCCTGTCTTGGGTGGCGTCATGGTCAACATGGCAACAGTGCCGCGCCGGACGGGGGATGGCCGACCCGTAGGGCGCACTGTGGCCATGCGTGCTCCGGGATTCGGGGGTGGCAGGCTATACTATAGCCACGCCCCGTCTCGTCACCGTTATGTGGGTGCAGCCCTTGAGGGTGCAATCTTGGCCGCTTGCCGGGAGCCGGTCTTCTTGCGGCCGGCTTCTGGGAGTCGGTCCTCTTGTGGCCGGCTTCTTGGAGTCGGTCCTCTCATGGCCGGCTTCTTGGAGTCGGCCATCTTCTGGCTCTCTTCGGGAGGGTTTTTAGGGCCGGGCCGTCTTCCCGTAGTCGGTCCGTGAGATAGCCGGCCAGGGGAAGGCGGCCCTGTGTTTTGGGTGCTTGAAGGCTCGATCGGCCCGATAATTTTTTGAAGAGCCAGGGGGAGTCGGTTAGGCTACCCGTGGCCATTTACTCCGACAGTAGTCCCCGAAGCTGGTTGGGCTTCAAGGCTGAAAGGAGGACGAGAAGCTCAATCAACTTCCTATCTTGAAGAGCCAGCAGCTAGGAGCCGACTTTGATCAGGTGTGCCGTCTTGGCGAGGTTTTGAAGTCTGAAGGCGGGAGCCAGCTGGTGTGCACGCCGGGTTGCGGGCCGGCCGCTTGCTGGCCGCGCGCCACATGGCACCCTCCGGCTGGAAAATCCTGCCAGCCCACGCGCGTGACGGGACGCCGCCGCAGGCCGGGGCCCACCACTTCCACGCCTAGGTCTAGGTGTGGATCTTCTGTGGCCCAAAATGGGCCATTCGCCTTCCAACGGCAGTTTCCACACGCCGTTAGGGCGTAATAATCGCTGGACATGGGGGAGTGGGCGCAGCTAATACCACGTCCCCCCCACGCCTCACCTCCTCGGCTTCGCCACACGAGGCTATAAATAGGGGGAGGAGGGGGAGCGGCAGACGCTCGCACGCTCGCCCTCGCTCCGCCATCTTCTTCTTCTTCCTCTCCGTCGCTACAGCCCCTCGCCGCCGCGCTGTCCCTCCAGTCATCACACTACCCCGTAGCTTCGCCGCCGCGGGGCCGTGCTTTTGCTTTGGCCGCGCCTTTCTCATCGGCTTCTTGCCGTCATGTTGCGCGGCGGAGACTGGGACGGCTCCAACGTCCACGCGGACCACATCGACTTCCTCTGCAAGACGCGGCGGTTGCCCGGCAGGGACCATGTGCGGGTCCGTCTTCCGCCGGAGAGGGAGATCTCGCCGGCGCCAGAGGACGGTGAGCGGGTAATCTTCTGCTCGCACTTCCTGCGCGGCCTTGGCCTGCCTGCGAGCGGCTTCTTCCGTTCCTTCCTTGAATTCTACCAGCTCCAGCCGCACCACCTCACTCCAAACACGGTGGTGCCGCTGTCTGCCTTCGTCACTTTGTGCGAGGGCTTCCTTGGCGTCCTTCCCACCCTCGAGCTCTGGGGGGAATTCTTCCAGTCCAAGCTCGGCACCATCATGCAGGGCGTGCCGGCTCAGAGCGGCGCCTTCATCGCGGTGCGGAGGCCGGTAGCCAACAACCCTTTTCCTCCCATCACGCTGATCCAGTCGGTGAAGCTCTGGCAGAAATCCTACTTCTATGTGAAGAACGTCGCTCCGCAAGGCGACTTCGTCAACTTGCCGGCTTATGTAGCCTGCCCGCCGGCTGGGAGGCGGCCCCAGTGGTCCTATTGGGCCAGAACAGTGTCACCTGCTGGAGCCACCGCTGTCGCGCGACTCCGGGTAATGGTCCAGTCGGAGGGCCTGACCGGGCCCGACCTGCTGGCCGCCTTCGTGGTGCACCGGGTGCTCCCGCTCCAAGGCCGCCCTCATATGATTTGTCAAATGAGCGGCCAACTCGATCCGAGTCGGATGTGCACCAAGGAGATGCCTCATGCCGAGGTAGCTCTCATGGTGAACTACCTCGCGAACTGCAAGCTCACCGACGAGTGGCAGTTTGGCAAGGAGCCGTACTCCCGTGCCAATCCCCCGCCTAGGGTAAGCTTTCTTTTTCTTCTCTTCTTTACTTTTGTCAGCAAGTTTCTCTTGGCCGACTCTGACCAGTCGGTTTGTCTTGGCAGAGCCCCCTCCTTCGACCGGCGGCCGGGGCAGCGGGGGTGGAGCGCCAATTTCTTCCCGACCGGGCGACGCACGACTTGGACGACCCCGACTTGGGGGCGGCCGCTCTGGACAACAACACCGTGGGGGGAGGCGGCGAGGTAGGCGGCTCCGGTCTTGGAGCCAGCTTCGACGACTGGCTGGATGATGACGAGGCGGAAGTCGTCCCGCGCCGCCAGCCGGCGTCCAATCATGGTGCGGCTTCATCTGCCACGCCGGCTGTCCGAGGCGGCGCGCAAAAGCGCCGGGCCGCGCCGAGCCTATTCGGCAGTCGGCCGAAGAGGCCCAAGAGCGCGGCGGCGGCGACCAAGCGGGACGAGGCATCTGCGAAGGTGCCCCGCTTCCGCAAGGTGGTGAAGCAGCCACAAAAGGTTTCGGCGTAAGTGTCAATTCTCTCGCGTATTCCTTCTTTTTTGTTGATATTCTTCTGAGTCCTTGTCTCGATTCATCAAACAGGGCTCCGCTTTCTCTTGAGCGAACCGCTGCCGGCTTCGTGGTTGGAGCGGCGGGAGGATCCGCAAGCGCCCGCTGCGTGGACCCCCGTGCCGAGCTTCAAGCGGCGACGGAGCGGAATGCGCGGGAGGCGCGGGAGGAGCGGGAGGCGGAGGAGCTGAGGGCGGCCGCTGCCAAGGCGGCGCAGGAGATGGCGGAGGAGTCGGCGACAGCACAAGCCGACGCGGCGGCCAAGGCCCAGGCGGAGGCTGCAGCCACAGAGAGAGCGGCGGAGGCCCTGCTTGTCGTCCCCCTGCGCGCTGTGGCACCCGAGATCCCGAAGCCTCCGCCGGAGGAAGCCGGTGGCGACCAGCTGGGGATGGAGAGGGAGGAGGACGACGTCGTCGTCCGGGAGAGGGAGGCGGCACCGGCATCTCCGACCGGGGCGGACCAAGGCAGCCGGCCTAGCGCGCCGCCCGTGCAACCGGCTGGGGGCGAGCCGGCTGCGAGGGCAGACCTTGTGGTCCGGTCGCCATCACGCCAGTGCGTGGGGAAGGCGACTTCGGCGTCAGACCCGCAGAAGGCCGTGGACTCTAGCTCATCGGCCCAGGATCTGGAGACGGCCAGCGCCAGCTCGGGTGGACGCCGGGTGGTGGGACGGCCGTGCTGAACGTGGCGGTGCAAGAAATCCAGAACCGGCTTCAATCCCAGGCCGCCGTGCTGAGGCAGTATAATCAAGAGTTCCTCGCGACACGGACGGCCATTCGGGTGAGTCTTCCCGCTTTTTTGTTTCTTGTTCTTGATTTCTTTCGTGGGGGCGCGTCAGCGCACCCACTCGGTGTAGTCCTCGAGTTCCGAGTCGGCTGCTGAGCAGGCGGCTTGGAACTTCTTAGTAGACATCGATTGCTATCTTGTTCTTATTCGCTCCTCTGTCCTTTTTGCAGGACTATCACAACCTCCGCGCGGCTACCTTCAACTCCCAGGTCCGGGAGCTGAACCAGAAGACCACTGATCTGACTGAGAGCCGGAGTAAGTGCTTCATCTTTTATCTCACGTGAGGGCGCGTTAGCGCACCCACTGGGTGTAGTCCTCGAGATTCGGGCCGACTGCTGAGCAGTCGGGCCGGATCTTTCCTGGCAACTTCTTTCTTATTGCTTTTTTCTTCTTTGCCATATCTACAGAGGACAATGCCAACCTAAGGGAGCAGTTGGGTGGGGCCCAGACCGCCCTTCGCGCCAAGGAAGCCGAGTTCGACGCCTTGTCTCAGGAGCGTGACCGCTTGGTCAAGAAGCTGGCCGACCAGGAGGAGAGCCATAAGGCGGCCCTGAAGGCGGTGCAGGACAGCGAGGCCGCCCTCCAAGCCGAATACGAGACCGAGGCGGCGAGCTGGGCTGAGGCAAGGCAATCGCTGATCAATGGCTATGGCCAGATCAAAGACTTGGTTGACGGTAGGCCGCATTCTTCTTCGTTCCTTCGCTTGCCGCTTGCCATTTGGTCCATTCTTTGACTTTGTGTTTTTCTCTTCCTTTCTTACTTGTGCGGAGTACTTCCCTGGTTACTCCGTTGCCGCCAGCCAAGTCATCGAGGCCCACCGCGAGGCGCAAAGGAAGGCTGGTGCTGAGATCGCGCCGGATGCTCGCCGGTTGCTTGAGGAGCAGCTTCTGGCGATCCAAGCCCGCCTCCAGCCGGCTCACCGCATGCTCCGCCGACTTCAGCGCGTTGGGGTGCAAGTGCTGGCCGCCCTCTGGCCCGGCGAGGTGGTTCCCCGTACCCCCAGTCGGACTGCCGACTGGCTGGAGGTAGAGGTTGGCCGCTTCGAGGCGTGGAAGGCTTCTGCAGCTCGGTCGGGCGCCAGGCGGGCGCTGAAGTTTGTCCGGGCTTGGTATCCTGAGCTGAATTTGGACCAGCTGGCCACCTGGCGGTAGGAGGCCGACGCGGAGCTGGAGGCGGTGCGGCCGGCTATCATCCAGCGCGCCTCGGCGATCGCCGACTACACCGACACCAGTGCCTTTGCCCCTGAGGTGGATGACGACGGCGTTGCTCAGCCGAAGGAGTGGTTTGGGCTGAACCCAGCGGATGGTGAGGACTCGGCAGAGGAGATCGACTCCAGCAACGAGGGCGAAGAGGGGGGGGGAGAGGACGGTGAAGACGCCGTGCCACATGGTGGAGCAACCAACCAACCCCAGCTTGATCGTGCCTCCAGCAACGAGGCGCGTGCGAGCGCGCCACCTACAGCCGGCGATGATCAAGCCGAGACTCGCCAGCCGGCTAGCACTGCCGTCTCCACTGACCTGCCTGGCTCGGCTGTTGCGCCTTTAGCCTGATCCGCCACCTTTGCTTTCCTGTTTATTACTCTTTGAACAATATTTTGTTAAGTTTGCGCAGTTCCACCCACTGGGGGTGTATTCAAACTATGTTGAATGCCGGCCTGTCGAAGGCCTTTTGTGTAAATATAATCATGCATGTGCTTGGCTTCCGATTGTATTTGCTTTTCATCCTTTTGGCTGTTTCCTTTGCCGCCCTTCTGGTTCTGGGAACGGCGCAAACACTGCTGGTAGATGGCGGACCGGCTGAGTGCTAACAGCCGGCGCTCTTCCAGCAGGTCAACACCGTCTTCTCGCGCTTCCTTGGCCTCCGCCTCCGTGTACATGGTGACCCGAGGTGAGTCGAACTCAATGTCAGTTGGGATGACAGCCTCGGCACCATATACAAGGAAGAAAGGGGTGAAGCCGGTTGACTTGGTCGGGGTAGTACGCAGACTCCAGGGTGGGTGGGTTGGTTGGTGAAGAGTTGGAGTCGACCACCGCCTGTTGTGTCGTCGCAGTCCCCGGGCCGACTGCTGCAGTCCCCGGGCCGGGTTCTGAAGTCCCCAAGCCGGGTGCGACTACGGCAGTCCCCGGGCCGCCTGTCGAAGTCCCCGAGCCGCCTGCTGGGTTCCCCAAGTCGGATCCGACTGCATCAGGGGCAGGCGGTACGAAGATGGAGTCTGATTCCGGAGACGGCTTGACAGACGGTTTGAGGAGGCGTTGGAGAGAGACGCCGGTTAGTATAGCTTGTCGGGTGGAGCCGATTCATGCCACGCCATCTGCTTGCTCGTTGTCGGCCCGTGGCACGTGGAGGAACTCGCATCCTTCAAAGTATCCGCTGATTTGCTGAACGAGGAATCGGTAGCTCGCCATGTTTGCGTCCTTGGCGTCCCAGTCGCCGTTTGATTGTTGGACTACCAAATCTGAGTCGCCATAGCACAGGATCCGGAGGATGCCGAGCTCTTTGGCTAGCCGGAGCCCGTGTATGAGCGCCTCGTACTCGGC
The DNA here is from genome assembly GCF_018294505.1 of Triticum aestivum. NCBI lineage: Eukaryota > Viridiplantae > Streptophyta > Magnoliopsida > Poales > Poaceae > Triticum > Triticum aestivum. The sequence goes on from NC_057802.1 coordinate 105,447,883, forward strand.
CACATTGTTGGAGGTGGCAAAATGAATTTGCAATGTGTATCTAAGTTTGTCGCCCTTGGGAGAGGTGAGGACGATGCCGGCTCCCAAGCCGGTGCGCATCTTGGATCCATCGAAGTGCATCCGCCAATGAGTGGAGTCGGGAGCCGGAGGTAGGTACTGGGTCTCGGCCCAGTCGACAAGGAAGTTGGCCAATGCTTGGGACTTGATTGCGGTGCGTGGCTGGTAGAAGATCGTGTAAGGAGCCAGTGCAATGGCCCACTTAGCCACCCGGCCGGATGCATCCCGGCTGCCTATGATCTCAGCAAGCGGGGCGGTGCATACGACCATGATGGGATGCTCTTGAAACTAGGGCTTCAGCTTCTTGGTGGCGAAGTATACTCCATAGCACATCTTCTGGTAGTGCGGGTAGTTTTGCTTCGAGGTGGATAGTACTTCGCTCAAATAATATACCGGCCTCTGGACTAACTGAGCCCGGCCTTCTTCTGGGCGTTGGACCACAATAACTGTGCTGACCACTCGGCTAGTCGCGGCAATGTAAAGGAGCATGTGCTCTTTCTCAGTCGGCGCCACCAAGACAGGTGGCGTGGTCAGCATCTTCTTCAACTCATGAAAAGCTTGGTCTGCTTGGTCGTTCCACTCGAAGTGGGTGGACTTTTTCATGAGTCGGTACAGGGGGAGAGCCTTCTCTCCTAGCTGGCTGATGAAGCGGTTCAGGGAGGCCAGGCACCCGGTAAACTTTTGGACGTCTCGCAGCTTGGTAGGAATCTCCATTCTCTCTATGGCCTTGATCTTCACTGGGTTGCACTCGATGCCGCGTTCGGAGACCAAGAAGCCTAGAAGCTGGCTGGCTGGTACTCCGAACACACATTTCTCAGGGTTGATCTTGATTTGAAACCGGCGCAGATTGTCAAATGTTTCTCCGAGGTCTTCCAGCAGGGTGCCGCGCTTCTCCGTCTTCACCACAATATCGTCTACATAGACGTGGGCATTTCTGCCGAGTTGCTTGAGGAGGCATTTCTGCATGCAACGCTGAAAAGTGGCACCAGCATTTCTCAAGCCGAATGTTATAGTCAGGTAGCAGAAAGCTCTGAATGGTGTGATGAAGGCGGTCATCAGGCGGTCGGCTGGATCTAGCTTGATCTGATGGTAGCCTGAGTAAGCATCCAAGAAACTCAACAGCTCGCATCCGGCTATGGAGTCTATCACTTGGTCGATTCGAGGTAAGGCGAACAGATCTTTGGGGCAAGCTTTGTTGAGGCTGGTATAATCTATACACATGCGCCATTTATTGTTTTTCTTCAACACCAGGACCGGGTTGGCAAGCCATTCTGGAAAAAAACACCTCCATAATGAAGCCGGCTGCCAGAAGCCAGGCTATCTCTTCTCCTACAATCCTTCTCTTTTCCTCCGACAGTCGGTGGAGAGGTTGTTTGACTGGTTTTGCATCTGCTCGGACGTGTAGCTTGTGCTTGGCGAAATCCTTCGGAACACCCGGCATGTCCTTTGGGGACCATGCAAAGATGCCCCGATTCTCACGGAGGAAATTGACGAGCTCGCCTTCCTATTTGCTGTCCAGGTTTGCTCCAATGACGGCAAACCTCTCTGGGTTCTCCGGGTCCAGAGGTATCTTCTTTGTTTCCTTGGCCGGCTGGAAGGAGCCTTGAGCATCATATTCCTTGGGGCCAGGGGACAGGGCCGGCTGCTTGCCAGCCATGGCCACAACTCGGTCCAGCATCTTTTTTTCTTCGGCAATCACGAGGGACTGGACCAGCCGACTACTGGCTGCAGCACACTCAGAGGATTTCTTGTAGTCTCCGGGTATGGTGATGATCCCCTTTGAACTTGGCATCTTCATATTGAGGTAGGCGTAGTGGGGCACAGCAACGCGTGGTAAGGGCTCTCTAGATCCAGCACTTCAAACCAGATTGCTTCTCGGCGGAAGTGATCCTTGTCTCCGAAGAGAACATCCATCTGGATCATGCCGATTGGTGAGCAGGACATGCCGGGTACGATGCCATGGAACACAGTCCGGCTAGGCATGAGTTGCTTCGTCTTGATGTTCAGCTTCTCCATGGTGTCACGGTACAGTATGTTGATTCTGCTCCCACCGTCAATCAGTACACGGGAGAAACGGGCAGCTCGCCTTTCTGTCGCGAGGGTGGCGTCCAATACCAATGCATAAGATCCGGGAGACGGCATCACCTCTGGGTGATCAGCCCGGCTCCAGCTGATAGGCTTCTCAGACCAATGCATAAACTCTGGGTTGTTAGAGGCGACCGCGTTGACTTCTTGGTGCTGTCGGCCCCGACTGCGCCTGTCTTCAGTTTGGCTTGTAAAGACGACGTAGGCGGCGTGCTCGTCCGGGAACTCGTCTTGAATGGCTCCGTATGCTGGTCGCGCAGCCGACTGCTGAGGGGCCGGAGGCGGCTGGCCATCAGGTGGAGGCGGCACCAGCCCCTCGCCTTTGGAGATCCGCGTGAGCCAATGACACTTCCGAGTCGTGTGGTTGGACGGCTTCGCACCGCTGTGGAACCTGCAGGGGGCATCGAGGGTTTGCTCGTAGGAGAAAGCCAGCTGCCAAGCCGGCCTGCCGCCCTTCTGCTTCTTGGGCATGGGCTGCTCTTCAGGTTGTTCATCTTCGACTGTGGCTACTTGCCGACTGGTGGAAGGCGACATAGGGGCCTTGCGCTTGTTGTCGTTCTGGTAAGGGCGTCGACTGGAGTCACCAGTCGGCGTCTTGGGAGCCAGAGCGAGCACCTTTCCAGAGGCATCCACTCGAAGCTCGGTCTTTATTGAAGAGTCGGCCGTGGCATACTTGTCTGCTATGATCAGCAGCTCGTCGAGGGTAGTCGGCTTGTCGCAGAGGAGCCGGTGCTTGAGGAGGGTGCCCTCTCGGCACCCGACGGTGAAGTACTGTATGGATTGAACCTCGTGCACCCCTTCGCAGGAGTTGCGGAGCTCGGCCCAACGTGTGAGGTAGTCGCGAGTTGATTCGCCGACCCTTGGAAGCACAAGGAGAGCTGGCGGGGCTTGGGAGGCCGCTTGTATGTGCTGATGAAATTGCGGATGAAGACTTCCGTGAAGTCTAGCCAGCTATTGATGTTGTAGGGCTTGAGGCTGTTCAACCAAGTGTGTGTCGTGCCTTGAAGCATGAGCGGGACGTACTTCACGGCAACGCGCCTGTTGCCGTTCGCTATGCGGACTGCGGTGGAGTAGTCGATCAACCAGTCTTCCGGCTTCACGGAGCCATTGTACTTTGGCGTGTGTCTTGGCAGTGAGAACCCTTTGGGGAAGGGCTCGTCGCGGATGCGGGGGCCAAAGCAAGGCGGGCCGACATCATCTTCTTCTTCTAGCGCCAGGGATCGCGCTAGGCGGTCGATCCGGTGGCGGGCGTCATTCTTGCCGACTCCTTCGCGGTGGCCTAGTCGGCCGCCGAGAGTCGGATGTGTAACAGGCGGCGGGGTGGGATATCTCTCCCCACAAGGCGGGGGAGGAGGCGGATCGCCTCGTCGTTCCACAGCTCGGGGGCGGCCTTCTGCGTCGCGCTCGATGGTGAGTCGAGTCCGACTGCGGCTAGCAGCCGTCTCCTTGTCTTTTCTCGCGCGGGCGCCATCTGCAGTCGGTGTCCAGGATGTCGCGCCGTGCTCTTAGCGTGGGGGAGGACTTTCAGCGCGGGCGCTGGCTTCAAGCCGATCCGCGGCCACGTCGATCAGCTGCTGGATGTGTCTAGTCATGTAGGGGAGCTCGTCGGCCCCCAGCCCGTTCAGCTCGTCCACGGCCGCCTGAGCGGCACGCGGGTTCTCGAGTGGCGTGGCGTAGACTGGGCAGTCTGCTCCCAGCATGCTGGCGATGGCCGCGCCGCGCTTCTTGACGATGCCAGCTCAGCTCGGCCCGCCAGGAGGCGGCGTACCAAAGGCGGCATGGTCGACTTCGCACTGGTGAGCCTCAGTGAGGCGTCTCATGGATGCTATCTTCTGGCCCTCCGCGATGAGGGCGAGGCGGCGTGCCTCCAGTGTCTCGGCGTCGGCGTTGGCCGGGATGGGGCGGACAAGTCGTGTAACGCTGCTTGTAGGGCGTCGTGGGCGTTCTCACCTGAGGCGGCGCCATGGCTGATGACCAGCACCTCGGTGACAGCGCTGCTGCCACTGTCGGCTCGAGGAAGAGGGTCGTCGATGATCACCACGTTGGTGGGGAAGGCGTCAAGTGATGCCGTGTCGGAGTCGACAAGCATCGGGTCGGTGGAGCCGACCGATTCCAAGACCAGAGCAAGCTCGCTGGAGACGTGAAGCTGGTCGAGGAGGCTGACGAGGCGGCTCTCGGGGCAGTCTTTGCCCGCGTCGGGCGCAGGCTCGTTAGAGATGCGAGCCTCGCCAAGAAGATCGGCGAGGCAGCTCGCCGCGCAGGCGTCATCGACGCCTTGCAGCGCGTTGGGGCAAGTGCCATCGGGCGCGCCGGGCTGGCTACGCTCGCTGGGAAGGAAAAGGGTTCCCGTCCAGAACAGGTCTCCGGACGACGGTGCACCTGGCCCCACGGTGGGCGCCAAATTTTGGGTGGTAGGTGCGACATATGCCAACGGGTGGCTTATCATTGTGGGAGCCAGTAAGACATCGCCGGTGCCTGGAAACGGGATAAGGCGAAGACATGCACGTCGGCGAATCTTACCCAGGTTCGGGGCTCTCCGTGGAGATAACACCCCTAGTCCTGCTCTGCGGGGATTCCGCATGATCACTAGATCAACACAAGTGGCTACAAGTGTCTCCTTGAGCTGTTTGGCTAGAGGAGAAAGAAGGGCAAGGCTAGCTCTCCTCTTCTCTCAATGTGGTGTCTAAAACTCTAAGAGATCAACCCTTTGCATGGGTGCCCCGGGGGGTTTATATAGGCCTACCCCCCGGGGGTACAATGGTAATCCGGCTGGACGCGGGTCCTAGCCGTCAGTGTCTGTATTCGTCGGCTTCTCCGCCGGCCGCTGGGGCCCGCCGACTGGTGGGTCCCGCCGGCTTCTGGCCTCTTGGCCGACAATCTGGCCCCACCGCCTGGTGGTCTTGTTGGTGGCTGGTTACTGTAGCCTTGCCCCTGATGACGAGGGCTTTGCCGAGGTAAGCATGGCTACAGTGCCGCCGCCTGGCTGGCTCTCACTGTAGCCTTACCTCATCTTGTCTCCTTAATGATGCACATACTTCGAGGGAGGGAGGTAGCCGGCTATTGGGAGCTGGCTACGCCCAGGCCGACTGTGGGAGGCTTGGCCGCCTTCGAGCTTCTCTCTGGCTGAAGGGGCCCGCTGCCCGCGGGCCGTACTGACAGCCTGTCGTGGGTGGCGTCATGGTCAACATGGTAACAGTGCCGCGCCGGACGGGGATGGCCGACCCGTGCGGCACACTGTGGCCATGCGTGCTCCGGGATTCGGGGGTGGCAAGCTGTACTATAGCCACGCCTCATCTCGTCACCGTTATGTGGGTGCAGCCCTTGAGGGTGCAATCTTGGCCGCTTGCCGGGAGCCGGTCTTCTTGCGGCCGGCTTCTGGGAGTCGGTCCTCTTGTGGCCGGCTTCTTGGAGTCGGTCCTCTCGTGGCCGGCTTCTTGGAGTCGGCCATCTTGTGGCTCTCTTCGGGAGGGTTTTTAGGGCCGGGCCGTCTTCCCGTAGTCGGTCCGTGAGATAGCCGGCCAGGGGAAGGCGGCCCTGTGTTTTGGGTGCTTGAAGGCTCGATCGGCCCGATAATTTTTTGAAGAGCCAGGGGGAGTCGGTTAGGCTACCCGTGGCCATTTACTCCGACATAAAAAGTTGGAGATCCGGGAATACCAACTATACCTTGCTCTATCAAAAAGAATTATGTGAAAACTGCTTTGTGTGATTTAGTAGCTGTTGTTAGTGTTATGCCTTTCTCTTTATATAAAAGACTTGACTTGAAGAAACTCACACCTATTGAAATATCTTTGCAAATGGCTGACAAATCAACTGCCATACCTATCGGTATCTATGAGGATGTGCCCGTTGTTGTTGCTAATGTTACTATTTGACTGACTTTGTTATACTTGAGATGTCCCAGGACGACAACATGTCGATTATCCTTAGTAGACCCTTCTTGAATACTGCAGGGGCTGTTGCAATAAAAGCAAGCTCACTTTTCATATTAATGGTAATAAGCATACGGTTCACTTCCTGAAGAAACAATTCCAAGTGAATGGTATTAATGTTATTGAAAAATCTCCGACAATCACTATTGGAAGTTTCCAAATACCTCAACCTACCGTCAAAAAGAAATATGAAATGCTTATTGTTGGGGACATTCATATCCCCATTAAGGTAACTTAGTGATTTACGAAAGTTCTTCGGTTTCATGCTAATCGAAAGTGGTTGTTAATAAGACCTGATCAACCTTATTAATGGATCATTTTTGAGCGGTATGAAGTTGATGAATTTAGTAAGCACTACCTTCTATCTCTATCTTTTGTTTTATTTTTTATTAAAATAAAATGCCATGCTTTGTCTGTTTTCTGAATTTTCCGTGCAATAAAGAAATGACCCAAAAATAAAAGGTCTCAGAATGCCATGAAAACTTAATACGATTTTTTTCTGAACATTTATGAATTTCTGGTGCAAATAATATCAGTGGGGGGTGCACCAAGTGGGCACAACCCACCTGGGCGCGCCAGGAGCCCCAGGCGTGCCCTGGTGGGTTGTGGTCCCCACGTGGGCCCCCTCACTTACCTCTTCATCCCACATCATCACTTACCTCTAGAAAAAAATCTCCATTGCTCTCTCTCCCGTGTTCTTGCTCTCAAACCCGCGGGTTTCGATCTCTTTGCTCGAAGCTCCGTTTCTGAAACTGTTTTGGGGGATTGTTGCTTGGTATGTGACTCCACCGTTTGTCCAATTAGTTTTTGTTTTAGTGGTTTATACTTTGAATAATTTGCTACTCTTGGTGCTGCTGTAGATGAGCTTGCATGTTAAATTCTTAGTGTTCTAAGTAGTTTGAATGCTTGTTATGGTCTCTATGTATCCCTATGAGTAGTTGCTATCAATTTTATGAAGTTTTGTTGACAAATTTTTGTCACCACACATTTTTTATTTTTAGAAAAATTTTACGCGGACATGAATATCTTCAAGAAGTTTGGCTCTAAGAAGAACTCCAAGGGTGTTATTGGGGAGTCTTCTAACAGTGATCTCCACCCTCGGAGGTTGGCGGAGGTATGGCCGTGCGAATAGCCGCACACCCCGTTCCTGGAAGAGCCTGTGTGTTGCTAATGCCGGCCTCATCGACTTCATCACAGATGAGTGTAACTAGCACCATATCCTAACAAACATCTTTGTTCAGAGTTTTACTTTCCTGCCTAGAAATAATCCTCCTGAAGTGAGCTTTGATTTATATGATGAAAACCATCAGATACCACTTACTGAATTTTGTGACATATGCATGATCCCTTCTGATGGGAGTTTAGCTGAGCCTAGGCCGGCTGGGTTTGAAGCCTTTTATCGCACTTTGACAGTGGGAGATGTGAGAGGGGTGTCAGCCACCACAGCTGCTAGTATACACTTTCCTGCCGTACGTTATTCTGCTTTATTTGTTGCTAGGTGCTTGCTTGCTAGAAAGAAAGAAAGTGAGCTTAGCACACCAGACTTTGTTGTTTTACGTCGGGCACTAGAGGGCGACAACACTCATAGCTTGGGAGCTATTGTGGCTCGTCGCCTCCATCTTAATAAATCCGAGGGGGAAATACATGGTGGGATTTTTGCTACTCGTTTGGCGGCCCACTTTACTGTTGGGATACACCCTCATGACTACCCGCTCACCAAGTTTTACATAGACCGAGCAGGCATGGATCACCACCAATTCACTGACAATAACTCTCCTGGCATTCCCATTCCTTATAACCTGGTCTTTAGCGTTAAAACTCGTGATATTATTCCCTTGCCTACACCTGCTTTGTTTGATTCTGCTGCCAGGGGCGGATATAGGATTATGCCTGCGGACATCATCGCCTACCGAAACGCTCAGGCTGCTACGGAGGCGGCACAGGAGGAGCCTCGGCAAAGGGATGAGTGGATGCCTGCTCCTCAGGATCCCTACTACCCTCCAGGCTACTGATTGATTACCAACTTAGGCCAAAAGCCTAAGCTTTGGGGAGTACGTGTTTCTCACCGACATTACGTTCATGTCTACATATCATTCTATTTGTCGGTGTTCACACTTTTTCATTGTATCATCCATGCTTAGATTTATTTTCTTGCTTTCTTCTTGTGTGTTTGAAAAACTTTAGAAAAAACAAAAAAATTAGTTGTAGTAGTTTACTTTCTATGCATGCTTAGTAGTAGCACCAAAAAGAAAAACCCAAAAATATTTCCTTGTTCTTCTTTTACTTGTTGGGAGCTTTCCCGTGTAAATAGTTTTTCTCGCTTTTGCTTTTCTCTTTTATTTGCCTGTTCAAGGAAGCCAAAAACTCCAAAAAATATTTCAGTGTGTTTCTCTGAATTTATTTTTCTTCTATTCGAGTTGTACCGAGGAGAAGACCATGATGAAAATGTTGAGTGGTTCTCATATGAATTACTGTTGAACTAATAAAGAGCACATTTTACCTTGTCTTCTCCTGTTGAATAAAATGTTTGCAGATTCCAGCTTAGTCCACGACACTCTTGCACTATTAATATTTTCATATCGTTCGGTCGTGCAAGTGAATGGCAATAATGACGATATTCGATGAACTGGCCGTGGCAGAGAGAAACTGGTATGAACTCGACTTGTTCTGTTTGTGTAAATATGTTTAACCTAGTATCCATGATTCAGCCCATTATGATTAAACATGTTTGCAATGACAATTAGAGATTATAATTTCTCGTTCCATGCATAAGTAGCTGGGAGTTGATAATGATGATATCAACATAGCGCTAAAATGATTGTGATGTAGCATGATGATATGGTATCCTCCTCTGAACGTTCGAGTAGCTTGACTTGGCACATGTTCATGCATGTAGTTGAATCAAAACCAACATAGCCTCTATATTATCTATGTTCATGGTGTTCATATCCTACTCATGCTAGTGTCCAATGTTACTTATGCATAATGCATGGTCATGATCGTTGTTGCTCTCTAGCTGGCCGCTTCTTAATCAAATTGGTAGCCTTCGCCTGTACTAAGTGGGAACTCTGCTTGTACATCAAAAACCTTGAACCCAAAGTTATTCCAGATGAGTCCACCATACCTACCTATATACGGTATTACCCTACCATCCTAAGTAAAATTGCATGTGCTACCTCTAAAAATTCGAAAAATTATCATTTTTGTGTGCCTGGATCGTTCATGGAACGACAAGAGGTGGTCGGTATCATCCATGCTAAGCGGGTTATTCTCAAGTCGAGTATTTATTCACTCTCCATCGCACGAGAAAAGGGCGGTAATAGGGATTCCCAATCCCGAACTCAAAAATGTAAATAATTAAACAAAACTTCCCCAGGACTGTTGTTGGTATGGACGGCACCCGTTGTTTCGGACAAGCCGTGGAGTGTGATTGATGGTGGAGGGGAGTAAACCTTTACTTTTATCGCTTGGGAACCGCCACTAGCGTGCTTAGCATGGAAGATGTTCATAACTGATGGTCATGAAGTAAATGAGAAGGGTGCATGTCCCAAAATATCATTTATCTCTGTTTTAAAAATTGAGCTCTAGCACCTCTGCAAATCACTGCTTCCCTCTGCGAAGGGACTATCTCTTTACTTTTATGTTGTGTCATCACCTTCTAAAACAAGCGCCAGAAACTGAGAGAGCACAGTTGTCATGATTTATGCATTATGTGTAGCTAATGTTGGGTGCATCATGACTAGATCTTTTCTACCATGAATTACAATGTTTAGTCGCTGCTTGAACTTTGCAGGTGCTCTGCATTTATGTTTTGCTGTCTCAGAAAGGGCTAGCGAGATACCACTATTGTCATATTATATCATGGTTGTTTTGACAATGTGTTGCTGTTTGAGATATCTTATTATTGCTCGCTAGCTGATTATGTCATCGATATGAGTTAATATAATCTTTATGAGTTATTGTCGACAAGGTTAGTTATAATGTTGGCCAAAAACCTGGATGTTGTTTAAGCTTATTTATGCAAACAAGAGTAAAAGAGTTTGTAGAAGTTTTTCTTTCTCACTTTCAGTTTATCAACTGAATTGCTTGAGGACAAGCAAAGGTTTGAGCTTGGGGAAGTTGATATGTCTCCAACGTATCTACTTTTTCTCACGCTTTTCCTGTTGTTTTGGACTCTTATTTGCATGATTTGAATGAAACTAACACCGGACTGACGCTATTTTCAGCAGAACTACCATGGTGTTGTCTTTGTGCAGGAATAAAAGTTCTCGGAATGGAACTATACTTTGCGAGGATTTTTTATGGAATAAATGAAGATGTTTGGAGCCAACAACCACCAGAGAGGGGCCCCTCGTTGGGCACAACCCACCAGGGCACGCCCCCCTCTCCTAGCACACCCAGGTGGGTTGTATCCACCTGGTGGCCCCGCTGACCACCCCTCTAGTACTATAAATTCACACATTTCCAAAAAAAATCAGGGAGAAAGAATTATCACGTTTCACGAGACAGAGCCGCCGCCAAGCCCTGTTCTTCCTCGGGAGGGCAGATCTGGAGTCCGTTTGGGGCTCCGGAGAGGGGGATGTTCGTTGTTCGTCATCACCAACCAATCTCCATCGCCAATTCGATGATGCTCCCCACCGGGGTGAGCAATTCCTTCGTAGGCTCGCTGGTCGGTGAGGAGTTGGATGAGATTCATCATGTAATCGAGTTAGTTTTGTTAGGGCCCGATCCCTAGTATCTACTATGTTCTTAGATTGAGGTTGCTATGACTTTGCTATGCTTAATGCTTGTCACTTTGGGCCCGGGTGCCATGAACTCAGATCTAAACCGTTTATGAATTCATCATTATATCCATGTTTTAGATCCGACCTTGCAAGTTATAGTCACGTACTACATGTTATGATCCGGCAACCCCGGAGTGACAATAACCGGGCCCACTCCCGGTGATGACCAAGGTACTGTATTGAACTCATTATTTATTTATATTGGTGTTAAACTTACTGTATTCCAACTTCTCTATGGTTTATAAACTATTTTACTAGCCATAGATTCATCAAAATAAGCAAACAACACACGAAAAACAGAATCCGTCAAAAACAGAACAGTCTGTACTAATCTGTAACTAATGCAAAGTTCTGGAACTCAAAAAATTCTACCAGAATAGGACGACCTGGAAAATTTGTTTATTGATCTACTTCAATTGGAATCAATATTTTATCATGTTCTGGTGATTTTTAACAATTGTTTTCGTGAACAGAAAGTTTCTGGAATTTTCAGCAAGATCAAATAACTATCATCCAAGAAGGTCCTATAGGTTTGACTTGGCACAAACACTAATTAAAACATAAAAACAAATCTAACCAGAGGCTAGATCAAATATTTATTCCAAAACAGAAGCAAAAAATTGGGTTGCCTCCCAACAAGCGCTATCGTTTAACGCCCCTAGATAGGCACAAAAACAAGGATAGATCTAGGTATTGCCATCTTTGGTAGGCAATCCATAAGTGGCTCTCATAATAGATTCATATGGTAATGTAATTTTCTTTCTAGGGAAGTGTTCCATGCCTTTCCTTAACGGAAATTCGAATCTAATATTCCCTTCCTTCATATCAATAATTGCACCAATCGTTCTAAGGAAAGGTCTACCAAGAATAATCGGACATGATACGTCCATTTTTGCATCATGTTTACCTACTGTTATTTATAATGTTTTTATGCATAATAATGCTTTTTGGAGTAATTCTAATGCCTTTTCTCTCATAATTTGCAAGGTTGATAACCCACAAGTATAGGGGATCGCAACAGTTTTCGAGGGTAGAGTATGCAACCCAAATTTACAGATTCGACACAAGGGGAGCCAAAGAATATTTGAAGGTATTAGCAGGTGAGTTGTCAATTCAACCACACCTGGAGATTAATTATCTGCAGCAAAGTGATCTGTAGCACAGTAGTTTGATAGTTTTGATAATAGTGGCAGCAGCAACGGTAACAGTAACAGTGATAGCAGTAATTTGTAGCAAGTGTAACAGTGATGATAGCAATAGTAATGCAGCAAGATCAATATGAATAAATTCGTAGGCATTGGATCAGTGACTTGTTGGATGATATTCATCATGTAACAGTTATAACCTAGGGCGATACGGCACTAGCTCCAGTTCATCGATATAATGTACGCATGTATTCCATAAATAGTCATACGTGCTTTATTAAAAGAACTTGCATGACATCTTTTGTCCTACCCTCCCGTGGCAGCGGGGTCCATATTGGAAACTAAGGGATATTAAGGCTTTTAATAGAGAACCGTAACAAAGCATTAAGACATAGTGAACACATGAACTCCTCAAACTACGGTCATCACCGGGAGTGGGCCCGGTTATTGTCACTCCGGGGTTGCCGGATCATAACATGTAGTACGTGACTATAACTTGCAAGATCGGATCTAAAACATGGATATAATGATGAATTCATAAACGGTTTAGATCTGAGTTCATGGCACCCGGGCCCAAAGTGACAAGCATTAAGCATAGCAAAGTCATAGCAACCTCAATCTAAGAACATAGTGGATACTAGGGATCGGGCCCTAACAAAACTTACTCGATTACATGATGAATCTCATCCAACTCCTCACCGACCAGCGAGCCTACGAAGGAATTGCTCACCCCGGTGGGGTGCATCATCGAATTGGCGATGGAGATTGGTTGGTGATGACGAACAACGAAGATCCCCCTCTCCGGAGCCCCAAACGGACTCCAGATCTGCCCTCCCGAGGAAGAACAGGGCTTGGCGGCGGCTCTGTCTCGTGAAACATGATAATTCTTTCTCCCTGATTTTTTTTGGAAATATGTGAATTTATAGTACCAGAGGGGTGGTCAGCGGGGCCACCAGGTGGGTACAACCCACCTGGGTGTGCTAGGAGAGGGGGGCGTGCCCTGGTGGGTTGTGCCCAACGAGGGGCCCCTCTCTAGTGGTTGTTGGCTCCAAACATCTTCATTTATTCCATAAAAAATCCTCGAAAAGTTTCGTTCCATTCCGAGAACTTTTATTTCTGCACAAAAATAACACCATGGTAGTTCTGCTGAAAACAGTGTTAGTCCGGGGTTAGTTTCATTCAAATCATGCAAATTAGAGTCCAAAACAAGAGGAAAAGCGTGAGAAAAAGTAGATACGTTGGAGACGTATCAACTCCCCCAAGCGTAAACCTTTGCTTGTCCTCAAGCAATTCAGTTGATAAACTGAAAGTGAGAAAGAAAAACTTTTACAAACTCTTTTGCTCTTGTTTGCATAAATAAGCTTAAACAGCACCCAGGTTTTCAGTCAGCATTATAACTAACCATGTCAACAATAGCATTTAAAGATTATAATGACTCATATCAATGACATAATCACCTAGCGAGCAATAATAAGATATCTCAAACAGCAACACTTTGTCAAAACAACCATGATATAATATGACAATAGTGGTATCTCGCTAGCCCTTTTTGAGACGCAAAACATAAATGCAGACCACCTCCAAAGTTCAAGCAGCGACTAAACATTGTAATTCATGGTAGAAAAGATCCAGTCATGATGCACCCAACATTCGCTATACACAATGCATAATTCATGACAGCTGTGCTCTACTCAGTTTCTGGCGCTTGTTTATAGAAGGTGGTGACACAGCATAAAAGTAAATAGAAAGTCCCTTCGCAGAGGGAAGCAGTGATTTGCAGAGGTGCTAGAGCTCAATTTTTAAAATAGAGATAAATGATATTTTGGGGCATGCCCCCTTCTCATTCACTTCTCGACCATCACTTATCAACATCTTCCATGCTAAGCACGCTAGTGGCCGTTCCCAAGCGGAAAGTAAAGGTTTTGACTCCATTGGGAGTTTTTGTTTGATTATTCAAGAGATGAACTCTTTTTCATGTTTCCAGTTTGGGACTGGGCATCCCTATTACCGCCCATTTCCTCGTGCAATGTCGAGTGAATAAACACTCGACCTGAGGATAACCCACTTAGCACGGAAGATATCGACCACCTCCTGTCGTTCTATGAACGATCCAGGCACACAAAACGGATAATTATTTAGAATTTTTTTTAGAGGTGGCACATGCAAATTACTAAGGAAGGCAGGGTAATACCGTATAAAAGTAGGTATGGTGGAATCATCTGGAATAACTTTGGGTTCAAGGTTTTTGATGTACAAGCAGAATTCCCACTTAGTACAGGTGAAGGATAGCAATGAAGATTAAGAAGCGGCCAGCTAGAGAGCAACAACGATCATGACCAGGCATTATGCATAAGTAACATTGGACACTAGCATGAGTAGGATATGAACACCATGAACATAAATATTATAGAGGCTATGTTGGTTTTGATATAACTACATGCATGAACATGTACCAAGTCAAGCCACTCGAACATTCAGAGGAGGATACCGTATCATCATACTACATCACAATCATTTTAACGCTATGTTGATATCCAATATAAATCATTATCAACTCCTAGCTACTTATGCATGGCATGAGAAACTATAATCTCTAATTGTCATTGCAAACATGTTTAATCATAATGGGCTGAATCATGGGCACTAGGTTAAACATATTTACACAACAACAAGAAGTCGAGTTCATACCAGTTTCTCTTTGCCATGGCCAGCTCATCGAATATCGTCATTATTTCCTTTTACTTGCACGACCGAATGATAAGAAAATAATAATAGTGCCATGGACTAAGATAGAATCTGCAAAACATTTTATTCAACAGGAGAAGACAAGGTAAAATGTGCTATTATTGGTTCAACAGTTATTCATATGAGAGCCACTCAACATTTTCATCGTGGTCTTCTCCTTGGTAAGACTCTAATAAAAAGAAAAGAAATTCAGAGAAACACACTGAAATATTTTTGGAGTTTTTGGTTTTTCTTCAACAAGCAAATACAAGGAAAAAGCAAAAACGAGAAAAACTATTTACACGGGAAAGCTCCCAACAAGGAAATCTTTTTGGAATTTCTTTTTAGTTCTACTACTAAGCATGCATGCAAAGTAAATTACTACAACTAATTTTTTTTGTTTTTCTAAAGTTTTTCAAACACACAAGAAGAAAGCAAGAAAATAAATCTAAGCATGGATGATACAATGAAAAAGTGTGAATACCGACAAATAGAATGATATGTGAACATGAATATAATGTCGGTGAGAAACACGTACTCCCCCAAGCTTAGGCTTTTGGCCTAAGTTGGTAATCGATCAGTAGCCTGGAGTGTAGTAGGGATCCTGAGGAGCGGGCATCCATACATCCCACTGCTGAGGTGCCTGTGCAGCTTCTGCAGCAGCGTGAGCGTTCCAATAGGCGAGGATGTCTGCAGGCATAATCTGGTATCCGCCCATCGCAACAGAATCAAACAAAGCAGGTGCAGGAAGGGGATAACATCATGAGTATCAACGCTATAAACCAAGTTATAAGGAATGGCAATGTTAGGGTGATCATGTGCAAGAAAATGATGGTGATGCATGGCTGCCTTGTCTAAGTAAACCTTGGTCAGGGGTAATCATGAGGGCGTATCTCAACCTCGAAGTGAGCCGCCAAACGAGTAGCAAAAATCCCACCATGTATTTTTCCCTGAGATTTATTAAGATGGAGGCGACGAGCCACAATAGCTCCCAAGCTATACGTGTTGTTGCCCTCTATTGCACGACATAAAACAGCGAGGTCTGGTGAACTAAGTGCACCCACCTTCTCCCTAGCAAGCAAGCATTTGGTAATGAAATATGCAAAGTAACGAACAGCAGGAAAATGTAAGCCACCGGCAGTGATGGCTGACACTTTCCTCTCATCACCCACTGTCAAAGTGCGACAAAAATCCTCAAACTCAGTCGGCCTAGGCTCAGCCAAGCTCCCATCAGATGGGATCATGCATATGTTGCAAAACTCAGTAAGTGGTATCTGATGGTTTTCAGCATATAAATCAAAACTCACTTCAGGAGGGTTATTCCTAGGCAGGAAAGTGAAACTTTGAACAAACATGTTTGTGAGGATTTGGTGCTGTACACACTCATCTGTGATGAAGTTGGTGAGACTGGCGTTGGCAAAAAATTGCATCAACTCCTCATGAATTCCAGCCTCTTGCAGGAACGGGGTATGCGGCCATTCGCACGGCCGTACCTCCGCCAACCTCCGAGGACGGAGATCACTGTCAGAAGACTCCCCAATAACACCCTTGGAGTTCTTCCTAGAGCCAAATTTCCTGAAGATATTCATGTCCGCGTACAATTTTTCCTATGAACAGAAATCTGAATTTTTAGTCCACAAAATTTTACAAACAAAACTTCACAAAACAAATAGCAACTACTCATAGGGAAACATAGAGGCCATAGCAAGCATTCAAACTACTTCGAACACTAAGAATTGAACATGCAAGCACACCTACAGCAGCACCAAGAGTAGTTATTTATTCCAAGTATAAACCACTAAAACAGAAACTAATTGGACAAGTGGTGGAGTCACATACCAAGAAATGCCCGAAACAATTTCGAAAACGGAGCTTCGAGCAAAGAGATCGAAATGCGCGGTTTCGGGAGCAAGAACACGAGAGAGAGAGAGAGAGAGAGAGAGAGAGAGAGAGCTAGAGTGATTTTTTCTGGAGGTAAGTGACCGTGTGGGAGGAAGAAGTAAGTGAGGGGCCCATGTGGGGACCACAACCCCCACGGCGCGCCAGGGGGTGCTGGCGTGCCCTGGTGGGTTGTGCCGACCAGGTGCTCCCCCCTCTGGTATTATTTGCACCAAATAATTTTAAATATTCAGAAAAAAAATCATATAAAATTTTCAGGGCATTCTAAGAACTTTTATTTTTGGGTCATTTTTTATTGCACGGGAAATTCAGAAAACAGACAAAACATGGCATTTATTTTACTTAACTAATAAAGATAGAGAATAAAAAGTAGGGACAGAAAGTAGTGCTTACTAAATTCATCAACCTCATACCGTTCAAAAATGATTCATTAATAAGGTTGATCAGGTCTTATTAACAACCACTTTCGATTAGCATGAAACCGAAGAACTTCCGTAAATCACTAAGTTACCTCAATGGAGATTTGCATCTCCCCAACAATAAGCATTTCATATTTCTGTTTGATAGTAGGTAGAGGTATTTGAAAACTTCCAATGGTGATTGTCGGAGATTTTTCAATAACATTAATACCATTCACATGGAATTGTTTCTTCGGAAAGTTCACCGTATGCTCACTACCATTAATATGAAAAGTGACCTTGCTTTTATTGCAATCAATAACAGCCCCTGCAGTATTCAAGAAGGATCTACCAAGGATAATCGACATGTTGTCGTCCTCGGACATCTCAAGTATAACAAAATCAGTCAAAATAGTAACATTAGCAACAACAACGGGCACATCCTCACAGATACCGATAGGTATGGTAGTTGACTTGTCAGCCATTTGCAAAGATATTTCAGTAGGTGTGAGTTTATTCAAGTCAAGTCTTTTATATAAAGAGAAAGGCATAACACTAACACCAGCTCCTAAATCACACAAAGCAGTTTTCACATAATTCTTTTTAATAGAGCAAGGTATAGTTGGTATTCCCGGATCTCCAAGTTTTTTAGGTACTCCATCTTTGAAAGTATAATTAGCAAGCAAAGTGGAGATTTCTGCTTCCAGTATTTTTCTCTTATTTGTGATGATGTCTTTCATATACTTTGCATAAGGAGGCATTTTCAAGATATCAGTCAAGCGAGTACGCAAAAAAGACTGGCCTCAGCATTTCAGCAAAGTGTTCAAATTCTTCATTGTCATTCTTTTTAGTTGACTTGGGTGGAAATGGCATAGGTTTTTGAACCCACGGTTCTCTTTCTTTACCGTGTTTCCTAGCCACAAAGTCTCTTTTATCATACCTTTTATTCTTAGGTTATGGGTTATCTAGATCAACAGGTGGTTCTATCTCAACATCATTATCTGGTTCTTTTTCATTTGGTTGAGCATCTTCATGAACATCAACGTTATCTTTTTCATTACTAGGTGGATGTTCATCACTAGATTGAGTTTCAGCATCAGAGATAGAAGTTTCATTTTCATTATCAGGAGGTTTTTCTATTTCAGGTTCATTAGAAGCATGCAAAGTCCTATCATTTTTCTTCTTCGTTTTCTTTTTAGAAGGACTAGGTGCACTAGTGTTATTTCTTTGTGAGTCTTGTTCAATTCTTTTTGGGTGTCCCTCAGGATAAAGTGGTTCCTGAGTCATTTTACCTCCTCTAGTTGCAACTCTAACAGCAAAGTCTTGCATATTATTATTCATTTCATCAAGCAATTCTCTTTGTGATTTAGCAACTTGTTCTAACTGAGTTTGTGCCATAGAAGCATGTTTTCCAACACCTCTAACATCATTTGAAATTCTGAATAACAAGTCACTCAAGCGAGCAATCATATCAGAATTACATTTCAATTGTTTCATAACATTTGCATTGAAGTGATCTTTTTTTCTAATGTAGTTTTCAAACTCATAAAGGCATTGACTAGGATGCATATTGTGAGGATTATCATTTTCATTGAACTTCATTAGAGAATTTACCTCTACCACCTTAGGCAGGGGTGGTGTATTAAGCCCATGTATTTCTTCAATAGGAGGTACATTTTTAACATCCTCAGCTTTAATACCTTTTTCCTTCATAGATTCCTTTGGCTCTTGCATATCTTCAGGACTGAGATATAATATACCCCTCTTCTTTGGAGTGGGTTTAGGCAGTGGTTCAGGAATAGTCCAATCATCATAACTTTTCAATATGTTATTCAATAATTCTTCAGCTTGAGCAATAGTTTGTTCCCTGAAAACACAACCAGCACAACTATCTAGGAAGTCTCTAGAGGCATCGGTTAGTCCATTATAGAAGATATCAAGTATTTCATTTTTATTAAGAGGATGATCGGGCAAAGCATTAAGTAGCTGGCAAAGCCTCCCTCAAGCTTGTAGGAGATTCTCTTCTTTACTTTCAACAAAGTTAAATATTTCATGTAAGGCAGCTTGTTTCTTATGAGCAGGAAAATATTTTTTAGAGAAGTAATAAATCATATCCTGGGGACTACGCACACAACCAGGAGCAAGAGTATTGTACCAAGCTTTAGCATCACCCTTTAATGAGAAAGGAAATAATTTCAGAATAAAGTCATAACGAGTTTTCTCATCATGAGTAAAAAGGGTGGCTATATCATTCAACTTAGTAAGATGTGCCACAACAGTTTCAGTTTCATAACCATGGAAAGGATCAGATTCAACCAAAGTAATTAACTCTGGGTCGAGAATTCATAATCCTTATTAGTAATACAGATAGGTGAAGTAGCAAACTTGGGATCACATTTGATTCTAGCATTCAGAGATTTTTCTTTATACTTGCATAGTAATTTCTCTAGATCATCTCTATCATTGCAAGAAAGAATATCTCTAGTTGCCTCCTCACTCATAACATAACCTTCCGGTACCTTAGGCAATTCATATCTAGGAAGGCTAGTTCTAGCAGGTGTTTCAGGAGTTTCGGTTTCAAGCTCATCATCAGATTCAACAACATCATGTTGTATTACTCTAGCAATTTGATCATCAAGAAAATCACCAAGTGGCACATCATCATTATCAAGCAAGGTACTAGCATCATCATAAGCATCACTCATAGTAGAAGTAGCATCATCAATAACTTGTGACAGATTAGAATTGATAGCACGTGGTGGTGTTGCAAGTTTACTCATAACAGAAGGTGAATCTAAAGCAGAACTGGATGGCAGTTCCTTACCTCCCCTCGTCTTTGAGGGTAATATCTTAGTCTTTGGATCCTTCAGATTCTTCATAGTGATAATATGATAATAATCCCAAGTGACTCAACAAATATTGCTATGCTCCCCAGCAATGGCGCCAGAAAAAGGTCTTGATAACCCACAAGTATAGGGGATCACAATAGTTTTCGAGGGTAGAGTATTCAACCCAAATTTATAGATTCGACACAAGGGGAGCCGAAGAATATTTGAAGGTATTAGCAGCTGAGTTGTCAATTCAACCACACCCGGAGATTAATTATCTGCAGCAAAGTGATCAGTAGCACAGTAGTTTGATAGTTTTGATAATAGTGGCAGCAGCAACGGTAACAGTAATAGTGATAGCAGTAATTTGTAGCAAGTGTAACAGTGATGATAGCAATAGTAACGCAGCAAGATCAATATGAATAAATTCGTAGGCATTGGATCGGTGACTTGTTGGATGATATTCATCATGTAATAGTTATAACCTAGGGCGATACGGCACTAGCTCCAGTTCATCGATATAAAGTAGGCATGTATTCCGTAAATAGTCATACGTGCTTTATTAAAAGAACTTGCATGACATCTTTTGTCCTACCCTCCCGTGGCAGCGGGGTCCATATTGTAAACTAAGGGATATTAAGGCCTCCTTTCAATAGAGAACCGGAACTAAGCATTAACACATAGTGAATACATGAACTCCTCAAACTACAGTCATCACCGGAAGTGGGCCCCGTTATTCTGGGGTTGCCAGGTCATAACACGTAGTAGGTGACTATAACTTGCAAGACCGGATCTGAAACATGGATATAAGGATGAATTCATAAACGGTTCTGATCTGAGTTCATGGCACCCGGGCCCAAAGTGACAAGCATTAAGCATAGCAAAGTCATAGCAACATCAATCTAAGAACATAGTGGATACTAGGGATCGGGCCCTAACAAAACTAACTCAATTACATGATGAATCTCATCCAACTCCTCACCGACCAGTGAGCCTACGAAGGAATTACTCACTCCCGGTGGGGAGCATCATGGAATTGGCGATGGAGATTGGTTGGTGATGACAAAGAACGAAGATCCCTCTCTCCGGAGCCCCAAACGGACTCCAGATCTGCCCTCCCGAGGAAGAACAAGGCTTGGCGGAGGCTTCGTCTCGTGAAACGTGATAATTCTTTCTCCCTGATTTTTTTCTGGAAATATGTGAATTTATAGTATCAGGGGGGTCGTCAGCGGGGCCACCAGGTGGGTATAACCCACCTGGGCGCGCCAGGAGAGGGGGGCGCGACCTTGTGGCTTGTGCCCAACCAGGGCCCCTCTCTGGTTGTTGTTGGCTCCAAAAATCTTCATTTATTCCATAAAAAATCCTTGCAAAATTTCGTTCCATTGTGAGAACTTTTATTTCTGCACAAAAATAACATCATGGTAGTTCAGCTGAAAACAACATCAGTTACTATTTATCATAAGAGACCGTTTTGGCCTCAAGAACGCTTTGCTTATCATAAGAGACCGTTTTGGCATGTCCTTTGCCTCAAAAGGATTGGGCTACCTTGCTGCACTTTTGTTACTATTATCATTACTTGCTCGTTACAAATTATCTTGCTATCAAACTACTCTGTTACTTACAATTTTAGCACTTGCAGACATTACCTTGCTGAAATCCACTTGTCATTTCCTTCTGCTCCTCGTTGGGTTCAACACTCTTCCTTATTGAAAAGACTACAATTGATGAAAAGAAGATATATCCTATTATTATCAGTGCTAACCTTTCAGAACATGAAGAAGAAAGATTATTGAAAGTTCTAAGGAAGCATCGGGCTGCTATTGGATATACTCTTGTTGGTTTAAAGGGCATTAGTCCCACTCTATGTCTGCACAAAATTAACATGGAACCTGATGCTAAACCAGTTGTTGATCACCAACGTCAGTTAAATCGGAAGATGAAACAGGTGGTAAGAACAGAAATATTAAAACTTCTGGAAGCATGTATAATCTATCCTATAGCTGATAGTAGATGGGTAAGTCATGTTCATTGTATCCCTAAGAAAGGAGGTATTACTGTTGTTCCTAATGATAAAAATGAACTTATTCCACAAAGAATTGTTACAGGTTATAGAATGGTAATTGATTTTAGAAAATTAAACAAAGCAACTAGAAAAGATCATTACACTTTGCCTTTTATTGATCAAATGCTAGAAAGATTATCTAAGCACACACATTTTTGCTTCCTTGATGGATATTCTGGTCTTTCACAAATACCTGTTTCTCAACCTAATCAAGAAAAGACCGCTTTTACTTGTCCTTTTGGAACCTATGCTTATAGACGTGTGCCTTTTGGTTTATGTAATGCACCTGCTACCTTTCAAAGATGCATGATGGCTATATTCTCTGACTTTTGTGAAAA
Source organism: Triticum aestivum (assembly GCF_018294505.1). NCBI lineage: Eukaryota > Viridiplantae > Streptophyta > Magnoliopsida > Poales > Poaceae > Triticum > Triticum aestivum. Next base: position 105,470,132 of record NC_057802.1, read on the forward strand.
GATTGTTGAGGTTTTCATGGATGACTTCTATGTCTATGGGAAGTCTTTTGATGATTGTTTAAGCAATCTTGATCGAGTTTTGCAGAGATGTGAACAAACAAATCTTGTCTTGAATTGGGAGAAGTGCCACTTTATGGTTAATGAAGGCATTGTCTTGGGTTATAAAATCTCTGAAAGAGGTATTGAAGTGGATCAAGCTAGGTTGATGCAATTGAGAAAATGCCATGTCCTAAGGACATCAAAGGTATTCGTAGTTTCCTAGGTCATGTTGGTTTCTATAGGAGATTTATCAAAGACTTTTCTAAAATTTCTAGGCCTCTTACTAATCTTTTGCAAAAGGATATTCCTTTTGTTTTTTATGATGATTTTCTTGAAGCCTTTGAAACACTCAAGAAAGCCTTAATTACTTTACCTATTGTTCAACTACATGATTGGAACTTGGCTTTTGAAATTATGTGTGATGCTAGTTATTATGTTGTTGGTGATGTTCTAGGACAAAGAGTTGATAAGAAATATAATGTTATTCATTATGCTAGTAAAACTCTAGATAGTGCTCAAAGAAATTATGCTACTACTGAAAAAGAATTCTTAGCAGTGGTGTTTGAGTGTGATAAATTTAGACCTTATATTGTTGATTCCAAAGTAACTGTTCACACAGACCATGCTGCTATTAAATATCTTATGGAAAAGAAAGATGCTAAAACTAGACTTATTCGTTGGGTTCTCTTGTTACAAGAATTTTATTTACATATCATTGATAGAAAAGGAGCTGAGAACCCCGTAGCTAATAACTTGTCTAGGCTTGAAAATGTGCTTGATGACCCACTACCTATGGATGATAGTTTTCCTGATGAGTAGTTAGCTGCAATAAATGTTGCTAATAGTACTCCTTGGTGTGGTGACTATGCTAATTACATTGTTGCTAAATATTTTCCACCTAGCTTTACATACCAACAAAATAAAAAATTATTCTATGATTTAAGACATTACTTTTGGGATGACCCATATCTTTATAAAGAAGGAGTAGATGGTATTATTAGACGTTGTGTACCTGAGCATGAACAGGGACAAATCCTACGGAAATGTCACTCTGAGGCTTATGGAGGACATCATGCTGGAGATAGAACTGCTCATAAGGTATTGCAGTCTGGATTTTATTGGCCTACTCTCTTCAAGGATGCCCGTAAGTTTGTCTCATCTTGCGATGAATGTCAAAGAATAGGTAATATCGGTAAGCGTCAAGAAATGTCTATGAATTATTCACTTGCTGTTGAACCGTTTGATGTTTGGGGATTTGATTACATGGGACATTTTCCTTCCTCTAATGGGCATACACATATTTTGGTTGCTGTTGATTATGTTACTAAATGGGTAGAAGCTATTCCAACCAGTAGTGCTGATCACAACACCTACATTAAAATGCTTAAGGAAGTTATTTTCCCAAGGTTTGGAGTCCCTAGATATTTAATGACTGATGGTGGTTCACACTTTATTCATGGTGCTTTCCGTAAAATGCTTGCCAAGTATGATGTTTACCATAGAATTGCATCACCCTATCATCCTCAGTCTAGTGGTCAAGTTGAACTTAGCAATACAGAAATAAAACTAATTTTACAAAAGACTGTCAATAGGTCAAGGAAGAATTGGTCTAAGAAATTAGATGATGCACTTTGGGCCTATAGAACAGCATATAAATATCCTATGGGTATGTCTCCTTATAAAATGGTTTATGGAAAAGCTTGTCACTTGCCTCTTGAATTAGAACATAAAGCATTTTGGGCAGTTAAAGAACTCAACTATGATTTCAAACTTGCTGGTGAAAAGAGGTTATTTGATATTAGCTCACTAGATGAATGGAGAACCCAAGCATATGAAAATGCAAAGTTATTCAAAGAAAAAGGTTAAAAGATGACATGACAAAAGAATCCAAAAGCGTGAGTTTAAAGTCGGAGAATATGTTCTTTTGTACAACTCTCGTTTTAGATTTTTTGCAGGGAAGCTCCTCTCAAAATGGGAAGGCCCATATGTCATCGAGGAGGTTTACCGGTCTGGTGCCATCAAAATAAATAATTCCAAAGATACTAACCCGAAGGTTCTCAATGGGCAACGAATAAAGCATTATATCTCAGGTACGCCTATTAATGTTGAAAGTAATATTATCCAAACTTTGACACCGGGAGAACACATAAAAGAGTCCTTTCGGAACACTCCAGAATCGTGAAATAAGGAGGTACGTGATACGGTAAGTAAATGGACTCCGAAAAATCTGCAAAAATATTTTTTATCAGTTTTGGAATATTTTGGAATTTTGGAAATAAAGAAACTTCCACGAAGCGTCCCCTGGTGGGCACAAGTCACCAGGGCGCGCCAGGCTTGCCTGGCGCGCCCAGGTGGGTTGTGCCCACCTGGGACACCTCCCATACTCCATTTTTCTCCTATGTACTTGTCCCCCAAGATAATAAATCTATATATATTTCCTGAACCTATTAACCACCTATGGCAGAGAAAATCCTCTGTTATCTTTTCTTGCTGATTTCTGACAGATTCAGCTAGAGCGACATCATGTCTTCCTCACCCTTCAACAATGGAGAGGGAGACACAAGGTTAGTTCAGGAGGATTTGGGGGAGGGGGTGAAGCTGAAGAGGTTGCTATGGAGTAAGAAGAGGAAAATCCTTTTGGGGTTCACTCTCCGGCCTCTGAGAGGGGCACATTAGCTGGCATCTCTACTCACCCTAATCCTCACCATGCCATGGGATCATCAAACAATCAAGCAAACCTGGAAGTGCAAGAAGATCTCGCACCAAGGAGGCCCTTACACAGGTTACATCGTAACAATATTCATAATTTGATTCACAATTATGGGTTCGAGAACACTCCTCATAGGCACATACCATCCAACTGGGACATATCTCGGCCAAGGGAAAATAGTGCAGGAACCAAACCGTGGGGCCCTGAGAATAAACACACAATGGCTAAGGTGAAGAAAAACAGTGAATTAATTCATCAAGCTCTTCAGGAGATTCAAAGTTTGAAGGATCTACTCATGGTTATATTGGAGAATTCTCCATCACCGCCACCATCTTCTTCAACACCAAAGGAGAACTAAGTATCGGGTATAGGCACTCCCCTTGGCTTCCGCCAAGCTTGGGGGAGGTGCCCCGGTATCGTATCATCCCACTATATTTTTGCTTTTACTTATCCTAGTTCAATCTTTTTGCTTTAGATGAAATAAAGTTTAGTTTGATCCTTTCTTATTTGAGAGTTTGCTTAGTGATCTATCATTGTATCGTGTGCAAGTTATATAATAAAGTTTAGTTTGAGTTTTTGCTTTCCTTACTTTCATGTTGCAAATAAAGAAAAGAAATAAGGAAAGAAAAAGAGAACGGAAATGAATAAAAGAAAGGAAATAAATCAATAAGATCATATACTAATCCTATGGTAGGTGATGGCACCACATAAGGAATAGTATAAGTAGGAAATTTTATTAGAGATTGACAAACATAGCATTAGTCAATGATGCAACACATGAAAGAATTGATAAGGGAAGAGAAGATTCACATATAAATATACTATCCTAGAAATCTTTTATGATTGTGAACCCTCATCAAAATATTATTTGCCAAAATTGCTGACGTTGGACAAGGAAGACAACCTAATGGTTTATGTTTTTTATATTCACATAGAAGTCATATTGTCATAGATCCTTCAACATGTGGTGCTTTCCCCCTATCTTTGCTAGCCAAAAATTCTGCACTAAGTAGAGATACTACTTGTGCATCCAAAAACCCTTAAACCCAAATCTTTTTCAAGTGTCCACCATACCTACCTAGGGATTGAGCAAGATCCCTCAAGTAAGTTGTCACCGGTGCAAAAGGGCAATAAAAATTGCTTCTAAATATGTGAGATCATTTAGTGTAAGAGAAAATTGAGCGTTGTACGAACTTGGATGACAAAGAATAAAAGCGACAGACTGCATTATAAAGGTTGTCATCTTGAGGGGTAATACAACATGACGTTCTCTTGCACTAAGGGATTGAGCATGCAAACAAATAAGCGCATGGCAACCTCTGCTTCCCTCTGCGAATGGCCTATCTTTTACTTTTATATATTTACTTTTATGGAAAGAGTCAAAGTTTTCCTTCTATTCCTTTTTATTTTCTCTTTTGGCAAGCATCATGTGGTGAGGAAAGATCTAGGCACATATGTCCAGTTGAATATAGATAGCATGAGTCCTTATTGTTGACATCACCCTTGAGGTGAGTATGTTGGGAGGCGAAATCATAAGCCCCTATCTTTCTATGTGTCCGATTGAAATGTTTTGCTCATGGGTACGAGGTGAGTGTTAGCAATCATAGAAGACTATATGATGGTTGAGTATGTGGACTTGCCTAAAGGCTCCGACATGTGACCCTTCCTGAAAAGGCTAATTTTTTTAAATAATACAATTTTTTTATTAAATTACAGAAATATTACGCTGAAAAAAGAATTTTCAAAAATAATACACCGTCGGCCCGCTGCAGGCCGACTGAGCCCAGTCAGCCCACAGCAGGCCGACTGGTGGCCCATCAGCTTGCTGCTGGCCGATTGGGCTGTCGGCCACCAGATCAAGCCCAGTCGGCCTGCAGTTGGCCGACAGGGTCCAGTCGGCCTGCAGTTGGCCGATACGCCTGCAGTGGGCCGACTAGGCTCAGTTGGCCTGCTCTGGGCCGACTGGTGCATGCCACCATTTTTTTCCGAATGATCGCTGGTTTTTTTTGTAAAACTATGACGTATTCCGCACAACCCTTTCCCGCCATATGTTCGCGCCAACTATATCCCGCCACCAGTTTCCCGCCACCCGTTTCCCGCCACCCGTTTCCCGCCACCCGTTTCCCGCCACCCGTTTCCCGCCACCCATTTCCCGGGCCACCCGTTTCCCGCCATTCGTTTCCCGCCACCCATTTCCCGCCAACCCTTTCCCGCCACCCGTTTCCCGCCACCCGTTTCCCGCCACCCATTTCCCGCCACCCATTTCCCGCCAACCCTTTCCCGCCACCCATTTCCCGCCACCCATTTCCCGCCAACCCTTTCTCGCCATACCGCAGTCGTTCTTTCCCGCCATTTTCTCCTCTCTACCTATAAAACCCCCTTCAAACGGAGGTGGATAAGCATTGCAGTGTAGTGTAGTTGAGATGTCCCATTATCCTTTCGATCGTAGTTTTCACCCTGGGATGAGCAGGACTCTTCTGAGGCTAGCTACCGATTTCAGGATGGATAATAGGATAGTTCCATGGGACGAACTCACCGGTAGTGACACCATAATGAATGACTTGGCTCACCAATTACGTAGGTCTGGGTGGCCTGAAAGGACCTATGAGGAGGTACGTAAAGAACTTCTTAGGTTGCATGACAGGTGGAAGAAGGTAGTGGTGCCGAAGAGTGAAACTTTCAGAAGGATTGCAGCAAATAATCCATGTTTATGGACTAAGGAGAGCGAGGACGAAGATGATATCTTCATGCCGCCGCTTCCGGGTTCTGCATCGTCGAAGGGCAAGAGTTCTTCATCATCGAAGGGCAAGGTTTCTGCGTCATCGAAGGGCAAGAGTTCTTCATCGTCGATGGGCAAGAGTTCTGCATCGATCGAGGATGACGATGATGACTTCATGTAGTTTTCATGCTGTATGTTGTGAGTTCAGTTACGTACCATTTAATTTAGATGTAGTTCTATCTAGTTGTTTGTAATGTCTCGTTGTATGAATATTATGTTCTATCTAAATATGATCTTGTAGTTCCGATAACAGAGTACTAAAATAGAGTAGGCATATGTCTCGTACATAAGTACATAGTCATTTGTCTCATACATAGAATAGACATAAGTCTCACACAGAAATAGATGGTAATGTCTCTACTGATAGATAGAAGCGTCAGTGACGACGTCTGGCCTGGCGGAGAGGCGGATCTCGAATGAAAAATTCATCACATATAACTCGGTTTCCTGTAGCAATGCAACTCAACAACCCTTTTCCATTCCCATTCGCTCAGCATTTCTTGAATCTTGCCATCATCAGTTATGTCAATCAATTTTCTTTCCCCAGGGCCATCTGACTGCTTCCTGCTGACGTAGTACACAAAATCGTCTTCCTTCAACCCTTGCTTCAACATGAATTTAGTCTTCAACCAATCAAAAGTGAGGTCCACTTCACTAACTTGCACAACACTTGGAGAAAAGCCTTGGACATGAACAATAGGGCTAAGCACCCACTGAGTACCCTTAGCCATCTGCAACACACAAATCGCATTGAGTACCTAACCTACCCCTTAATATCCCCACTAACAAATATTAGACATGTCTATATATAACCAAGCTATATATTACAGAATATTAACGGAGCAACTAATACAATTCACCCACCTACAAGTATATTACGAATATTTGCCGTAGCAACTACAAATATTGACAGATTAATATATTTGACTGGACTGCCTATATTACGGACCTTTTTTCTGGACTACTACATATACTGACACTCCTAAATACTTGACATCCACATATAGGACGGATTATTACCAGAGCAACTACACATTTTTACACAACTAATTAGTTGACATCTAAATATATTAACAAATACTACCGGAGCACCTACGAAAAATAAAATGTGGGCTGAAATATACCCTTGAAGCGTGCGTGTGAACGAAGAACGACGAACGGCGGCCACCAAACTGCCGGTGCTCCAGCTCCAACGAAGAACGATGAACAACAGCTTCACCTCCACCACACTGCCCCAACTTCACCACCACCACACTGCCCCAACTTCACCACCACCACACTGCAATGCTTATCCACCTTCGTCCGAAGGGGGTTTTATAGGTAGAGAGGAGAAAATGGCAGGAAAGAACGACTGCAGTATGGCGGGAAAGGGTTGGCGGGAAATGGGAGGAGGGAAACGGGTGGCGGGAAACGGGTGGCGGGAAATAGGAGGAGGGAAACGGGTGGCGGGAAATGGGTGGCGGGAAACGGGTGGCGGGAAATGGGAGGAGGGAAACGGGTGGCGGGAAAAAGTTGGCGCGAACATATGGTGGGAAAGGGTTCTTCATCATCGAAGGGCAAGGTTTCTGCATCGATCGAGGATGACGATGATGACTTCATGTAGTTTTTATGCTGTATGTTGTGAGTTCAGTTACGTACCATTTAATTTAGATGTAGTTCTATCTAACTGTTTGTAATGTCTCGTTGTATGAATATTATGTTCTATCTAAATATGATCTTGTAGTTCCGATAACAGAGTACTAAAATAGAGTAGGCATATGTCTCGTACATAAGTACATAGTCATTTGTCTCATACATAGAATAGACATAAGTCTCACACAGAAATAGATGGTAATGTCTCTACTGATAGATAGAAGCGTCAGTGACGACGTCTGGCCTGGCGGGGAGGCGGATCTGGAATCGGGGACCATCCCAACCTTCGGGTGCCCTAATGTGACGAGGAAGAATCTCAGACTCTCCCTGGTCATGCTGTGTATCCTGTGTGGGGCCTGGTGGAGGAGTCGAAAACATGTTCATCCACTGGGTGTGCTGCGACATCTGAGCCTGTATGTTGTCCTCGGGATGTTGATCACTCCCCCACGTATCATGTGATACCGACATAGACGCCTGATATCCATAGGCTCCTACGCGATGGAACGTTTCATCATGAAGAATGAGGTCGCGTCAATTAATATTCAAAACAATAAATATGAAGACACATACCTGCTGGCTGTGATGTCTGCTCTGGCTCAAACACGAAACTGGACAAGGGACCGTGCTGCTGTGGCTGTGGAGATAACACGAAGCTCGACGAGGGACCGTGTTGCTGTGGCTGTGGAGAAAACACGAAGCTCGACGTGGGACCATAGTGCTGCGGGTGCCACGTAGAACTGCCAGGTTGGTCAGGACGGGGTGGCCTGGTTGTCGGCTGATGTGCTAGACGTGGACGTGGTTGATGTCGGTGCATGGAGTGACGCGGCTGCTCCTGCTGGTGCTGAACAACATCGGTTCTCCGGGTGCACGTGATAGCCTCGTACACAGTCCGTATCTTATTCTGAATTCTTTCCAAGAAGGGCTATACCACTGGACGATGATGAAGAAGAGGTCCAGACGATAGTGATCCTCCAAAGGTGGTCACGTCGTCGTAGAGTTCGCGTGTCAAGGTAGCCTGCAAATTTCCATGACGATTAATATTGTCTGTCTCTTGCACGTCAAAGTATGTGACAACATTACGTAAAGAAAATATATCTTACCGCGTACTGCCTAGAGCCCGAAGTATCATAGCTCGGGTACATATCCGACGGAGTAGGATCCGGTATCTCCTCAGGGTGGGAGTACTCAACAATGCGTAACCGTGTTCCGGTCATGTAGCGCCGCAAATAGAGATTGAATTCATCGAGATCGAAATTGTGATTCTCGTGCCATAGATTTGTGTTTGCTGTCTCCCATTCTATAACATACGGCTCTAGTCTAACTAGCCAGTCAGCAGTTGTCCTGTTCATGCCCTTCCTTGTCGTCCTAAAATTGTGGTGTGTGTTCCACAATTACCTAAAGCTTTGAATGGAGTACTATGAAAGATAATGCAACATTGAAAAACTGGTTAATACCTGTGGATGTGTGCTGGCACCGGGTTCTCTATAGGGGGAGGTAGCTCCAACTGCAGAAGACCAAATTGCCTCATAACCCTCTGTTGTGCCATCTCCTCGACGAAGACATCGAAGATGATCTTAGATTTTGTCATCCAGTAATCTTGGTCCCTTGTGCATAGCACAGACATACCAGCAGGGTATCTCGCTTGTATGGCTGCTTCCGTGTAGGGCTGCCAGATGACCCCGGTGTACGCATCGAACTGCTCGTTCAATGCTGTGTATGCCTTCCTGGTTTGATCACTAGCAAAACATCTCTGCAGAGAAGAAAAGTTAGTAGCCGCTAGCATCGAACTATCTCTTGTGCAGAAAAAGTTGCATTAAACTACAACACGGTGCATACCTCGCGACGAGTCCAACACAGACCAAAAGTAGGCATGTCGATGCCGTCAATATCAAACATGGCATCTATAGGCTCATGAACACGTACATCTGGTCGCCCTATAGAGAACCTCTCCCACGACCATAGCTGTAGGAATAGAGGGCATCCAAGAAGGGCTGGCTTTCTCGATGTAAGCTGGCAACCGTTGCACATACCTCGGTATGTAGCCGCTAAGACTGCCGAACCCCAACTCCTCTGTCTGATCTGATCCGCCGTCTGAGCGCTCGCTATCTCGAGTGCCATAGGGATGTAGAGTGCGCTAATAGTGGTGACATGGTTCTCCGTGAACATCACCTTGCCGAAAAGCCACAGTAAGTAGGCCTCCAGGCTCCGAGTGATCTGTTCCGCAGTCAACGGCGCCCGGAAGTTCTGGATCTGCATTAAGCGAAGAGAAAGTTTTAGTAAGCCGCAATTATTTTCTGTAAAACTTTATGCACGATAACTTGAAGATAATAGGTAGGGGAAATTACCCGGAAATTTAGCAACCACTCATACTTAGGTCCGTGATGCTCCCATACCGGATCCGGAGCATCCGGAAAAACACCATGAAAATGTTCTGTAAGAGCTCGCTCCCAACCAGCCGGTGCGTCCAACGGTCCTACGGCATGACCCGCCAACGGTAGTCCGAGCAAAAGTGACACATCCTCCAGAGTAGGAGCCATCTCTCCCCATTTGAAGTGAAACGTGTGGGTCTCTGGCCTCCAACGGTCCACTAAGCAGCTCAGCAAAGACCCATCGATGGCGAGGCGTTTCTCACCCGGGATAGACTCAACCAGACGCGCGAAAGGTAAAAGGCCGGCCCATTTCAACCTTCATCAGAGAACTTTTCAGTTAGTGTCTCCCATTTCAACCATTAATATGCATGTCAGTGTGCAAATTAATAAAGCACGTACCACTGAAGCCATCCTGAGTGTATCTTCCAGTTTTCCTTAGGAGTGCGAGTGACCAGAGGCTCAAGCTTGCGCTCAGACCATATCGCAGCACGATGACCCCTATCAATGTCCCCATTCAGCAACCACAATCCCGACATTCCTGCACATACAAAATTCAGAACATAGTGTCACACTTAATAAAAATTCAGAACATAGTGTCACACTTATTACAAATTCAGAACATAGTGCCACACTTAATAAAAATTCAGAACATAGTGCCACACTTAATAAAAATTCAGAACATAGTGCCACACTTAATACAAATTCAGAACATAGTGCCACACTTAATACAAATTTAGAACATAGTGCCACACCACACTTAATACAAATTCAGAACATAGTGCCACACCACACTTAATACTAATTCAGAACATACTACTGCTAGCTTAGCTTCTTCCTCTCGCCCTTACTCCTCTACTGCCTCTACCTCCTCTTCTTCCCCGGTTGCCTCGTCCACGCCCAGTGACGAAAGTGGGACAATTAGTGTCCCTATGGCCAAATTCATTGCATAGAATGCATTGCCTAGTCGGACCTCCTGCTTCAGATTCATCCATATCATTTCGGATGCGCTGACACTGCCGTCTGCCTCTACTTGTACGCATATGCTCTGGGTTTGGAATGTAACGCCTTTCGGCGGGGTTGACGCTGTTGAAATTACCCATTGATTGAAAACCCATCAGCTCACCTGTCTAGGTATTGAGGACAGACTCTTTCAGAAAATATGGAGACACAAACAATATTGCGTCCATTCCAAGCTGCCCGCAAGCAGCAAGTACATGTGAGCAAGGTAGGTGAAGCAATTTCGGTTTATTGCATGTGCACTCACACGTTGGCCAGGCTTCATTGCCAATTTTCACCTCATGCGTCCTCAACTCATTTGCACATCCAAATTTGTTGTTGGCTAAGCGGACCTCAAACCTTCTTTCTTGATTATCGATGGCGACTGCAGTGTGTGACCTAGCTTTTTGCATCTTGTTGTCCATGTACTTCGTGACTCTTTCACAGTACCGTGTATTTGGGTTGTTCAAGATATGTTGCTCTGCTATTTGACGTCTGTCTCTGAAATACTTGACGGTGCCATAGAAAATACCCTCAACGATGGCTGTAAGTGGCAATGCCCGGTTTCCTCTGAGGACAAAGTTGTATGTTTCCGCGAGGTTCGTTGTCATGACACCGTACCTTGCTCCATGTGTGTCATGTAGCAAAGACCACCTCTCCAGAGGCTCATGCTCTATCCACTGCTCGAAGGTTTTAATCGACCTCCCGAGCCTTCTCCTAGTACCAGGTGGGTCAAAGCCTGGCAGGTCACATAGCCCAACAGGCTCCTCCTCCACGGCCGTTGTTCCTGTTGCCAACTGTGCAGCTACTGCTTCAACATGTGCCCTCACCGCTGCATCACTTGCAGCTTTCCTGTCCCTCACGTGTCTCTGCGTGCACACATTAAGTCTGTCGCGTATCAAATTGTACTTCCATAACTGGTTCTGCTTGCAGAGTTTTTTGAACAGATTCATCAGGTTCTTATTTCTAAACTGCGAGAAGAAATTAGCCCCCAGATGGCGCATGCACCAACGGCTCTGCAAGTCCTGCCATGGAACTTGTTCCTCAGGGCCTGGGTTTGTCAGTGCCCTTATCGCATTGAGTATACCTGCATGCCTGTCATGAAGGATGCACACATTGGGCTTCTCCTTCACAACTGATATTTTCAACTGCCTGAAGAACCATGTCCAACTTTCAATGTTCTCACTCTCCACAAAAGCAAATGCCAGTGGGACGACTTGATTTTGGCCGTCTTGACCTATGGCTGTCAGGATCTGACCCTTGTACTTGCCTGTGAGAAAAGTACCATCAACACATATCACCGGTCGGCAATGCCTGAAAGCTTCGATGCATACACCGACAGAGAAGAAGAGACGATGCAACACCCTCACAGTTGGGAACTCTGCCATGAACATGTCTTGGATATCGATATAGGTGCCTGGATTCTGCTGCTGCAGGGTGTGGAGGAGGTGGACAACAGAGTCATATGCATCAAAATAAGAACCAAATCTCCTCTCAAGCGCTGCATGCTTAGCCCTCCAAGCCTTGCCATAAGAAATTCTATACTTGAACCTAGCGAAGACTTTTGTCTGGACTGCCTTCACTTCCATAGCTTTGCCCTGCACTATCTCATCGTAAAACAATCGAGCAATAAGCGTGGATGAAAGGTTGGCATGATCTTGAGGGATGCAGGGAATAAGACAAGTGTGATTAACTAAGTCACTTATCACCCAACTTGTGCCATACTTAGGGAGAAAGCCGTGCACCCTGGCGGGACAATCTGCGTTCTTGCATACCATTGTCAGGAATTTCTGACTGGACACCTGAGCTGTGAAAACCCTTTGCGTGGACATTGCCCAATTAATTATTGCATCCTTCAGGGCTTGCTTGTTCGGATACATAGCACCCGTCGCAATATTGTTCAGGTGATATTGCCAGGCTGAATCATGTCCATCATTCACGGTCATTGCAGATGATAAGTCATGATTCCACCATGCAGGATTCGGGACCTCCTCTGCATTTTCTTCTTCATCTGACTCGTCAGAATCATCGGCATGACCCCTTTCAACATCGGTGTCTTCTTCTTCCATCTGGTTCTGCATGTGCCCATCTACCTCGTCAGCGTCCACCTCGCCATTGTAATCACCATCGGCATTTCCTCCTTCTACCTGACTACTCTGCCCTGGTTCATAGCCATAAGCATTTCCTCCTTCTACCTGACTGCTCTATCCTTGTTCGTAACCATAAGCATTTCCTCCTTCTACCTGACTGCTCTGTCCTTCGTAGCCACCCTCGCCTTCATGTGCAGTGACCTCATTCACGACGGGAAGCACTAAAGCAACAGGATTGTATCCCCTTCGTTCACAACCTTGTAACCACCGCACCCAATCGGAGTCTCCCTCTATTGGCCTCAAATAAAAGTAAATTTTTGAACTTGACCGTGTCCACAATGCATGAACACCGACGGTGTGTGTTTCAGTATCAAGACCTAAACTTCCCGCAATCCATTCTTTCAACTGACTAACAGACCATGTTTGTGGTGCGCTCATTGCCACCTCTATGTGAGTAAATTCACTCAGATCTGCTCCCAACTCATTTGTTTGGACAGTACCAGGACCATAGTAAAATCTCAACTTCACTACATCGGACATCTCGACTCACCTATTTTTTTTCAACAACGAAATACAAGTATTAAGCAACAACTTATTATCCCCACTAACAAATATTAGACATGTCTATATATTACCTAGCTATATATTACAGAATATTAATGGAGCAACTAATACAATTCACACACCTACAAGTATATTACGAATATTTGCCGTAGCAACTACAAATATTGACAGATTAATATATTTGACTGGACTCCCTATATTACGGACCTTTTTTCGGAACTACTACAAATACTTACACTCCTAAATACTTGACATCCACATATAGTACGGATTATTACCGGAGCAACTACACATTTTTACACAACTAATTAGTTGACATCTAAATATATTTACGTATACTACCGGGGCAAATAACAATAATCGCATACCTGATTTATTTCACATCGAAACATATTAACAAATACTACCGGAGCACCTACGAAAAATAAAATGTGGGCTGAAATATACCCTTGAAGCGTGCGTGCGCACGAAGAACGACGAACGGCGGCCACCAAACTGCCGGTGCTCCGCCTCCAACGAAGAACGACGAACAACAGCTTCACCTCCACCACACTGCCCCAACTTCACCACCACCACACTGCCCCAACTTCACCACCACCACCTCCACCAAAATGCTCACCACGACCACCACGAGCTACCCCATCAGTAGATCGAGACCTCTTTTGGCTGCCCTAAATGAGTTGAATCCATTCACGGTGCCAAAATCGCAAAAAACTTGCTCATTTAGGTGTATAAATGGGTGGCATTTTTGTGTAGAGAGAGGAGAACGTAAGAACACAAAGAACAGAAGAAGAAGGGAGGAAGGGGAGTAGAAGAAGGTAGGAAGAGAGGATAAGGCACGGGCGGGGCCAGCTGCGCGAGGTGGCAGCACCCTGTTGGCCAGCAGCTGGCCGATCGGCCCGCGGTAGGCCGACAGGGGCGCACCCACGCCGACAGCCCAATCCCTCCCCCTTGCGACGTGGCCCGACCAACCAGAGGCCGCCGCGTGCCAGCCGGGCCTGCAGTCGGCCTGCTGCTAGCCGATCGGCCTGCTGTGGGCCGATTAGGTCCAGTCGGCCTGCAGCGGGCCGACGGTGTATTATTTTTGAAAATAATATTTTCGGCGTATTATTTCTGTAACTTAATAAAAAAATGTATTATTTAAAAAAATTAGCCCTGAAAAGATGATGAATTGTAGTTGCAAAGTTGACTGAGAACATAGTTTGTTGGTTTCTAATAGAGTTTTTGCTTTATACTTCGATTATGTGATGAACCATTACTTATTCATGAGATGTATATGATAAAAGTTCTATGATAAAAGTCCTATGTTTAATTTTGTTGTTGTTATAATAATCAACATGATGCTTCTATGTCCGTATTTTGTTTTTATCGACACCTCTCTCTCAAAGCATGTGGACATGTTGTTCGATTTCGGTTTTCGCTTGAGGACAAGCGAGGTCTAAGCTTGGGGGAGTTGATACGTCCATTTTGCGTCATGTTTTCTTACTGTTATTTATAATGTTGTTATCCATAATAATGCTTTTTCGAGTAATTCTAATGCCTTTTCTCTCATAATTTACAAGGTACACACAAAGTGGGAGAATTTCGGCACCTGGAAATCTGGACCTGAAAAGGCTACATCAGGCTACCTATTCTGCACAACTCCAAATGAGCTGAAACTTGATGGGGCTTTTTTATGGAATATTTAAGAAATATTGGAGCCAATAAATACCAAAGGGGGGCCACTAGGTGGGCACAACCCACCTGGGCGCGCTAAGGCCCCCTGGCGCGCCCTGGTGGGTTGTGGCCTCCTCGGCCCACCTCCGTTCTGGGACATAAGTCAATTTGACCTAGAAAAAATAAGGAGAAGGTTTTCGGGATGGAGCGCCTCCGTCTCGAGGCAGAACTTGGGCAATAGCACTTTTGCCCTCCGGTAGAGCTATTCCGCCGGGGGAACTTCCCTTCCGGAGGGGGAAATCATCGTCATCATCATCACCAACAACTCTCCCATCTTGGGGAGGGCAATCTCCATCAACATCTTCAACAACACCATCTCATGGATATAAAAAGATATGACTGATCATAAACTCAAAGTTCATCAGATCCCAACAAACACACCGCAAAAGAGTTACATCATATGGATCTCCAAGAGACCATTGTATTGAGAATTCAGCGAGAGAGAGAAAGGCATCTAGCTACTAACTACGGACCCGAAGGTCTACAAAGAACTACTCACGCATCATCGAAGAGGCACCAATGGAGGTGGTGAACCCCATCCGAGATGGTGTCTAGACTGGATCTGGTGGTTCTGGACTCTGCGGCGGCTGGATGAATATTTCGTCGACACCTCTAGGGTTCTGGGATTTTTGGTGTATTTATAGAGCAAAGAGGCGGTCCGGGGGCACCCGAGGTGGGCACAACCCACCAGGGCACGCCTGGGCCTCCTGGCGCGCCCTGGTGGGTTGTCCCCTCCTCGGGAGTCCGACCAGGTGCAACCAGGGCCCAACTTCTTCCTTTTGGTCCATAAAAATCATCGTGAAGTTTCGTTGAATTTGGACTGCATCTAATATTGATTTCCTGCGATGTAAAAAACATGGAAAAACAGCAACTGGCACTTGGCACTATGTCAATAGGTTAGTACCAAAAATGATATAAAATTATTATAAAACATCCAAGATTGATAATAAAATAGCATGGAACAATAAAAAATTATAGATACATTGGAGAATTATCAATTACATCTTGTAGTTGTTTACTATATGGTTTATTTGGTGGAAGATTATATGTTCAGATCCAATATGCTATTTAATACTCCTTTGATCATGAGCATGTTTATCATTTGTGAGTAGTTACTTTTGTTCTTGAGGTCACGGGAGAAATCATGTTGCAAGTAACCATGTGAACTTGATATGTGTTCAATATTTTGATAGTATGTATGTTGTTATTCCCTTAGTGGTGCCATGTGAACGTAGACTACATGACACTTCACCATATTTGGGCCTAAGGGAATGCATTGTGTAGCAGCAATTAGATGGTGGGTTGCGAGAGTGATAGAAGTCTAAACCCCAGTTTATGTGCTATTCCGTAAGGGACCGGTTGGATCCTAGAGTTTAATGCTATGGTTAAAATTTATTCTTAATACTTTTCTCATAGTTGCGGATGCATGCGGGATGGTTAATCATAAGTAGGAGGTTTGTTCAAGTAAGAACAGCACCTAAGCACCGGTCCACCCACATATCAAATTATCAAAGTAGCGAACACAATTCAAACCAACATGATGAAAGTGACTAGATGAAATTCCCGTGTACCCTCAAGAAGGCTTTGCTTATCATAAGAGACCGTTTTGGCCTTTCCTTTGCCTCAAAAGGATTGGGCTACCTTGCTGCATACTTGTTACTATTATCGTTACTTGCTTGTTACAAATTATCTTGCTATCAAACTACTCAACTACTTACAATTTCAGCACTTGCAGACATTACCTTACTGAAAACTACTTGTCATTTCCTTCTGCTCCTCGTTGGGTTCGACACTCTTACTTATCGAAAAGAGCTACAATTGATCCCCTATACTTGTGGGTCATCACATCCATATCCCACGGTTAGACATAAGTAAACATAGATTGAACATACTCAGACATAGATACTAAGCGTACACGTACACAAGCATAGTTCAACCATAAGTACATAGTTCAACCGTCATTAAGCATACTCAAGCGTACATAGTTCAATCCCACATCTCATCTCACATGCCAGCACGATCTTGAAGCTTCTCCAGGTACTCGGCGTACGCGCCGTGCGCCACCCTGCGAGAATACTTCTGCTTAAAGGAGCCAACGACCCGTCCTCTTGCATGCGCCAGAACACTTAGATACGCGTCATAAAACTTGTGGTTGCAAAATGGGCATCCATAGCCGCCGTTCTAGGTCCTAATACGCCTGTTATGCTTTCCGCATAAAGATCCCTCAGGATTTGCCTCTTGTACCTCCTCTGGCCATCTTCATCCTCGCTGTCCACATCGTCAGACAACAGCTATACAAATAGTAAAACAAATTTGGCATCAAATGCCGTGAAGTAGGATTAGGAATTTATGGCTATTTATTTATACATATCCAGAGATTATGGTTCGATTTTTAAGGACACTCGTCTATGTACAGACCAATCTTGAAGAAAATAATGGCACAAACATATGTAGGTCATTCAAAATCAATTGTCAAGTCCTGGCTAGGAATTATTAGCACGAACACTAACCCTAGTCGGATTACTAGCAGAAATCATTTGCACAGATGAAACAACTAATCACTTATCACGTGTATCATTCAAACAATCAATACACTACACGGATCTAACGAAACTTACTCAGATTTCATGGATAGGGAGAACATAACCATAGGATTTCTATTCCAAAAAGGGGGAGACAGGAGTAACCAGAGAAACCCTATGATCTATTTGACACATAAATGGGTATAGATGACTAACCATCTGTCAGTCGTCGTTGGAGCCGTTGCCGGAGTGGTCGTCGGAGTCGTCGCTGGGGTTGTCACCAGAGTTGTTGCGGAACTCCGCCTCCGGCTGTGGAAGCTCGACACCGTCGACGATGTCAGGGTGCAGCGATAACTCGCCAGCGGTGACGGCAACCTCTGTCTCCATCTCCACACCGTGCTCCGAGGCTTTAGCAGCCCCGGCATCGCCACTCCCTCCGATGGGGCGCTTCGGCGGCATCCTCATACACTGACGGCTTTGAGGACTGAGAGCGGCGTCGAGGATGCAAGCGGAGAGAGAGGATTGTGTGTGTGGCGAGGATGGGGGGTGCGGCCGCTCGGGCGCACCATTAATATGGAGTAGTGGGAGTTGTAGGAGAGAGGCGGCGGTGGTCAAACCGATGGCTCGCCTCCCGGTGAGCCTGCGCATCGGACTGCTGACATGCCTACCATAGTTTCACATAGCTACTCGCACGCCTCCCGATGTCACTGTGCGGCGAGCTCGCCTCCGTCAATTCACACACCTGCACGCACGCCTCCTGGTCTGCCTGCGCAGGGACTGCTCGTATGCGTCCCGTCAACTCACGCCTGCTCGCACGGCACACGGGTCGCGCGGCGGCACGTATATTTTTTTTCTATTTGGATGATTAATGTTGCCGCTTTATTGCATAACCGAAGCATGGCACGTGTCCATTGTTGGTCTAACGCCCACGGTTCGAATAAATAATCCGTTTGGGATATTGGTTCCCAATTATTAATAATCTCCCGTTTGTAATTAGATAAAGATTACATCAAAACTGGTCTCAAATTTGACCAAAAAAAGTACAATGCCACTTTGTATTGGTGTCCATATGACAACACGATAAGTTTCATGAAATTCAAATAAGTTTTGGATGTACTAGAATTTAAAAATCAAGATTCTCAATGTTTGAAATTTGTTGCACGGGGAGTAAACATGCACCCAGTGAGACACATGTGTTTTTGCAATCCATTTAGGTGCACTGTCACGTGTGCCTGTAGCTCAAATTTGATTTTTGCACATTATACCCATACAAAATCAATCAATTAATGTACTAAAACGTCTTAATGATCTTTGTGATATTTTCAAAATTAAAACATCCCTCCTTTGGTAACATATGTTCACCGTGGGATAATTAATTTAACATGCATCGTAGTTGTGGTGGATTCACGGTGTGTGTGTGGGTGTGTGCGCCTGGGGGTGGGAGGGTGGCTCACAGTACACTACGAGTTGTGAGCATCGTGTGGGTTGGCCGTTTTGTTAGGCAGGCCGGTGCCACATCAGAGTCGTGAATTCGTTATTTAAAACATTACACAACCCTTTCATACATACATGTTTTGGCCACATGCAGTCGATGGTTGTCCTACACGACACTTGATACTCGCGTGTGACACTTTCTGTGGGCCCACGAGGTCTCGTCCATCACTTTGACGAACAGACGGCAGTGAGGTTAATTTGACCAGCAAGGTTGAATCTTTTTTGTTTGTGTTATGGTGGTATATAGCACACATCGAAGAGGTAGCAGGGGACTAGCATATATACTATACGTACGCGTCCGTGAACAAGTACACCTCACTCAGTGTTGGGACTTTTCGGTTTCCGAGGCACGTGCCACATCAAAATTGTGAAATTGGCTATTCAAACATCACACAACACCTCTTTGGGCCACATGCATGCACGCGGTGGTTGCGCTTCCATCTGTGGGCCCACGAGGCCATGTTGATGCATGCATGCATCACTTTGACCTACATCGGGAGTGGTTAATTAATTTCAACATCGAGGGTGATTCTTTTGGGTTGTACATATTACGGTAGGAGCATATAGTATGCGGTGAAGAGGGGGGAAGGGGACCATCATATGTGGTACGCTTCATGAACCTCACTCTGTGTGGATGCATGGTTTACGGTTTTTGAGGCATGTGGCACATCAAAGTTGTGCATTTTGGGTATTCAATATATATATGTTTGGCCCACATGCAAAGCGGTGGTGGTTGTCCTCTCGCACCCACTTAAGCGGTTATCAGCGATATCGATGCTTTCCATCTATGGGCCCGCTTGGTCCATCACTACTTTTTGCTTGACAACAAGAGAGGATAATTTGACTTAGGAGGAGATTATGTTTTTTGCTTGTAATACGGTATATATAGGTCATGCTCTGGGATGATATGCATGATACAGTTTGAGCACACACACACATGCATGTGTACGCATGAATCCCTTCCATCAAGTCGAAGTGGCTAGTACAACGACACGTCATGAACCGGTCTCGCTCTGTGTGGGGAGCTAGTGTACGATTTTTGACGCACGTGCCACGCCAATGTTGTGAAATGGTATTCAAACATGCATGCACGCATCACCTCCATACATATGCATGTAGTGGTTGCCTTCGAACGGTACACTCCCTCGCATGGTTATCGGCGACAAGCCTATATATTCGTGGGCCCGTGTGGACATCCATGATCACCTTGACCGACAACAAGATAGGATACCATGGCGGATTCTTCATTTGGTTCGTGTTATCGTAGTATAGGTCATGGTGAGATTCAGACCTAATTAAGTTTCAGCGCATATACTATGCAGGCATGCGTGCATGAATCCCCGTCGTTGGCTTGAAGTGTGGTGTAACATACATATGCATTGTCAACCTAACCCTCACCCAGTGTGGGGATTTCTAGTTTGAAATCACGGTGCCACATCAAAGTTGTTCCATTGTTACTCAAAAACACACCTCTCCATACATATGTTTGGGCCACACGCATGTAGTGGTTGTCTTCGGGGACTAGCTACTTGCGTGATTATTGGCGAGCTAGCCCATCTCCGGGGTCGCATGGACGGGCATCACTTTGACCAACAACAAGAGAGAGGTTGTACGACCATGGTGGATTATTCTTGGTCCGTTTTACGATCCATCTTGGTGAGATATGCCTCTCTGGCTGCCGACTGAAAGTGTGTGGGGGGCTGCTAGCTACTTTGCACATTGCTAGGTGAACCTCGGTTGGGGGGGGCATGCATTCATAGCTTAGGATTCCCTTCATGGCGACATGAGGGGGCTGCTATTTACTTCGCACTTTTCTAGGTGAACCTCGGTTGGGGGGGCATGCATTCATAACTTAGGATTCCCTTTGTGGCGACACGAGGGCGGCTGCTAGCTACTTCACACTTTGCTAGGTGAACCTCGGTTGGGGGGCATGCATTCATAGCTTAGGATTCCCTTCGTGCTGACACGAGGGAGGCGAGGGGGCTGCTAGCTACTTCGCACTTTGCTAGGTGAACCTCGGTTGGGGGGCATGCATTCATAGCTTAGGATTCCCTTCGTGCCGACACGAGGGAGGGGGGCTTCTAGCTATTTCACACTTTGCTAGGTGAACCTCGGTTGGGGGAGGGGGCATGCATTCATAGCTTAGGATTCCCTTCGTTCCGACACGAGGGGGGTGGGGGCAAGCAATACCGTGCGCTTTGCGAGATAGGTGCCACATCGAAGTTGCATTTGGTATTTGAAAATCAAACCACCCTTTTCATGCATAAATTTGGTCCACATGCAAGTGTGTTCGTGTTCTGACCCTCTCCCGCGTCATTTTTCGCCAAATTTATGAACATTAGACAAGTCAGATGATGCAACAGACACGGTTCCCTCAAACTAACCGTGTGCATTGGGCTCCACGAGGCTTCTCCTCTCAAAAATATCTATGCGCCTGCAGCTTTTTTCTGTTTGATAACACACAGTTATTGTGTTTCGACTGTGTGTGTTGTTTCTTGTTCCCAATCCCACATGCATCCCTTGAAAATATCTGCCTAGCTCGAGGGGTTTTCTGTTTCATAACACACAGTTGTTATCTCCGGACCGTGTGCGATGCACAATCATCAAAATTTTCAATAGACCCGGCATTTCACTCCCGCGTTTGACTCCCGCCGTCCTACGTAGTAAATTTTTCAGTACTAGCGTCATTTCCGCAAACACCCCCGCCCCCCTCCACACACACGCACACACACACGCACACACCAAAACCTCCTTGGGCGTGCGCACACACACAGGGCGCCATTTCTCACTCGAAACCCTAGCAAGGTCCCCGCCATCGCCGTAAGGCCTCCATTGTCAAAATCTGCCGGTTTGCCCAGGCAGCTTACCCACCGATCTCCATACCCAGGGCGCCCTGAGTTTCTTAGATGACGCCTGCCAAACGCCCCCTTTCGCACAGATCCCCATCCCCATCCCCCCCTCCAGTTCGTGGACATCCATGATCACCTTGACCGACAACATGATAGGTTACCATGGCGGATTCTTCATTTGGTTTGTGTTATCGTAGTATAGGTCATGGTGAGATTCAGACCTAATTAAGTTTCAGCGCATATGCACGCATGCGTGCATGAATCCCCGTCATTGGCTTGAAGTGTGGTGTAACATACATATGCATTGTCAACCTAACCCTCACTCAGTGTGGGGATTTCTAGTTCGAAATCACGGTGCCACATCAAAGTTGTTCCATTGTTACTCAAAAACACACCTCTCCATACATATGTTTGGGCCACACGCATGTAGTGGTTGTCTTCGGGGACTAGCTACTTGCGTGATTATTGGCGAGCTAGCCCATCTCCGGGGTCACTTGGACGGGCATCACTTTGACCAACAACAAGAGAGAGGTTGTACGACCAAGGTGGATTATTCTTGGTCCGTTTAACGATCCATCTTGGTGAGATGTGCCTCTTTGGCCTGCCGACTGAAAGTGTGTGTGGGGGGGGGGGCTGCAAGCTACTTTGCACTTTGCTAGTTGAACCTCGGTTGGGGGGGGCATGCATTCATAGCTTAGAATTCCCTTCATGGCGACACGTGGGGGGGGGCTACTAGCTACTTCGCACTTTTCTAGGTGAACCTCGGTTGGGGGGCATGTATTCATAGCTTAGGATTCCCTTCGTGCCGACACGAGGGAGGCGAGGGGGCTGCTAGCTACTTCACACTTTGCTAGGTGAACCTCGGTTGGGGGGCATGCATTCATAGCTTAGGATTCCCTTCGTGCCAACACGAGGGAGGGGGGCTGCTAGCTATTTCGCACTTTGCTAGGTGAACCTCGGTCGGGGGGAGGGGCATGCATTCTGTAGCGACCAGACCTCAAACAGTCTTATCTCTGTGCACTAGTGTAATCCCTGGATCGGTAATGCTGACACGCACAATACTTGAGGATTTATAACAGAGTAGCAATCACATAGTTATTACATCGAATGTCTCAAAAGAGAACTTATTACAATAAATATGGCTTAAGGCCATCTAAAACGATAACAGCGGATGGCTTGGAAGAGAAAGCGAGTCCATCAACTCCAACGGCATCACTGAGTGAAAGACAACGACCTATGGCTCCTTACTCGTCGTCTAAAAAGTCTGCAACATGATACGTTGCATCCCGAAACGGGTCAGCACATGGAATATGCTGGCAATGTAACACAAAAGAGTAATGGACGGAATAATTGCTATCACTACATGCATATATGGCTGGTGGAGGCTGTATGGTTAATATGTTTTGCGAAAAGCCAATTTTTCCCTACAACAAAGGAATAAATTTTATTTAACTGTCATGGTGGTTGTTAAACATTGAGAAGGTTCCTCCAACTCAATCCCAATTAAGCATCATCATTAAACCCAATCAAATTATATTAAGAGTGATGAGACCCACATGAAAATCCAAGATGTAGATACTCAAGATGTCCATAACCGGGGACACGGCTAACCATGATTAGTTTCTACACTCTGCAGAGGTTTGCGCACTTTTCCCCACAAGACTCGAATACATCCATGGTCGGAGATTCGAGACACAGTCTTTCTGAAGCATTAACTTTCTACTCTGGATAGATAGTACCACCTACAACCCACTACATCTACTAGTCTACCTCTTCGAGGGCTTCACGCAACTTACTCAACTATGCAAGAGCCCATAATGGCTTGTGGCTGCACACGGAAGTTTCTAGCATGAATAATCTTATGATCCCTTTGAACCTGGGTGGCGGGCCGTAGGATGATCACACGGGTCCTCCGGGATATCCCAGGACAACACTGGATTCTCCAGGTGCCCACAAGCAATCCACCCAGATGTGTATTTAAGTAGCCACCTTAAGTTGAACCTTTAATTAACAACCTCACATCCGTCATGAATACACTCAAACCCAAACCACATCTACGAGCATAGCATAGCAATATAAGCAACGTAGAAGTAACTCCCAAAGGTTTGATAATAAACAGGTGAATAGGTACTACCTCATCTACTTCCCAAAACCCACAATTTAATCAGATCCTAACCAAGCAATTGTTTGAGGATTGATCTAATGCAATAAAACTGGGTACTAAAGAGGTATGATCAAAGTGTTACTTGACTTGCTGATGATCCGCGAAACCTAGAGACTCGTAGTAGCACGCTTCACACTCCGGGTACTCTATCGCAAACAAACAAGCATACAATAAGCACACAACTAGAAACACGGGTAAAACTCAAATAAGAGATCTAACCAGAAAGTTCGATTTAAGAACTCCGGTTTGCAAAAAGAATCAAATCAAACGGAGCAACATAACTCAAACTGCGAAAGAAACAAGATCCGTTTACTAATCTGGACTAAAGTCAAATTTTACAGTAGCAAAATCTTGTTCAAGTTTCTTAAAGAGAAAGAGGGCTTCGAAACGAAGATCTAGGCACTTGAATCGCCTGATTCCGATAAACGAGCGAAAAGATAAACTAAAACAGAAATCGGATCAGAAATCGCGATCGAAAATAATCGCGAAAAATCCGAGAAAAAGAAAAACTGACGAACAGAATAACGAACAAACGTTCGCTGCCTGCGGTTAACGAGTGAAAACCGTTCGTTAAAACGAACATACGAACGGGCGTTCGCTGAATAACTAAACTGAAAAAACCAATCTAAAATATAACAAACGGAATCTAGTGTTTCGAAAAAAACCGATCGGTTTTCTCACGAAAACCGACGGCGGCGGCGGCTACCTCTGGCGGTCGGCGTGGCGGCAGCGGCGATGAGCGGCTCCGGCGGTGGGGCGCTGCAGGCGGCAGCAGCAAGGCGGCGGCGGCGGCGCTGCGCTGCGGGGAGGCGCGGGCGGTGCGGCGGCGGCGGCGCGCGGTTCCGGCGGCGGCAGCTGGTTTCGGGCTGGGCTAGGGTTTTCGGGCGGGGTGGCGCTGGCTCGGGCCTCCGCGGCTTTAAAGGCCGGCCGGGCTAGTGTCCAGGTCGTACACGACCCGGTTAGGTCGGTTCTTTTTTTATAAAATAATTCCGCTCAGAAAAACGAATAAAAGAAATACTAAACGGACTCCAAAAATCCTGAAATAAATTTTCCCCGTCCTCTAAAAATCTACCGGACAAGGTGAACATTTATTTGGGCCTCTAATGAAATTTTGAAAAACGCATATTTTTCCTAATTCAAATAAAATAGCGATAAAAACTCCGAATAAAATCTTATTTGATTTTTAATATTAAATCTCCAATATTTCTTTATTTTGGGGAAGTCATTTTATCCCCTATCTGTTATTTTGATAAAAATAAATATTCGAAGAGAAAATAATTAAAATCAAACGATCCTCTTTTCAAAATTTGAGGAAACTCAAATATGAAAATAACGAAATCCCCAACTCTCTCCGTGGGTCCTTGAGTTGCGTAGAATTTCTAGGATCAAGCCAAAATGCAATAAAAATATGCTATGCAATGAAGATCTAATGCATAACATTCCAAATTGAAAATTTGGGATGTTACAAACCTACCCTCCTTAAGATGAATCTCGCCCTCGAGATTCGGTTGGCTAGAAAATAGGTGAGGGTGATCCTTCCGTAGGTCTTCCTCTCGTTCCCAGGTGACTTCATCCTCGGTATGGTGGCTCCACTGAACTTTGCAGAACTTGATAACCTTGCTACGTGTGACTCAGCTGGCAAACTCAAGAATCTTGACTGGTTTCTCCTCGTAGGTCAAGTCGGTATCCAACTGCATCGTTTCCAGTGGCACTGTATCTCTCAGAGGAATATCAGCCATCTCTGCATGGCACTTCTTCAACTGAGTAATGTGGAACACATAGTGAACTCCTGACAATCCTTCGGGCAATTCCAACTTGTAAAACTTCTCCCATACGTTCCAAAACATTGTATGGTCCTACAAATCTCGGGGCTAACTTTCCCTTAACTCCAAAACGCTTCACTCCTCGGAGTGGTGATACACAAAGATACACTCTGTCTCCGACTTCGTAAACTGTCTCCTTGCATTTAGAATCTGCATAACTCTTCTGCCTGGACTGGGCTATCTTGAGTCTATCGCGTATCAACTTAACCTTCTCTTCAGACTCTTTAATCAAATCTGGTCCAAACAACTGACGGTCTCCAACTTCATCCCACAACAATGGTGTCCTGCACCTCCTTCCGTACAATGCTTCGAAAGGGGCCATCTTCAAAGTAGCTTGATAGCTGTTGTTGTAAGAGAACTCTGCATATGGCAAATTGTCGTCCCAACTAGATCCATAGTCTAGCGCACAAGCTCTCAACATGTCCTCCAGAATCTCATTGACTCTCTGAGTCTCTCCATCCATCTGCGGGTGAAAAGCTGTACGGAACTCTAGCCTGGTTCCCAAAGTCTCATGCAACTTATTACAAAACTTTGAGGTAAACTGGGTTCCTCTATCCGATACAATGGTCCTCGGAACTCCATGTAGACACACGATCCTGGTCATGTATATCTTTGCCAACTTAGCACTGGTGTAAGTGGTTTTGACTGGGATGAAATGAGCTACCTACATCAAACGATCGACTACAACCCATATCGAGTCATAGCCTGAACGAGTCCTGGGCAATCCCGTGATAAAGTCCATGCCTAGTTTATCCCACTTCCATTCGGGTATCGGCAATGGCTGTAGCAATCCAGCTGGCTTCTGATGTTCTGCCTTCACTCTTTGACATACATCACAAACTGCTACATACTCCGCAATATCCTTCTTCATTCCGGCCCACCAGAAACTATCCTTCAAATCCAGATACATCTTGGTATTTCCTGGGTGAATCGAATAAGGCGAATCATGGGCCTCTTGCAGAATCAACTTCCTGATCTCCGGATCATTTGGCACATAAACGCGGTCCTCACACCATAGGGTATCGTGCTCATCCTCACAAAATCCTTTAGCTTTTCCTTTCCTTATTCTTTCCTTTATCTCAGCAATCTCCTTGTCCGTCCTCTGAGCTTCTCGGATCTTATCCATCAAAGTGGACTGAATCTCCAATGCTGCTACATAACCTCTCGGAACTATTTCCAAACATAGTTCACGAAGAACCTCTGCTAACTCCTTGGGTAACTCTCCGGTCATGAGTGTATTGACATGACTCTTGCGACTCAACGCATCGGCTACTACGTTAGCCTTTCCGGGATGATAATGCAACTTCATATCATAATCCTTGATGAGCTCCAACCATCTCCTCTGACTGAGATTCAACTCCTTCTACGTGAAAATGTACTTCATACTCTTGTGATCCATGTACACCTCACAATGGTTTCCGATGAGAAAATGTCTCCATGTCTTCAACGCATGCACTACGACTGCTAACTCCAAATCATGTGTAGCATAATTCAACTCATGGGGTTTAAGCTATCGTGAGGCATATGAAACAACTCTTCCCTCCTGCATAAGCACTGCTCCAAGTCCTCGACGAGAGGCGTCGCATGAGGGAGTCCTGGATTAGGGGGTCCTTGGACAGCCGGACTATATACTTCTGCCGGACTGTTGGACTATGAAGATACAAGACTCAAGACTTCGACCCGTGTCCGGATGGGACTCTCCTTGGCGTGGAAGGCAAACTTGGCAATATTGATATGTAGATCTCCTCCCTTGTAACCGACTCTGTGTAACCCTAGCCCCCTGGTGTCTATATAAACCGGAGGGTTTACTCCGTAGGACAACAACAATCATACCATAGGCTAGCTTCTAGGGTTTAGCCTCTACGATCTCGTGGTAGATCAACTCTTGTAATACTCATATCATCAAGATCAATCAAGCAGGAAGTAGGGTATTACCTCCATCGAGAGGGCCCGAACCTGGGTAAACATTGTGTCCCCCGCCTCCTGTTACCATCCGCCTTAGACGCACAGTTCGGGACCCCCTACCCGAGATCCGCCGGTTTTGACACCGACATTGGTGCTTTCATTGAGAGTTCCACTATGCCGTCATCATAAGGCTGGATGGCTCGCCTCGTTGTCAAGGACAACATCACTACTGGGGGAGCCCTGGCTGTAGGCCAAACTCTCCGACTAGGCGGTTTCGTCATGACCATCTGTTCGGCCGCTGCGCCGACGATGACTTCTCGGGTCATCGAAAACAGCCTCCACGTCAGCTCGGGACTCGCCGAGCAGTTGGATCCAATAGAACTCTCTTCTTTGAACGAGCTCTTGGATCGCATCGCCGCTTTGGGAGTCGCTACAGACTATGATCAGATCGGGCTTAAACCCGACCAAAGGGAGATTAACTCCCCGCCGGTCACCCATCAGATAGCGGTGGTGGAGGAGCAATGCGGCGATTCTTCCTCTATCTTGAGGACAAACTATGTCCGGATTCCCAAGCTCTCTGATCCGGATACCCGTCTACGGGAGGACATCGCCCAAACCCTGAACCTAGAATCAGGCAGCGGGCCAGACCTATCGGGCAACATCCCGGAGCCCGAACTTCCAAGATCGGAAACTCCTCCGCCCCTGGGTCTCAGATCGGGTCAAGGTTCGGACTTAAATCCACCCACCCACCCAGATATAAACGATCTTTCCCACATTAGACAAGAGCCCCAGGAGACAGTACACCACTATTGGGCCAGATTCCTCCTTGTAATGAACAAGGTCAAGGACTGTCGCGAGGAAGACGCAATTTCATTCTTTTTCAATAATTGCACGGACAAGGGAATCCTCAACGCCATAAGTCGCCGTGACATAGCACACTTCGCTGACTTGGCGGCCATAGTACGGAAATACTGTGCGATGGAAAGCGCCTGGAAAACCCAAACAAAATTTTGGGATGCGCCGGCTCTGACAAAACCCCCAGTCCGAACTAAAAGGGTGCACTCTCGCAAGTCGCCCGACCCAATTACAAAGAAGCAAAAGCCCACTACAGGGCGTGGAACCGTATTGGAGGGATGGCTTAATGGGCCATGCAAAATTCACAGTACAACGGATACCATACCAACACACAGCCTTAGAGCATGTTGGGTACTCCGGCAGGTGGCCAAGAGCGGTGAGGATCTCCTCATTAAAAATACCGCAGAGCACCATCCCGTGGATAACAACAATACAGTATTGACAGTCTTCGAGACCTTCGCCTCAAATAATAGGCGTAAGCGAGCACTCCGCAGCCTTGCCGAAGTCTGCCACGTGGCAGCAATAAATCCATGGAGCGACACGGCTATCACCTTCAATGCCAGTGACGAACCTAAATTCCGAACAGCCCGAGCACCAGCCGCTTTGGTCCTTAGTCCAATTGTGGACGGCTTTCGGCTTAATAAAGTGCTCATGGACGGCGGCAGCGGATTAAACCTCATCTATGAGGAGACTCTTCAAAAAATGGAAATAGACAGAAACCGCATTGAGCAAAGCAGCACGACCTTCAGAGGAATCATCCCTAGTCGGGAGGCACGATGCGCTGGGAAAATCACACTAGATGTGGTATTCGGCACGCCGGAGAATTATAGGTCCGAAGAAATCACATTCCAAGTGGCCCCGTTCAGTAGCGGATACCACGCCCTTCTAGGGCGGGAGGCATTCACGATCTTCCAAGCCATACCCCATTACGGGTACATGAAGCTCAAAATGCCCGGGCCCAATGGAATCATCACTCTAGCTAGTGATCCGGACATAGCACTCCGCGCCGAAAACAAAACAGCCGCACTGGCCCTCGAGGCATTATCCGAAGCCCTCGCGGCCGAGGAATTAACTGCGCTGCGCTCCACAGTGGACAGGGACGACGTGATACTCGACAAAAGATCCAAGTCCACCTCTTTTAAACCAGCGGATGAAATAGTCAAATTCCAAGTCCACCCAACGGACCCTACAAAAACAGCATCCATCGGGGCACAGTTAAACCCCGCTGTAGACGCCGCACTACGGGAGTTCCTGCGCGAGAATTGGGACATATTCGCCTGGCATCCTTCAGACATGCCAGGAATCCCACGCAGGCTGGCCGAGCATAGCCTTAACATTCTAAAGGGATTCAAGCCGGTCAAGCAGACTCTTCGGCGTTTCTCTGAACCTAAGCGACAAGCCATGGGAGAGGAGCTAGCCAAGTTACTGGAGGCCGGATTCATTAGAGAAATAAAACATCCGGACTGGCTAGCAAACCTGGTGATGGTACCAAAGAAGGATAAATCCTGGCGCCTATGTGTCGATTTCAAGGACCTTAACAAGGCTTGCCCCAAGGATCCCTTCCCCCTCCCCCGCATCGATCAAATTATCGACGCTACTGCAGGACACGACTCATTGTGTTTCCTCGACGCATACTCCGGATACCATCAAATTAAGATGGCGGAGTCCGACCAAGCCGCAACGGCATTTATCACCCCATACGGCCCCTTCTGTTTTAACACCATGCCTTTCGGGCTTAAGAACGCCGGTGCAACGTATCAACGCATGATTCAGACATGCCTGGAAAAACAGATCGGCAAAACAGTGGAGGCATACGTAGACGATGTGGTCGTTAAAACCAGACACGTCGAATCCTTAATAGACGACTTGAGGCTCACGTTCGACAATCTCCGAACATACGACATCAAGCTCAATCCGGAAAAATGCGTTTTCGGCGTGCCCGCCGGAAAGCTCCTGGGCTTCATCGTCTCCAGTAGAGGAATTGAAGCAAATCCGGCTAAAATCCGAGCTCTGTCACAGTTGGCTATCCCAACTGACCTCAAGCAAATCCAGAAATTAACTGGATGCGTGGCGGCCTTAAGCCGCTTTATCTCCCGATTAGGAGAAAAGGCACTACCCCTTTATCGCCTTCTTCGGCGCACCGAACACTTCGAGTGGACGGATGCGGCCACGGCCGGATTGGAAGAAATAAAAGCCATCCTGGCCACCAACCCAATCTTGGCCGCGCCAAATGTCGGCGAACCAATGCTGTTATATATAGCGGCAACTCACCAAGTTGTAAGCGCAGTGCTCGTCGTCGAACGAGAGACGGACGGACATAAATTCCCACTTCAAAAGCCGGTATACTATGTATCCACTGTCCTCACTCCATGCAAATCACGGTACCCACATTATCAAAAGATAGCATACGCGGTATTTATGGCATCCCGGAAATTACGACACTACTTTCAAGAGTGTTCAATTACGGTGGCCTCGGAAGTACCACTCAACGACATAATAAACAACCGCGATGCCACGGGCCGGATTGCCAAATGGGCTATCGAGCTCCTCCCGTTCGACATAACATATAGACCACGGCGAGCCATTAAGTCGCAAGTACTGGCCGATTTTGTCGCCGAGTGGACAGAAGCCGAACTCCCTAAAGAATACGGCGCGTACTCCAATTGGATCATGCACTTCGACGGCTCTAAAATGCTGGCTGGTCTGGGGGCTGGCGTCGTCCTGACGTCCCCCACCGGAGATACAGTCCAATACGTACTCCAAATACTATACACAGACTCCAACAACGCAGCCGAATACGAGGCCCTGTTACATGGTCTCCGGATGGCAGTTTCCATGGGCATTCAACGCCTGGAGGTGCGTGGGGACTCGAACCTCGCAATATCTCAAATAAATGGAGACTTCGACGCCAAGGATCTGAAAATGACGGCTTATCGCAACGCCGTCCTCAAAATGTCAGCTCGGTTCGAGGGGCTTGAATTCCACCATGTGGCTCAGGAAAACAATCAGGCGGCGGATATCCTCGCCCGTATCGGCGCTAAGCGCGACCCTGTCCCACCTAACATCTTCTTGGAAAGGTTGTTTAAGCCATCCGTGGTATGGGAAGGGGACACCGGTAACAATAGTCCGGACCCGGCCACAACACCAGATACCGAACACTCTGACACAATCGGAGGCTCTGCCACCGAAATAACACCTTCAGCCCACGTGATAATGGCCGTCATCGCCCCGTGGACAGAACCATTCCTGGCCTACCTAACCAGGCAGGAACTACCCGAGGACCAAAATGAGGCACGTTGCATAGTGTGGCGGTCTAAAGCCTACAATGTCCACGAGGGAGAGCTTTATAAGAAAAGCACTACCGGAGTCCTACAAAGGTGCCTCTCCGAAGAGGAAGGGCAGAAGCTTTTGGCAGAAATCCATGCCGGACTCGGAGGCCACCACGCCGCAGCCCGGGCCCTTGTAAGCAAGGCCTTTCGTACAGGTTTCTATTGGCCGACGGCCCGAGCAGACGCACAGGACCTTGTTCAACGTTGCGTCGGTTGCCAGCTCTTTGCAAACCAAAGCCATATGCCGCCTACCGCTCTCCAAACAATCCCCATTACTTGGCCCTTTGCGGTCTGGGGGCTTGATATGGTCGGACCCCTCAAAGGGGGAACCCATAAGAAAAAATACCTATTGGTCATGGTGGACAAATTCCCCAAATGGATAGAAGCCAAACCAGTCAAAACGGCTGAATCCGGACCGGTGATAGACTTCATATCTGGGGTTGTACACCGTTATGGCATCCCCCACGGCATCATCACCGACAATGGCTCGAACTTTACAGCCGACGAGGTGAAACTTTGGTGCAGCAACATGGGCATCAAGCTCGATTATGCTTCTGTCTATCACCCGCAAACTAACGGTCAAGTCGAGCGAGCAAATGGTCTTATCATGAGCGGCATTAAACCCAGATTAGTGCGGTCCTTAAAGGAATCAAACACGCACTGGGTAGAGGAGCTCGACTCCGTACTATGGGGGCTGCGGACCATGCCGAATCGCACTACCGGATACACACAGTTCTTTATGGTGTACGGCGCAGAGGCGGTACTGCCCTGCGACATAATTCATGACTCACCTCGAGTGTGCATGTATGAAGAAAAAGAGGCCGAGCTCGATCGGCAGGATAGTTTGGACGCCCTGGAGGAGGAGCGTGACGTGGCAAAAGCCCGTTCCGCATTCTATCAGCAACAGACTCGAAGGTATCAAAGCAGAGAAGTACGGGCCAAAACTTATAACGTTGGCGAACTCGTTCTACACCTACCGGAGAAGAAAAAGAACAAGCTCAAGCCCAAATGGGAAGGTCCCTTCATTATTGACCAGGTTCTGACTGGTGGACCGTACCATCTGCGGGATGCATCGGATAATCGACTCGAGCCAAACCCATGGAACGCAGCCAGACTCCGAAGGTTCTACGCCTAGTGCCGGACTCTATGTTCGTCTCCTTACCTCCAACAATTTTTTACATATCCGCCATCTGTCTTTTCTCTCTTTCTCTCTTTTTTTCTTTTCTTCAAGGCCTCAAAAGGCTAAATTATGTCTTGACTACACAATCTTGACGCGCTAACCACACTCATTATACCTGGGGGCTTCTTATACAGAAGCTTAATATAACCATTTTCCGGGCTTTATGCCCCACACATGTGTTATTCTTCCACATGTACCTTTTTTCGCCATTGTATGCATCAATATGACTTAAGTTTTGGCCAAGCTGGGTTGCCTGGCTCTTGTGTTTATGCCCTACGTTCCCGTTAATTCGGCTAGGGCATAAGGGGAGCACCTCTGCGATTGTTACTGTCAGGTCAGACGAATGTGTACCTCAGACTGGGTGAAGCCGAAAGCTAGTGTTCTTAAGGGAATACTCGGTCGGTGAAGAAAAGATGACTTTTATTTATTTTAATACATGCCCCCAGATGTTTATAGCCTGCGTCTCTTTTCGCAGTTTGGACATGCACATTAGGGCATGCGTACCCAGGGAAAGGAACCCCTAACGGAACTATTCTCCCTGGAAGATGTTTCTTACTATCCATGTAATATAACATAGCTAGTTGGGTACTTGTCTGTTCAAGCACTTATGACCCCTACGCCTGGTTTCCACGCGTGCCCCGGTTCTTACATAACTGAGCGGGTATTCGGATACACTCCGGACTATCGGGTCCAGAGGTCGACGCGAAAAGGTCTGCCATGACGAATGATTTACAATCCGGCTAGGGACAATATATGTCATTTGAAGTACACAGTCACTTAGACTGACTAAATTCTTCTTCTATACCATCCAACAGGCTGTCTAGCCTACAATCCTGTTGGGAATACTTTGCGGCTAATTCTACTTGGTCATACACCAAACTGACAGGGATCTCTTTCCCATCAGGCTCCACAGGTCCGACCTCGGCCATGTGGTTAGGGTCAGCCTTGGTATACCGCGTCTTCACCATGGCCCAGGCTTCCCTCGCACCTTATCGGCAGGCTGATATCTTCCATAATCGGAAGCGCCGCCTCGCTCCCTTGAGCTTCTCTACAAGCTCCCCCATGCCCGATGGCAGGGAGACGGATGGCCACAAGGCTTGGGCAATGCCCTGCATCACCTGCCAAACTTGTTCGTGCAGTTGTGAGAGCTCTGGCAGAAGATCACCCACAGACCCGGGCATCTCCTCTGCGGGACGACCCGTCAACATACCTGCAGACATAACTCTGTTAGCCGGCTTCTTCGCCGAACTCTTTCAAAAGTTCGTTCAAGCACTTACTGAAAATGCCGCGTCAAAGCCGCTTATTCTCCTTCACAGAGTCCGCAAGCTGGGGTCAAACATCTTTCAGTTCCACGCCCTGCTGGATATTGGCGTCTTGGAGATTGTTTTTCTCCTGCCTAACTCGTGTAAGCACGCGCTCGCCAGCATTTCGCTGTCGATTAGCATGTTGCGCATCCCCCAACACGACCTCCGGATTCGCTCTGGAGTCATCTGCAGAATCTATTGTTAGATTTGCACGCATGCCGCATACTATCTGGTACCTGTCATTCTTTGCAATAGAGACAAGTGTTACCAGAGGGGGCCATCTCGGACTCCTTCAGCGCGGCAACTGCGGCCCGTAGCTGGGCTTTGCACTCTTCCAGTTCTTGAGACAATTGGGTATTCTTCTTTGTAAGAACCTGCACACATAATGATCCTTAAATCTGTTGTGTCAACTGTTTCAAGTCTCAGGGGCTACTGATATATATATAATCATCAGATTTTCTTACCCGTTTATCCTTTACATACTGGTCCGTAGCTCTGGCAAGACCATTTTGAGCAGCACGGATGTACGCGTCTCCTGAGTTGAAGGCATCAAATGCCTCTTGGGAGAAACAAGCATCACGGAGTACGGCCCGGCGACGCTTGTGATTCATAGCGCTCTCCACTTCGGAATTTGTAGCGGATAGCCTATCCGCATCCTCTATAGGAGGAACGTCCTTCAACCAAAACTCACACTTGCTGAACTTGGCATATAACTAGTGTTCTTTGAGCTTCCCAAGTACCAAATGCAAATGCTCCTTATGTTCCTCTTCATTCTTCGAGTAGACCAAAATATCATCAATGAACACCACGACGAACTTATCCAAAAACTCCGTAAACACCTTGTTCATCGTGTTCATAAAATAGGCAGGTGCGTTAGTCAGACCAAATGACATAACGGTATACTCATATAGCCCATACCTTGTGGTAAAAGCTGTCTTAGGTATATCCTGCTCTCGAATCTTCAGCTGGTGGTACCCTGATCGCAGCTCGATCTTGGAAAACACCTTAGCTCCTTGCAGCTGGTCAAACAAATCATTAATCATCGGCAGTGGGTACTTGTTCTTGATCGTCACCTCATTCAATCCTCGATAATCAACAACCATCCTCAATGATCCATCCTTCTTCTCCACTAGAAGTACTGGGGATCCCCAAGGTGACGAGCTTGGGCGAATATAACCTTTATCCAGTAACTCCTTAATCTGCTTCTTAATTTCCTCTAAATCCTTTGCGGGCATCCTGTATGGTCTCTTCGATATTGGTCCTGTGCATAGCAAAAGCTCGATCAAAAACTCAATGTCTCTATCCGGTGGCATGCCTGGCAACTCTTCTGGAAATACATCCGGGAAATCCTTCACCACTGGTACTTCCTCCTGTACAACTCCTGATAAGGAATTCACTTGAGTCCTATTCGGCACATGCAGGGATACATACTTGATTCTTCTTCCTTCTGGGGTGGTAAGCAAAATCGACTTACTGGCGCAGTCAATGTTCCCTCCATACTTCGATAACCAATCCATGCCAAATATCACATCCAGTCCTTGTGACTCCAATACTATTAGGTCCGAGGGAAACAGGTAGTTACCAATCCTTAATGGTAACCGATCACACGATAGGCTAGCCATATACTCTGCTCCTGGCGAGGTTACTAACATGGGTGACCTAAGGGCTTGGGTTGGCAGTTTAAACTGATCCACAAATCCCCTTGATATGTATGAATGCGATGCAGCAGTATCAAAAGAGCGATCGCAGTAAATGACTTAACCAAAAACTTACCTATTACTGCATCGGGTTGCGCTTCAACCTCCTCCACGCTAACGTGGTTCACTTGTCCCCTGTTGAAAGGGTTGGGCTTCTTCCCAGAGCTTCCATTTCCATTTCCATTCTTTGCTTCAGAACACTCCGTGGCATAGTGTCCATTCTTCCCGCACTTGAAACAAGTAATGTGACTTAGATCCTTCTTGGCGGGTGTTGCTGGGTTGGAACGGTTCTGTCCGTTGCTTCCTCCATTACCATTCCCATTTTTGGAGCCACTATGGCTGTGCGAAATCCCTCCATTGTGATTGTGGCCTCCATGGTTATGGACAAGTCCTCCCAGGTTCGGGGTAAAGTGGGGTCTCTGCTGTGCTCCAGAATTGTACTTCCCTTGTCCATACTTCCTCTTGCGGTTGTCAATCTGCTGATGCTTCCCTTCAATCATGAGAGCTCTATCTACCAACTCCTAGTAGTTATTGAAATTTGCCACCATCAACTGCATGCTCAGCTCATCATTCAGCCCTTCCAGAAACTTCTCCTGCTTAGCTGCATCCGTAGCGACATCATCTGGGGCATAACGTGCTAGCTTACTAAAGTCCACATGCTGGCCAACGGTGCGCCCTCCTTGGCGTAAGAAGCGAAACTCGCGCTTCTTCATGGCCATAGCTCTTGTTAATACATGGGAAGTGCGAAAAGCCTGCGGAAACTGGTCCCATGTAACGGTGTCGATGGGGTAAGTAACTGTGAAATTCTCCCACCATGATGATGCGGGTCCATCAAGCTGATGTGCGGCAAAACGCACTCTCTCCGCATCTGTGCATCCTGCAGTGGTCAACTCCCTTTCAATCTTGCGGAGCCAATCATCTGCAACTATCGGCTCGGTGCTACTAGAGAACACCGGTAGATTCAGCCTTAGAAAACGGGCTAAGTGATCAATAGGTGGTGGTGGTGGTGGGTCGTTGTTGTTGTTGTTCCCCTTATTCTGATTCTGGACTAGTATCTGCATCAATGCATTCTGCTGCTGGATCAACTGAGTGAGATCCGGTGGGAAAGCAAATCCATTGTCGCGTCTCCGTGGCATCTGGTGGGTTTAGGAAAAGGTGAGAAAACAGAGTAGAATGAGGTCTAGGGGGGAAACACTACCCATATGCACATGAGACAAACACAATCATATCACTTCAATCAATTCAAACAAGGGCATACAATCGGTCTAACTATCGTTACAAAAGTTCTCGGACTATACTATATACATGGGGGAATACTACTACTGAACATGGTGGTCGACTAGAAAAATTGATCGGTGGAAAACTCCATAATTTCTGCTCCAGCTTCAGCAACAAAGTCATCATCGCTATCGTCGGGGTCCGAATCGGTGTCGTTGATGATGATGTAGTTCTCCGGACAAGTGGAATCGTCGTCTTCTCCTCCTAGCGCGGGGTCTCCCATGAATACTCCCAGCTTCCTTGTCAGGTTGCCATTCTTCTCCACTAGTACGACGATTTCTTCCTCATAATCTTCACGAGTAGCCTTGAGTTCTTCCTCCAGCTCCGTGATCCTTGTCATTGCCTTCTTCAGATCTATCATGCTTGCGCACATCTGGTTCTCCTGGCGTCGAATGTGCTGGTTTAACTCCTGGATGAAAGCTGCAATAGATCTATCCTTCCTGGTGCTGATCATCTCCCATTGCTCATCTCGGTGCCCACAAATCTGGTAAATAGTATCCTTGAGATCCTTGTGGTAAACTTCTCCAATGCGTCCCATGGTGATGTGGGCTGCCATGCTCTTTCCTAGACTCCAGGTGGGTGCGTCAAAGGAAAACTCTATGGGCTCAGTGACTGGCGTGAAGGTCCTTCCTGGAACTTGAACTTGGATCATCCAGCGCTCCTCTTCTGGTAAAGTGCCGTTGTAGGTCCCGGTGAAGCTTGGTATTCCGATGTTCAGGTACCTAGTGACTTCCTTCAAGTGTCGTCCAAAAGGTGTGTCTTCGTCTGGTTGTGCAAACTTGTTCCTTGCGTCCGCCATCCTAAAGAGTAGAAAATGGAGAGGGGTCAGAAATGAGAAGAGAGCAGTGATCTAGGGTTTTAGCTTAGTGGTCATGTCCTACAGTCGGCGTGTGCTCAGATACCATCTTGTAGCGACCAGACCTCAAATAGTCTGATCTCTGTGCATCAGTGTCATCCCTGGATCGGTAATGCTGACACGCACAATACTTGAGGATTTATAACAGAGTAGCAATCACACACTTATTACATCGAATGTCTCAAAAGAGAACTTATTACAATAAATATGGCTTAAGGCCATCTAAAACGATAACAGCGGAAGGCTTAGAAGATAAAGCGAGTCCACCAACTCCAACGGCATCACTGAGTGAAAGACAACGACCTATGGCTCCTTACTCGTCGTCTAAAAAGTCTGCAACATGATACGTTGCAGCCCGAAACGGGTCAGCACATGGAATATGCTGGCAATGTAACACAAAAGAGTAATGGACAGAATAATTGCTATCACTACATGCATATATGGCTGGTGGAGGCTGTACGGTTAATATGTTTTGTGAAAAGCCAATTTTTTCCTACAACAAAGGAATAAATTTTATTTAACTGTCATGGTAGTTGTTAAACATTGAGAAGGTTCCTCCAACTCAATCCCAATTAAGCATCATCATTAAACCCAATCAAATTATATTAAGAGTGATGAGATCCACATGAAAATCCAAGATGTAGATACTCAAGATGTCCATAACCGGGGAAACGGCTAACCATGATTAGTTTGTACACTCTGCAGAGGTTTGCGCACTTTTCCCCACAAGACTCGAATACATCCATGGTCAGAGATTCGAGACACAGTCTTTCTGAAGCATTAACTCCCTACTCTGGATAGACAGTACCACCTTCAACCCACTACATCTGCTAGTCTACCTCTTCGAGAGCTTCACGCAACTCACTCAACTATGCCAGAGCCCATAATGGCTTGTGGCTGCACAAGGAAGTTTCTAGCATGAATAATCTTATGATCTCTTTGAGCCTGGGTGGCGGGCCGTAGGATGATCACACGGGTCCTCCGGGATATCCTAGGACAACACTGGATTCTCCAGGTGCCCACAAGCAATCCACCCAGATGTGTATTTAAGTAGCCACCTTAAGTTGAACCATTAATTATCAACCTCACATCCGTCATGAATACACTCAAACCCAAACCACATCTACGAGCATAGCATAGCAATATAAGCAACGTAGAAGTAACCCCCAAAGGTTTGATAATAAATAGGTGAATAGGTACTACCTCATCTATTTCCCAAAACCCACAATTTAATCAGATCCTAACCATGCAATTGTTTGAGGATTGATCTAACGCAATAAAACTGGGTAGTAAAGAGGTATGATCAAAGTGTTACTTGCCTTGCTGATGATCCGCGAAACCTAGAGACTCGTAGTAGCACGCTCCGCACTCCGGGTACTCTATCGCAAACAAACAAGCATACAATAAGCACACAACTACAAACACGGGTAAAACTCAAATAAGAGATCTAACCAGAAAGTTCGACTTGAGAACTCCGGTTTGCAAAAAGAATCAAATCAAACGAAGCAACATAACTCAAACTGCGAAAGAAACAAGATCCATTTACTAATTTGGACTAAAGTCAAATTTTACAGTAGCAAAATCTTGTTAAAGTTGGTTAAAGAGAAAGAGGGCTTCGAAACTAAGATCTAGGCGCTTGAATCGCCTGATTCCGATAAATGAGCGAAAAGATAAACTAAAACGAAAATCGGATCAGAAATCGCGATCGAAAATAATCGCGAAAAATCCGAGAAAAAGAAAAACTGACGAACAGACTAACGAACAAACGTTCGCTGCCTGCGGTTGACGAGTGAAAACATTTCGTTAAAATGAACATACGAACGGGTGTTCGCTGTATAACTAAACCAAAAAAAAACCGATCTAAAATAAAAAAATGAATCTAGGATTTCGAAAAAAACCGATCGGTTTTCTCACGAAAATCGACGGCGGCGGCGGCTACCTCCGGCGTTCGGC
>NC_057802.1:105510695-105542767 GCF_018294505.1 Triticum aestivum
GGGTTTCGGGCGACGCTAGGGTTTTCGGGCGGGGTGGCGCTGGCTCGGGCCTCCGCGGCTTTAAAGGCCGGCCGGGCTAGTGTCCAGGTCGGACACGGCCCGGTTAGGTTGGTTTGGCTTTTTAAGTAGTTCTGCTTAGAAAAACGAATAATAGAAATACTAAACGTTTTCCAAAAATCCTGAAATAAATTTTCTCCGTCCTCTAAAAATCTACCGGACAAGGTGAACATTTATTTGGGCCTCTAATGCAATTTTGAAAAACGCATATTTTTCCTAATTCAAATAAAATAGCGATAAAAACTCCGAATAAAATCTTATTTGATTTTTAATATTAAATCTCCAATATTTCTTTATTTTGGGGAAGTCATTTTATCCCCTATCTTTTATTTTCATAAAAAGAAATATTCGAAGAGAAAATAATTAAAATCAAACGGTCCTCTTTTCAAAATTTGAGGAAACTTAAATATGAAAATAACGAAATCCCCAACTCTCTCCGTGGGTCCTTGAGTTGCGTAGCATTTCTAGGATCAAGCCAAAATGAAATAAAAATATGATATGCAATGATGATCTAATGCATAACATTGCATATTGAAAATTTGGGATGTTACACATTCATAGCTTAGGATTCCCTTCGTTCCGACACGAGGGGGTGGGGGCAAGCAATACCGTGCGCTTTGCGAGATAAGTGCCACATCGAAGTTGCATTTGGTACTTGAAAATCAAACCACCCTTTTCATGCATAAATTTGGTCCACATGCAAGTGTGTTCGTGTTCTGACCCTCTCCCGCGTAATTTTTCGAAAAATTTATGAACATTAGACAAGTCGGATGATGCAACAGACACCGTTCACTCAAACTAACCGTGTGCATTGGGCTTCACGAGGCTTCCCCTCTCAAAAATATCTACCCACCTGCAGCTTTTTTTCTGTTTGATAACACACGGTTATTGTGTTTCGACCGTGTGTGCTGGTTCTTGTTCCCAATCCCGCATGCATCCCTTGAAAATATCTGCCCAGCTCGAGGGTTTTTCTGTTTCATAACACATGGTTGTTATCTCTGGACCGTGTGCGATGCACAATCATCAAAATTTTCAATAGCCCCGGCATTTCACTCCCGCGTTTGACTCCCGCCGTCCTACGTAGTAAAATTTTCAGTACCACCGTCATTTCCTCAAACACCCCCCCTCCACACACACACACCAAAACCTCCTTGGGCGTGCGCACACACATACACACCCTCTCGCTCGAAACCCTAGCAAGGTCCCCGCCATCGCCGTAAGGCCTCCATTGTCAACATCTGCCGGTTTGCCCATGCAGCTTACCCACCGATCTCCATACCCAGGCCGCCCTGAGTTTCTTAGATGACGCCTGCCAAACGCCTCCTTTCACACAGATCCCCATCCCCATCCCCATCCCCCACTCTAGAGCGTCGTAGCCAAAGCTCGGCTACGCTTCCCGTGGAGCTCCAGGAGGGACTGGCCCAAAAGAGGTGTATCGCGGTCTCTTCGCCTAACGTCGCCGAGGAAGCGGTCTCGGCCGCCGGCTACGACATCGAGGTCATCGATAGCGATGGCCTGAGGCGGGCTATGTCATAGGTTAAGTGGCCCACCCCAACCCCTCGGGTTCAACCGCCGTCGATCTCATCCATGGCCCTGCCGCTGATCTCCTCTGGCTCGCTGTCAACAATTTGCCATCCTACATCGCCATAAAGCCCCTTTTGTCATTTTTGAAGGACACGTTTTGCGACGCTAGCTTGGAATCCACAGCTTCCAAGTCAGACCTCATCGACTGCGACCACGAGGAGGGCACCCTCTCCGGCTCTACCAAGGGGAAAGAGCCCATCTGCTTTTCCAAGGGGAAAGCGCCCGTCTGCGACATCAGGGAGGGCACCCTACAGCCGTGCTCTTCCAAGGGGAAGGAGCCCATCTGCGACAACATGGAGCGCATCCAGGGTCCATGCTCTTCCCAAGGGAACGAGCCCATCTATGACAAGTGAGGAAACCCATGATTTGTTTTGCCGTGCCTCTTCACAGGGGGAAACCCATGATTTCTTTTGTCGAATCTGTTTTGTAGTGTAGTGAGAATATGTCTAGTTTTAATTGCTATATCTGGTTTTTTGCAGTATGCCTTGTTTATTTCAGTTGTTCACAATGTGATGCTCTATATGTGCAATTATTTACTGTGCAGTACATTTCATCAATCCAGTTTTAAACATACCGATAGGAATGCATATATTTGCTTGTTGTTAAGCATGTTATAGCTAGCATATGCCTCTTTTAAAGTTTTTTGATTGTTCGGTTGTTTGTAGTTAGCATATGTCCAGTTTGAAATGCTATCTTTGGTTGTTCATAGTATGCCCTGTTTATTCCAGTTATTCACAACATGATGTTCTATATGTGCAAGTATGAACTGTGCAGTTCAATTTCATCAGTACCAGTTTCAACAATACCACTATGAATGCTACATATGGTTCCTGCATCTTGTAGTTAACACGCCTTTCCATTTTTTTTACAATAACCAGTGTACTTAGACCGGCACAATACCAGTTTGAATGACTATGTTTGCTTGTTGTTAAATGTTATGCCTGTTGCAGTTAACACACCTTTCCACTTGTTTTGCTTTACTAGCATGCTTAAACCTGCACACTGAAGCTATCTTTTGGAGATTATTTTGTCTGCCATGGATAATTTTGGTTGATGTTTAGCCTGTTGTGCTTAACATGCTTCTTGATATACCTACACAGGACAATTTGGGGAACGACTGCAGTTTTCCATCGAGGTTAGTTTCATTCCATGTCTTATATATGCTCACTGTTCACGATATCGGTAGCTGGTACCATAAAGGTCGGGAGCTGATAAGGGACTAAACGGTGAATCGGACTTTAATTGAATATATCTGCAACCCATTTATCTTTAGGTTAACTAGGGTCATATGTAATATATCTGAGGCTACATAGCAATATGCACTGTACTTAATGTCTAAATATGCAATCCTAGGCTACATAGCAACAAGGAAGAGTGTTACATAAATGTTCTGATGATGTCTAGATATATGTAGAAGAGCCGCAGCAGCAGCAGCAGCAACAACAACAACAACAACAACAACAACAACAACAACAACAACAACAACAACACATCCCTATTTGGATACTCCACTTAGCTAGAGGTTAGAGTTAGTCTCTAGCTCATGACTAGCCCTGAACTAACTTCATCCAAAGAGTTGTTTGGATGGCAGGGTTAGATTGACAATAAATGCACTAGGAGAACTAGCTCCAATTAGCACCTCTTGGGTTGGATAGTTTTTTTGGGTGGGTTATAGATGCAACTAGCTCAAACTAGCCCTCATGTTTAGATATACTTTAGGGCTATTTGAGCCCGAACTAGCTCAAACTAACTGTAACCCATGGATACAACAGCACTTAATCATCCGATAATTTGTAAGAATGTACTAAACTCCTTCCGGCCCATAATATAATATGTTAATTCATCTAATATGTGAGTATATTGGATGTTATAAGATATTTTAAAAGAGTGTTGTACAACATCATTGTGCAATTGCTGTTTAGCTTCTAATATTAACTTGGTGCTTTTAGGTACATATGTCATTGGTAAAGATCCGTGGTTTGACCCTTTCTGCGTATGGGGCAATGAGATATCGATGAACCAGCATCAAGTGAGGAAGCTAATAAAGATTGTTAGTAAAATGGGTCCATAGATGGCAATTAAACTATTTTTTTACAGTTTATCCAAGACAACAGCGAACTGCGGTATGGTAAGTAAGAACTCTGCAGCCTTCTTTTTACTGCCCATAATGAGTTGTGTTAGATGACAATGTCTGAATCTTTTTCCTTTGCAGTGGTTGCCAAAGCAGTTTACTCAAGATTACCTCTCAAACTACATGATTGGTGGGCATGCAAAGGTTAAAGTATTTCTACCAGAACACGATGATTATCTAGATATTTTCATGAAGACCGTGAAGGATGAGCGGTCGGCCATCGCAGGGGGTTGGACTAGAGTCATGCGTGCCTTCTGCATGGAGGAGGGCACAATATGTGCATTCCGCTTCACCTTGTTCAGCAACCAGAATGTATTTTGCCTCTTTGTTTACCGTCTTTAATAGTACATGTATACAACTATGGTTCATCATTATTTATTTGGTTCTTATGTAATTCTTGAACATATGTACCTATGAATCGAATAATGCATTGGTTGTTTGAACCTGATGGATATGAATAAAGCTGTAGCATACATTCAAATTCAAATTCAAATTCAAATTTGATACAATTTGAAATAGCAGCAATTAAATTATAGTGAAATTATGCTCTCCAGGTCGTTACGGCACACACGGTCGGTAAAACACAAACGTTTCTGATATACACCATAATCCGAGACGTTTCAGAGAGGAAACGTGTGCAAGCATGCACACAGTTGCCGTTTGCAAAGCGTGTGGGATGTCAGACAATATCACAAATGGTGCGGGCAAACCAAACGTTTGTGTTAGTTGCCTTATAGTACACGATTCGCAACCATGAACTGTTTCTGATGAAGTATGCATCATAAACGTTGCACCACAGAATAGCGTGTGCGATAGTTGTCGTGT
This sequence comes from Triticum aestivum, assembly GCF_018294505.1. NCBI lineage: Eukaryota > Viridiplantae > Streptophyta > Magnoliopsida > Poales > Poaceae > Triticum > Triticum aestivum. Next base: position 105,515,293 of record NC_057802.1, read on the forward strand.
ACGACGATATTACGATGGTCCGACGTTTCGTAATCCTGTCCGACACTCGTACAATGATTAGCTAATCTTCTTAATTAGTTATAGCATACGGTGTGGGAAAAGCGAATGTGTGTGATTGCATGCTTATCATACACATTCTATAATAGTGAACCGTTTGTGATGGGCCGCGCATCGTAAACGTAGCACCACAGAATACTGACTGCGATGGCGATGCGAGCACAAACGAGTAGGAGTACTGTAGGGTCCCTATCCGCAAGGGTTTCTGGGTCGTGTGGGAAGGACCCCCTATCACCGTCACTCACTAGGCGACGGTTCCAAATTCCGTCGCGGAAAGGGGTTAAAAACCGTTTGTATAGCACCGATGTGTACCAGTGTACTTTGATTGAGAATAATAATGAATATATGGATGTGAATTTTGTTGGTAGGGACAATTTTGGTAATAACGCATATAGAGGTAATTTTAATCCTAGGCCTTTTCCTAGTAATTCCTCTAATAATTATGGTAATTCATACAACAATTCTTATGGAAATTATAATAAGATGCCCTCTGATTTTGAGAATAGTGTAAAAGAATTTATGAGTTCGCAAAAGAATTTTAATGCTTTGGTTGAAGAAAAATTGCTTAAGATTGATGATTTAGCTAGGAACGTGGATATAATTTCTCTTGATGTTGATTCTTTGAAAATTAGATCTATTCCACCCAAGCATGATATCAATGAATCAGAGACTATGAGAATCTCCATTGATGAGTGCAAAGAAAGAACCGCTAAGATGCGCGCTAAACGAGATTGGTTTGTAAAAGCGTGTTCTTCTAGTTTTTGTGAAAATAATGATGAAGATCTTAAAGTGATTGATGTGACTCCTATTGAATCTTTGTTTTCCAATATAAATCTTGATAAAGATGGGACTGGAGATGAGTTAACTTTAGTTAAAAGGCGTCCTAATCATTTGGAGCTTTTAGACCTTGATGCAAAAATTGATAAAAGTGGGATTGGAGAGGTCAAAACTTTAAGTAGCGATGAACCCACTCTTTTGGATTTCAAGGAATTTAATTATGATAATTGTTACTTAATAGATTGTATTTCCTTGTTGCAATCCATGTTGAATTCTCTTCATGCTTATAATCAAAATAAAGCTTTTACTAAACATATCGTTGATGCTATGATGAAATCTTTTGAAGAAAAACTTGAATTGGAAGTTTCTATCCCTAGAAAACTTTATGATGAGTGGGAACCTACTATTAAGATTAAGATTAAAGATTATGAGTTCCATGCTTTGTGTGATTTGGGTGCTAGCGTTTCCACGATTCCAAAAACTTTATGTGATGTGTTAGGTTTCCATGAATTTGATGATTGTTCTTTAAATTTGCATCTTGCGGATTCCACTATTAAGAAACCTATGGGAAGGATTAATGATGTTCTTATTGTTGGAAATAGGAATTAAGTGCCCGTAGATTTCATTCTTCCTGATATAGATTGCAATCCTACATGTCCTATTATTCTTGGTAGACCTTTCCTTAGAACGATTGGTGCAATTATTGATATGAAAGAAGGAAACATTAGATTTCAATTTCCGTTAAGGAAGGGCATGGAACACTTTCCTAGAAAGAAAATTAAATTGCCTTATGAATCTATTATGAGAGCTACTTAGGGATTGCACACCAAAGATGACAATACCTAGATCTATCCACGTGTTTTTATGCCTAGCTAAGGGCGTTAAACAATAGCGCTTGTTGGGAGGCAACCCAATTTTAATTTTTTTTCTTTGCTTTTTGGTTCTGTTTTTCAATAAATAATCCATCTAGCCTCTGGTTAGATGTGTTTTGGTGTTTTAATTAGTGTTTGTGCCAAGTAAGACATTTGGGATGGCTTACGGTGATAGTTGATTTAATCTTGCTGAAAACAGAAGCTTTTGCCCCCGGTCCTAGAATTTTTAAAAATCATAGAAGCGTGATAAATTCAGAATTTTTTACACAAGATTGATATACAAATTTCCTCAGTTATCCTAATGTTTCAGAATTTCTGGAGGTACAGAAGTATTCGAAGTATCCAGATTACTACAGATTGTTCTGTTTTTGACAGATTCTGTTTTCTATGTGTTGTTTGCTTATTTTGATGAATCTATGGGTAGTATCAGGGGGTATGAACCATGGAAAAGTTGGAATACAGTACATATTACACCAATATAAATAAAGAATGAGTTCACAACAGTACCAAAAGTGGTGATTTATTTGCTTATACTAACGGAGCATATGAGATTTTCTGTTGAGTTTTGTGTTATGAAGTTTTCAAGTTTTGGGCAAGGATTTGATCGACTATGGAATAAGGAGTGGCAAGAGCCTAAGCTTGGGGATTCCCAAGGCACCCCAAGTTAATATTCAAGGACAACCAAGAGCCTAAGCTTGGGGATGCCCCGGAAGGCATCCCCTCTTTCATCTTCGTCTATCAGTAACTTTACTTGAGGCTATATTTTTATTCACCACATGATATGTGTTTTGCTTGGAGCGTCTTGTATGATATGAGTCTTTACTTTTTAGTTTGCCACAATCATCCTTTCTGTACACACCTTTTGAGAGGGACACACATGAATCGTGATTTATTAGAATACTCTATGTGCTTCACTTATATCTTTTGAGCTAGGCAATTTTGCTCTAGTGCTTCACTTATGTCTTTTTAGAGCATGGCGGTGGCTTTATTTTATAGAAATTATTGAACTCTCATGCTTCGCTTATATTATTTTGAGAGTCTTTTTAAACAGCATGGTAATTTGCTTTGGTTATGAATTTAGTCCTAATATGATAGGCTTCCAAGAGGGGTATAATAAAAACTTTCATATAAAGTGCATTGAATACTGCAAGAAGTTTGATTCCTTATGATTGGTTTGAGATATAGAGATGGTGATATTAGAGTCATGCTAGTGAGTAATTGTGAATTGGAGAAATACTTGTGTTAAGATTTGTGATTCCCGTAGGATGCACGTATGGTGAACCGTTATGTAACGAAGTTGGAGCATGAGGTATTTTTTGATTGTCTTCCTTATGAGTGGCGGTTGGGGATGAGCGATGGTCTTTTCCTACCAATCAATCCCCCTAGGAGCATGCGTGTAGTACTTTGTTTCGATGACTAATAGATATTTGCAATAAGTATGTGAGTTCTTTATGACTAATGTTGAGTCCATGGATTATACTCACTCTCACCCTTCCACCATTGCTAGCCTCTCTAGTGCCGCGCAACCTTTGTCGGTACCATATACCCACCATATACCTTCCTAAAAACAGCCACCATACCTACCTATTATGGCATTTCCATAGCCATTCCGAGATATATTGCCATCCAACTTTCCACCGTTCCGTTTTATTATGACACGTTCCATCATTGTCATATTGCTTTGCATGATCATGTAGTTGACATCGTATTTGTGGCAAAGCCACCTTTCATAATTCTTTCATACATGTCACTCTTGAGTCATTGCACATCTTGGTACACCGCTGGAGGCATTCATATAGAGTTATATTTTGTTCTAAGTATCGAGTTGTAATTTTTGAGTTGTAAGTAAATAAGAGTGTGATTATATTCATTATTAGAGCATTGTCCCATGTGAGAAAAATAAAATAAAATGGAGGCCAAAGAAGCCAAAGAAAAAAAAAGAAAAAATGAGAAAAAGAGAGAAGGGGCAATGTTACTATCCTTTTTTTCACACTTGTGCTTCAAAGTAGCACCATGATCTTCATGATAGAGAGTCTCCTATGTTGTCACTTTCATATTCTAGTGGGAATGTTTCATTATAGAACTTGGCTTGCATATTCCAATGATGGGCTTCGTCAAATTGCCCTAGGTCTTCATGAGCAAGCAAGTTGGATGCACACCCACTTAGTTTTCTTTTGAGCTTTCATAAACGTATAGCTCTAGTGTATCCATTGCATGGAAATACCTACTCACTCACATAGATATCTATTGATGGACATCTCCATAGCCCGTTAATATGCCTAGTTGATGTGAGACTATCTCCCTCTTTTTGTCTTCTCCACAACCACCATATTCTATTCCAGCTATAGTGTTATGTCCATGGCTCACACTCATGTATTGCGTGAAAGTTGAAAAGGTTTGAGAACACCAAAAGTATGAAACAATTGCTTGGCTTTTCATCAGGGTTGTGCATGATTTGAATAATTTGTGTGATGAAGATGGAGCATAGCCAGACTATATAATTTTGTAGGGATAAACTTTCTTTGGCCAAGTTATTTTGAGAAGACATAATTGCCTTGTTAGTACGCTTGAAGTATTATTGTTTTTATGTCAATATTAAACTTTTGTTTTGAATCTTATGGATCTGAGCATTCATGCCACAATAAAGAAAAAACACATGGATAAATATTTAGATAGCATTCCATATCAAAAATTCTGTTTTTATCATTTACCTACTCGAGGACGAGCGGGAATTAAGCTTGGGGATGCTTGATACGTCTCCAACGTATATATAATTTTTTATTGTTCCATGCTATTATATATGCTTTTTATTTTATTTTTGGGACTAACTTAATAACCTAGAGCCGAGTACTAGTTTTTTTTCCTTGTTTTTGAGCTTCGCAGAAAAGGAATACCAAACGGAATAAAACCTTCGCGATTATTTTTGCACGGTGATCAGAAGACACTCCGGAGACTTGGAGATCAAGTCTGAAGAGCCGTGAGGCGGCGGCAAGGGGGGAGGGCGCGCCTAGGGGGGCCTGCCTTGCCGCCTCCTCGGGACTCCTCTGACCTAACCCTTGGCCCTATATATTCACATATATACCCAAACCACCAGAAGCATCCACTAAAACACTTTTCCACCACCACAACCTTCTATTCCCGTGAGATCCCATCTTGGGGCCTTTTCCGGCATCCTGCCGGAGGGGGATCGATCACGGAGGGCTTCTACATCATCTTTATTGCCCTTTTGATGAATCATGAGTAGTTTACCACAGACCTACGGGTCCATCGCTAGTAGCTACATGGCTTCTTCTCTCTCTTTGATTCCCAATACCATGTTCTCCTCGATGTTCTTGGAGATCTATCCGATGCAATCTTCTTGTGCGGTGAGTTTGTCGAGATCCGATGAATTGTGAATTTATGATCAACTTATCTATGAATATTATTTAAATCTAGTCTGAATTCTTTTATGCATGATTTGATATCTTTGTAATTCTCTTCGAACTATCGGTTTGGTTTGGCCAACTAGATTGGTTTTTCTTGCAATGGCAGAAGTGCTTAGCTTTGGGTTCAATCTTGCGGTGTCCTCACCCAGTGATAGTAGGGGCAGCGAAGCACGTATTGTATTGTTGCCATCGAGGATAAAAATATGGGGTTTACATCATATTGCTTGAGTTTATTCATCTACATCATGTCATCTTACTTAAAGCGTTACTCTGTTCTTGATGAACTTAATACTCTAGATGCAGGCAGGAGTCGGTCGATGTGTGGAGTAATAGTAGTAGATGTACGCAGGAGTCGGTCTACTTGACACAGACGTGATGCGTATATTTCATAATCATTGCCTTAGATATCGTCATAACTTTGCGCTTTTCTATCAATTGCTCGACAGTAATTTGTTCACCCACCGTATTATTTGCTATCTTGAGAGAAGCCTCTAGTGAAACCTATGGCCCCCAGGTCTATTTTCCATCATATAAGTTTCCGATCTACTATTTTGCAATCTTTTACTTTTCGATCTATAAACCAAAAACCCCAAACATATTTACTTTATCTTTTGTTTAGTTTTATCTAGCTCTATCAGATCTCACTTTTGCAAGTGACCGTGAAGGGACTGACTATTGGGGAACGTAGTAGTTTCAAAAAAAATCCTACACACACGCAAGATCATGGTGATGCATAGCAACGAGAGGGGAGAGTGTGTCCATGTACCCTCATAGACCGAAAGCAGAAGCGTTAGCACAACGCGGTTGATGTAGTCGTACGTCTTCACGATCCGACCGATCAAGTACCGAACACACGGCACCTCCGAGTTCTGCACACGTTCAACTCGATGACGTCCCTCGAACTCCGATCCAGCCGAGCTTTGAGGGAGAGTTCCGTCATCACGACGGCGTGGTGACGATGATGATGTTCTACCGACGCAGGGCTTCGCCTAAGCACCGCTACGATATTATCGAGGTGGACTATGGTGGAGAGGGGCACCGCACATGGCTAAAAGATCAAGAGATCAATCGTTGTGTCTATGGGGTGCCCCTCTCCTCCGTATATAAAGGGGGAGGAGAGGGCCGGCCAAGGGGAGGAGGCGCACCCAAGGGGGGAGTCCTACTCCCACCGGGAGTAGGACTCCTCCTTTTCCTATTTGGCGAGGGAGAGGGAAGGAAGAGGAAGGAGGGAGGAAAGAAAGGGGGGCGGCCCCCTTCCCAATTCGGATTGGGCTTGGCGGCGCGCCCCCTGCCTTGCTCCTTTCCCCTCCTTTCCACTAAAGCCCATTAAGGCCCATATACCTCCCGGGGGGTTCCGATAACCTCCCGGAGCTCCAGTATTATCCCGATCTCACCCGGAACCATTCTGGTATCCAAATATAGTCGTCCAATATATCAATCTTTACGTCTCAACCATTTCGAGACTCCTCGCCATGTCTGTGATCACATCCGGGACTCCGAACAACCTTCGGCGCATCAAAACACATAAACTCATAATATAACCATCATCGAACTTTAAGCGTGCGGACCCTACGGGTTCGAGAACTATGTAGACATGACCGAGACACGTCTCCGGTCAATAACCAATAGCGGAACCTGGATGCTCATATTGCCTCCCACATATTCTACGAAGATCTTTATCGGTCAAACCGCATAACAACATACGTTGTTCCCTTTGTCATCGGTATGTTACTTGCCCGAGTTTCGATCGTCGGTATCTCAATACCTAGTTCAATCTCGTTACCGGCAAGTCTCTTTACTCGTTCCGTAATACATCATCCCGCAACAAACTCATTAGTTGCAATGCTTGCAAGGCTTAAGTGATGTGCATTACCGAGTGGGCCCAGAGATACCTCTCCGACAATTGGAGTGACAAATCCTAATCTCGAAATACGCCACCCAACAAGTACCTTAGGAGACACCTGTAGAGCACCTTTATAATCACCCAGTTACGTTGTGACGTTTGGTAGCACACAAAGTGTTCCTCCGGTAAACGGGAGTTGCATAATCTCATAGTCATAGGAACATGTATAAGTCATGAAGAAAGCAATAGCAACATACTAAACGATCAAGTGCTAAGCTAACGGAATGGGTCAAGTCAATCACATCATTCTCCTAATGATGTGATCCCATTAATCAAATGACAACTCATGTCTATGGTTAGGAAACTTAACCATCTTTGCTTAACGAGCTAGTCAAGTAGAGGCATACTAGTGACACTATGTTTGTCTATGTATTCACACATGTATTATGTTTCCGGTTAATACAATTCTAGCATGAATAATAAACATTTATCATGAAATAAGGAAATAAATAATAACTTTATTATTGCCTCTAGGGCATATTTCCTTCAGTCTCCCACTTGCACTAGAGTCAATAATCTACTTCACATCGCCATGTGTTTTAACATCAGTAGTTCACATCTTTATGTGGTTAACACCCATAGTTCACATCGATATGTGACCAATACCCAAAGGGTTTACTAGAGTCAGTAATCTAGTCCACATCGCTATGTGATGAACACCCAAAGAGTACTAAGGTGTGATCATGTTTTGCTTGTGAGATAATTTTAGTCAACTGGTCTGTCACATTCAGATCCGTAAGTATTTTTGCAAGTTTCTATGTCTACAATGCTCTGCACTGAGCTACTCTAGCTAATAGCTCTCACTTTCAATATGTATCCAGATTGAGATTTAGAGTCATCTGGATGAGTGTCAAAACTTGCATCGACGTAACCCTTTACGATGAACCTTTTGTCATTTCCATAATCGAGAAACATATCCTTATTCCACTAAGGATAATTTTGACCGCTATCCAGTGATCTACTCCTAGATCACTATTGTACTCCTTTGCCAAACTCAGTGGTAGGGTATACAATAGATCTGGTACACAACATGGCATACTTTATAGAACCTATGGCTGAGGCATAGGGAATGACTTTCATTCTCTTTCTATCTTCTGCCGTGGTCGGGCTTTGAGTCTTACTCAATTTCACACCTTGTAACACATGCAAGAACTCTTTCTTTGACTATTCCATTTTGAACCACTTCAAAATCTTGTCAAGGTATGTACTCATTGAAAAAACTTATCAAGCATCTTGATCTATCTCTATAGATCTTGATGCTCAATATGTAAGCAGCTTCACTAAGGTCTTTCATTGAAAAACTCTTATTCAAGTATCCTTTTATGCTATCCAGAAATTCTATATTATTTCCAATCAACAATATGTCATCCACATATAAGATTAGAAATGCTACAGAGCTCCCACTCACTTTCTTGTAAATACAGGCTTCACCACAAGTCTGTATAAAACTATATGCTTTGATCAACTCATCAAAGCGTATATTCCAACTCCGAGATGCTTGCACCAGTCCATAGATGGATCGCTGGAGCTTGCACATTTTGTCAGCATCCTTTGGATCGATAATACCTTCAGGTTGCATCATATACAACTCTTCTTCCAGAAATCCATTCAGGAATGCAGTCTTTACATCCATTTGCCAAATTTCATAATCATAGAATGCGGCAATTGCGAACATGATTCGGACGGACTTAAGCATCGCTATGGGTGAGAAAATCTCACCATAGTCAACACCTTGAACTTTGTCAAAACCTTTTCGACAAGTCTAGCTTTGTAGATAGTAACACTACTATCAGTGTCCGCCTTCCTCTTGAAGATCCATTTATTTTCTATGGCTTACCGATAATCGGGCAAGTCAATCAAAGTCCACACTTTGTTCTCATACATGGATCTCATCTCAGATTTCATGGCCTAAGCCATTTTTAAGGAATCTGGGCTCATCATCGCTTCCTCATAGTTCGTAAGTTCATCATGGTCAAGTAACATGACCTCTAGAATAGGATTACCGTACCACTCTGGTTTACCTACGAGGTTCGGTAGTAACTTGATCTGAAGTTACATGATCATCATCATTAGCTTCCTCACTAGTTGGTGTAGTAGTCACAGGAACAGATTTCTGTGATGAACTACTTTCCAATAAGGGAGCAGGTACAGTTACCTCATCAAGTTCTACTTTCCTCCCACTCACTTCTTTCGAGAGAAACTCCTTCTCTAAAAAGGATCCATTCTTAGCAACGAATATCTTGCCTTTGGATCTGTGATAGAAGGTGTACCCAACTGTCTCCTTTGGGTATCCTATGAAGACACATTTCTCCGATTTGGGTTTGAGCTTATCAGGATGAAACTTTTTCTTATAAGCATCGCAACCCCAAACTTTAAGAACGACAACTTTGGTTTCTTGCCAAACCACAGTTCATACGGTGTCGTCTTAATGGATTTAGATGGTGCCCTTTTTAACGTGAATGCAGCTCTCTCTAATGCATAACCCCAAAACTATAGTGGTGAATCGGTAAGAAACATCATAGATTGTACTATATCCAATAAAGTACGGTTATGACGTTCGGATACACCATTATGCTGTGGTGTTCCAGGTGGCACGAATTTGTGAAACTATTCCACATTGTTTTAATTGAAGACCAAACTTGTAACTAAAATATTTGTCTCCGCGATCAGATCGTAGAAACTTTATTTTCTTGTCACGACGATTTCCACTTCACTCTGAAATTCTTTGAACTTTTCAAATGTTTCAGACTTATGTTTCATCAAGTAGATATACCCATATCTGCTCAAATCATCTGTGAAGGTCAGAAAATAATGATACCCGCCGCGAGCCTCAACACTCATTGGACCGCATACATCAGTATGTATTATTTCCAATAAGTCGGTTGCTCGCTCCATTATTCCGGAAAACGGAGTCTTAGTCATCTTGTCCATGAGGCATGGTTCGCAAGCATCAACTGATTCATAATCAAGTGATTCCAAAAGCCCATCGGCATGGAGTTTCTTCATGCGCTTTACACCAATATGACCTAAACGGTAGTGCCACAAATAAGTTGCACTATCATTATTAACTTTGCATTATTTGGCTTCAATATTATGAATATGTGTATCACTATAATCGAGATCCAACAAACCATTTTCATTGGGTGTATGACCATAGAAGGTTTTATTCATGTAAACAGAACAACAATTATTCTCTAATTTAAATGAATAACCGTATTGCAATAAACATGATCAAATCATATTCATGCTCAACGCACACACCAAATAACGTTTATTTAGGTTCAACACTAATCCCGAAAGTCTAGGGAGTGTGCGATGATGATCATATCAATCTTGGAACCTCTTCCAACACACATTGTCACTTCACCCTTAACTAGTTTCTGTTCATTCTGCAACTCCCGTTTCGAGTTACTTCTCTTAGCAACTAAACCAGTATCAAATACCGAGGGATTGCTTTAAACACTATTAAAGTACACATCAATAACATGTATAACAAATATAACTTGTTCACATTGCCATCCTTCGTATCCGCCAAATACTTGGGGTAGTTCCGCTTCCAGTGACTAGTCCCTTTGCAGTAGAAGCACTTAGTCTCAGGCTTAGGTCCAGACTTGGGCTTCTTCACTTGAGCAGCAACTTGCTTGTCGTTCTTCTTGAAGTTCCCCTTCTTCCCTTGCCCTTTTACTTGAAACTAGTGGTCTCTGTCAACCATCAACAATTGATGTTTTTCTTGATTTCTACCTTCGCCGATTTCAGCATCGCGAAGAGCTCGAGAATTACTTTCGTCATCCCTTGCATATTATAGTTCATCACTAAGTTCTAGTAACTTGGTGATAGTGACTAAACAACTCTGTCAATCACTATCTTATCTGGAAGATTAACTCCCACTTGATTCAAGTGATTGTAGTACTCAGACAATCTGAGCACATGCTCACTGGTTGAGCTATTCTCCTCCATCTTGTAGGCAAAGTACTTGTCAGAGGTCTCATACCTCTCGACTCGGGCATGAGTCTGAAATACCAATTTCAGCTCTTGGAACATCTTATATGCTCCGTGGCGTTCAAATAATTTTTGAAGTCCTGGTTCTAAGCCGTAAATCATGGTGCACTAAACTATCAAGTAGTCATCATACCGAGCTTTGTCAAACGTTCATAACGTCTGCATCTTCTCCTGCAATTGGCCTGTCACCAAGCGGTGCATCAAGTTCATAATTCTTCTGTGCAGCAATGAGGATAATCCTCAGATCACGGATCCAATCCGTATCATTGCTACTAACATCTTTCAACATAGTTTTCTCTAGGAACATATCAAAAATAAAACAGGGGAGCTAAACGCGAGCTATTGATCTACAACATAGATATGCTAATGCTACCAGGACTTAGTTCATGATAAATTTACGTTAAATTAATCATATTACTTAAGAACTCCCACTTAGATAGACATCCCTCTAATCATCTAAGTGATCACGTGATCCAAATCAACTAAACCATAACTGATCATCACGTGAAATGGAGTAGTTTTCAATGGTGAACATCACTACGTTGATCATATCTACTATATGATTCATGCTCGACCTTTTGATCTCAGTGTTCCGAGGCCATATCTGCATATGCTAGGCTCGTCAAGTTTAACCTGAGTATTCTGCGTGTGCAAAACTGGCTCGCACCCATTGTATATGGACGTAGAGCTTATCACACCCGATCATCACGTGGTGTCTGGGCACGACGAACTTTGGCAACGGTGCATACTCAGGGAGAACACTTTTATCTTGAAATTTAGTGAGAGACCATCTTATAATGCTACCGTCAATCAAAGCAAAATAAGATGCATAAAAGATAAACATCACATGCAATCAATATAAGTGATATGATATGGCCATCATCATCTTGTGCTTGTGATCTCCATCTCCGAAGCACCGTCATGACCACCATCGTCACCGGCGCGACACCTTGATCTCCATCGTAGCATCGTTGTCGTCTCGCCAACAATTGCTTCTACGACTATCGCTACTGCTTAGTGATAAAGTAAAGCATTACAGGGCGATTGCATTGCATACAATAAAGCGACAACCATATGGCTCCTGCCAGTTGCCGATAACTCGGTTACAAAACATGATCATCTCATACAATAAAATATAGCATCATGCCTTGACCATATCACATCACAACATGCCCTGCAAAAAAAAGTTAGACGTCCTCTACTTTGTTGTTGCAAGTTTTACGTGGCTGCTACGGGCTGAGCAAGAACCGTTCTTACCTATGCATCAAAACCATAACGATAGTTTGTCAAGTTAGTGAAGTTTTAACCTTCTCAAGGACCGGGCGTAGCCACACTCGGTTCAACTAAAGTTGGAGAAACTGACACCCGCAAGCCACCTGTGTGCAAAGCACGTCGGTAGAACCAGTCTCGCGTAAGCTTACGCGTAATGTCGGTCCGGGCTGCTTCATCCAACAATACCGCCGAACCAAAGTGTGACATGCTGGTAAGCAGTATGACTTGTATCGCCCACAACTCACTTGTGTTCTACTCGTGCATATAACATCAACGCATAAAACCTGGCTCTGATACCACTGTTGGGGAACGTAGTAATTTCAAAAAAAATCCTACGCACACGCAAGATCATGGTGATGCATAGCATCGAGAGGGGAGAGTGTGTCCATGTACCCTCGTAGACCGAAAGCGCAAGCGTTAGCACAACGCGGTTGATGTAGTTGTACGTCTTCACGATCCGACCGATCAAGTACCGAACGCACGGCACCTCCGAGTTCTGCACACGTTCAACTCGATGACGACCCTCGAACTCCGATCCAGCCGAGCATTGAGGGCGAGTTCCGTCAGCACGATGGCGTGGTGACGATGATGATGTTCTACCGACGCAGGGCTTCGCCTAAGCACCGCTACCATATTATCGAGGTGGACTATGGTGGAGAGGGGCACGGCACATGGCTAAAAGATCAAGAGATCAATTGTTGTGTCTATGGGGTTCCCCTCTCCTCCGTATATAAAGGGGGAGGAGAGGGCCGGCCAAGGGGAGGAGGCGCGCCCATGGGGGGAGTCCTACTCCCACAGGGAGTAGGACTCCTCCTTTTCCTATTTGGAGAGGGAGAGGGAAGGAAGAGGAAGGAAGGAAAGGGGGGCCGGTCCCCTTCCCAATTCGGATTGGGCTTGGGGGGGCGCCCCCCCTCCCTTGCTCCTTTCCCCTCCTTTCCACTAAAGCCCATTAAGGCCCATATACCTCCCGGGGGTTCCGATAACCTCCAGGAGCTCCGGTATTATCCCGATCTCACCCAGAACCATTCTGGTATCCAAATATAGTCGTCCAATATCGATCTTTACGTCTCGACCATTTCGAGACTCCTCGTCATGTCCGTGATCACATCCAGGACTCCGAACAACCTTCGGTACATCAAAACACATAAACTAATAATATAACCGTCATCGACCTTTAAGCGTGCGGACCCTACGGGTTCGAGAACTATGTAGACATGACCGAGACACGTCTCCGGTCAATAACCAATAGCGGAACCTGGATGCTCATATTGCCTCCCACATATTCTACGAAGATCTTTATCGGTCAAACCGCATAGCAACATACGTTGTTCCCTTTGTCATCAGTATGTTACTTGCCCGAGATTTGATCGTCGGTATCTCAATACCTAGTTCAATCTCGTTACCAGCAAGTCTCTTTACTCGTTCTGTAATACATCATCCCTCAACTAACTCATTAGTTGCAATGCTTGCAAGGCTTAAGTGATGTGCATTACCGAGTGGGCCCAGAGATACCTCTCCGACAATCGGAGTGACAAATCCTAATCTCGAAATACGCCAACCAAACCAGTACCTTCGGAGACACCTGTAGAGCACCTTTATAATCACCCAGTTACATTGTGACGTTTGGTAGCACACAAAGTGTTCCTCCGGTAAACGGGAGTTGCATAATCTCATAGTCATAGGAACATGTATAAGTCATGAAGAAAGCAATAGCAACATACTAAACGATCAAGTGCTAAGCTAATGGAATGGGTCAAGTCAATCACATCATTCTCCTAATGATGTGATCCCGTTAATCAAATGACAACGCATGTCTATGGTTAGGAAACTTAACCATCTTTGATTAACGAGCTAGTCAGGTAGAGGCATACTAGTGATACTATGTTTGTCTATGTATTCACACATGTATTATGTTTCCGGTTAATACAATTCTAGCATTAATAATACACATTTATCGTGAAATAAGGAAATAAATAATAACTTTATTATTGCCTCTAGGGTATATTTCCTTCATTGACAACCCCTTTATCGCGTTGGGTGCAAGTGTTTGATTGTTTGTGCAGGTGCTACTTCTTGAGCTTGCGTTGTCTTTTCCCTTGAAGAGGAAAGGGTGATGCAGCAAAGTAGAGATAAGTATTTCCTCAGTTTGAGAACCAAGGTATCAATCCAGTAGGAGACAACGCATAAATCACCAATACCTGCACAAACAATCAGACAACTTGCACCCAACGCGATAAAGGGGTTGCCAATCCCTTCACGATTACTTGCAAAAGTGAGATCTGATAGAGATAGATGGAAGTAAACAAACGGTAAAGTAAATACTTTTTGGTATTGTTTATAGATCGGAAAGTAAAAGATTGAAAAATAGTAGATCGGAAACTTATATGATGGAAAATAGACCCGAGGGCCATAGGTTCCACTAGAGGCTTCTCTCAACATAGCAAATAATACGGTGGATGACCAAATTACTGCTGAGCAATTGATAGAAAAGCGCAAAGTTATGACGATATCTAAGGCAATGATTATGAAATATAGGCATCACGTATGTCTCAAGTAGACCGAAACAATTCTGCATCTACTACTATTACTCCACACATCGACCACTATCCACCATGCATCTAGAGTATTAAGTTCATAAAGAACGGAGTAACGCATTAAGTAAGATGACATAATGTAGAGGAATTAAATCAAGCAATATGATGAAAACCCCATCTTTTTATCATCGATGGCAACAATACAATATGTGCCTTGCTGCCCCTATTGTCACTGGGAAAGAACACTGCAAGATTGAACCCAAAGCTAAGCACTTCTCCCATTGCAAGAAAAATCAATTTAGTTGGCCAAACCAAACCGATAGTTCGAAGAGAATTACAAAGATATCAAATCATGCAAAAAAAGTATTTGGAGAAGATTCAAATAATATTCATAGATAAGCTGATCATAAATCCACAATTCATCGGTTCTCGGTAGACACACTGCAAAAAGAGTATTACATCGGATAGATCTCCAAGAACATCGAGGAGAACATGGTATTGAGAATCAAAGAGAGAGAAGAAGTCATCTAGCTACTAGCTATGGACCCATATGTCTGTGGTAAACTACTCACGCTTCATCGAAAGGGCAATAGAGTTGATGTAGAAGCCCTCCGTGATCGAATCCCCCTCCGGCAGGGTGCCGGAAAAGGTGCCTAGAAGGGATCTCACGGGTACAGAAGGTTGCGATGGTGGAAAAGTGTTTTCATGGTCTCCTCTGGTGGTTTGGGAATATATGTGAATATATAGGCTAAAGAATTAGGTCACGAGGGTCACAGGTGGCCCACAAGACAAGGGGCGCGCCCTCCACCCTTGTGGCCGCCTCGTGGCTCCTCCGACTTCATCCCCAAGTCTCCTGGGTGTCTTTTGGTCCAAGAAAAATCATCGCGAAGGTTTTATTCCGTTTGGACTCTGTTTGGTATTCCTTTTCTGCAAAACTCAAAAACAAGGAAAAAACAGAAACTGACACTGGGCTCTAAGTTAAAAGGTTAGTCCCCAAAATAATATAAAATAGCATATTAATGCATATAAAACATCCAAAACAGATAATATAATAGCATGGAACAATAAAAATTTATAGATATATGGGAGACGTATCAAGCATCCCCAAGCTTAATTCTTGCTCGTCCTCGAGTAGGTAAATGATAAAAACAGAATTTTTGATGTGGAATGCTACCTATCATATCTATCCATGTAATTTTTTCTGTACTGTGGCATGAATGTTCAAATCCATAAGATTCAAAACAAAAGTTTAATATTTACATAAAAACAATAATACTTCAAGCCTACAAACAAGGCAATTATGTCTTCTCCAAATAACATGGCCGAAGAAAGCTTGTCCCTACAAAATCATATAGTCTGGCTATGCTCCATCTTCATCACACAAAATATTCAAATTATGGCCAACCCCGATGACAAGCCAAGCAACTGTTTCATACTTTTGATGTTCTCAAACTTTTTCAACTTTCACACAATACATGAGCGTGAGCCATGGACATAGCCCTATAGGTGGAATAGAATATGGTGGTTGTGGAGAAGACAAAAAGAAAGAGATAGTCTCACGTCAACTAGGCGTATCAACGGGCTATGGAGATGCCCATCAATAGATAGCAATGTGAGTGAGTAGGGATTGCCATGCAATGGATGCACCAGAGCTATAAGTTTATGAAAGCTCAAAAAGAAACTAAGTGGGTGTGCATCCAATTCGCTTGCTCACGAAGACCTAGGATAATTTGAGGAAGCCCATCATTGGAATATACAAGCCAAGTTCTATAATGAAATTCCCACTAGTATATGAAGGTGACAACATAGGAGACTCTCTATCATGAAGATCATGGTGCTACTTTGAAGCACAAGTGTGGTAAAAGGATGGTAACATTACCCCTTCTCTCTTTTCTCTCATTTTTTTATTTGGGCCTTCTCTCATTTTTTGGCCTCTTTTTTTCGTCCGGAGTCTCATCCCGACTTGTGGGGGAATCATAGTCTCCATCATCCTTTCCTCACATGGGACAATGCTCTAATAATGAAGATCATCATACTTTTATTTACTTACAACTCGATACTTAGAACAAAATATGACTCTATATGAATGCCTCCTGCGGTGTACCGGGATGTGTAATGAATCAAGAGCGACAAGTATGAAAGAATTATGAACAGTGGCTTTGCCACAAATATGATGTCAACTACATGATCATGCAAAGCAATATGACAATGATGAAGTGTTTTATAATAAACGGAACGGTGGAAAGTCGCATGGAAATATATCTCGGAATGGCTATGGAAATGCCATAATAGGTAGGTATGGTGGCTGTTTTGAGGAAGGTATATGGTGGGTGTATGGTACGGGCAAAAGTTGCGCGGTACTAGAGAGGCTAGTAATGGTGGAAGGGTGAGAGTGCGTATAATCCATGGACTCAACATTAGTCATAAAGAACTCACATACATATTGCAAAAATATATTGTTATCGAAACGAAGTACTACGCGCATGCTCCTAGGGAGATATATTGGTAGGAAAAGACTATCGCTCGTCCCCGACCGCCACTCATAAGGAATACAATCAACAAATAAATCATGCTCTGACTTCATCACATAACGGTTCACCATACGTGCATGCTACGGGAATCACAAACATTAACACAAGTATTTCTCCAATTCACAATTACTTACTAGCATGACTCTAATATCACCATCTTTATATCTCAAAACAATCATAAGGAATCAAACTTCTCATAGTATTCAATGCACTTTATATGAACGTTTTTATTATATCCCTCTTGGATGCCTATCATATTAGGACTAAATTTATAACCAAAGCAAATTACCATGCTGTTTAGAGACTCTCAAAACAATATACGTGAAGCATGAGAGTTCAAAAATTTCTATAAAATAGAACCACCGCCGTGCTCTAAAAAGATATAACTGAAGCACTAGAGCAAAATTGCGTAGCTCAAAAGATATAAGTGAAGCACATATATAGAGTATTCTAATAAATCACGGTTCGTGCGTGTCCCTCTCAAAAGGTGTGTACAACAAGGATGATTGTGGAAAACTAAAAAGCAAAGACTCAAATCATACAAGATGCTCCAAGCAAAACACATATCATGTGGTGAATAAAAATATAGCCTCAAGTAAAGTTACTGATAGACGAAGATGAAAGAGGGGATGCCTTCCGGGGCATCCCCAAGCTTAGGCTCTTGGTTGTCCTTGAATATTAACTTGGGGTGCCTTGGGAATCCCCAAGCTTAGGCTCTTGCCACTCCTTATTCCATAGTCCATCAAATCCTTACCCAAAACTTGAAAACTTCACAACACAAAATTCAACAAAAAATCTTATAAGCTCCGTTAGTATAAGAAAATAAATCACCACTTTTGGTACTGTTGTGAACTCATTCTTTATTTATATTGGTGTAATATCTACTGTATTCCAACTTTTCCATGGTTCATACCCCCGATACTGAAGGAAATATGCCCTAGAGGCAATAATAAAGTTGTTATTTTATATTTCCTTATATCATGATAAATGTTTATTATTCATGCTAGAATTGTATTAACCGGAAACTTGATACATGTGTGGATACATAGACAAAACACCCTGTCCCTAGTCAGTTTCTGTTTTTTTTGCCTATTTCAGTGTTTTGCAGAAAAGGAATACCAAACAGAATGAAACCTTCGCGACGATCTTTCTTGCAACAAACGCAATCCAGAAGACTTGGATTTGAAGTCTGGAACTCCGTGAGGCGGCCACGAGGCAGGAGGGCGCGCCCAGGGGAGTAGGCGCGCCCCCACCCTCGTGGGCCCCACGGAGCTCCACCGGCGTACTACTTTCGCTTATATATACTCTTATACCCTAAAAACATCAGGGGGAGCCACGAAACCACTTTTCCACCACCGCAACCTTCTATACCCGTGATATCCCATCTTGGGGCCTTTTCCGGTGATATGCCGGAGGGAGAATCGATCACGGAGGGCTTCTACATCAACACCATAGCCTCTCCGATGTAGCGTGAGTAGTTTACCACAGACCTTCGGGTCCATAGTTATTAGCTAGATAGCTTCTTCTCTCTCTTTGGTTCTCAATACAAAGTTCTCCTCGATGTTCTTGTAGATCTATTCGATGTAATACTTTTTGCGGTGTGTTTGCCGAGATCCGATGAATTGTGGATTTATGATCAAGATTATCTATGAATAATATTTGGTTCTTCTCTGAATTCTTATATGCATGATTTCATATCTTTGCAAGTCTCTTCGAATTATCGGTTTAGTTTGGCCTACTAGATTGATCTTTCTTGCAATGGGAGAAGTGCTTAGCTTTGGGTTCAATCTTGCGGTGTCCTTTCCCAGTGACAGTAGGAGCAGCAAGGCACGTATTGTATTGTTGCCATCGAGGATAAAGAGATGGGGTTTATATCATATTTCTTCAGTTTATCCCTCTACATCATGTCATCTTGCTTAATGCGTTACTCTGTTCTTATGAACTTAATACTCTAGATGCATGCTGGATAGCGGTCGATGTGTGGAGTAATAGTAGTAGATGCAGAATCGTTTCAGTCTACTTGACACGGACGTGATGCCTATATTCATGATCATTGCCTAGATATTCTCATAATTATGCACTCTTTTATCAATTGCTCGGCAGTAATTTGTTCACCCACCGTAGTATATGCTATCATGAGAGAAGCCACTAGTGAAACCTATGGCCCCCGGGTCTATTTTCCATCATATAATCTTCTATTTTACATCATATTAGTTTCCCGTCAATTTTCCTATTTCTGTCGCCATTTATTTTGCAATCTTTACTTTCCAATCTATACAACAAAAATACCAAAAATATTTACTCTACTATCTTTATTAGATCTCACTTTTGCGAGTGACTGTGAAGGGATTGACAACCCCTTTATCGCGTTGGTTGCAAGGTTCTTGATTGTTTGTGCAGGTACTAGGTGACTTGCGTGTAATCTCCTATTGGATTGATACCTTGGTTCTCAAAAACTGAGGGAAATACTTACGCTACTTTGCTGCATCACCCTTTCCTCTTCAAGGGAAAACCAACGCATGCTCAAGAGGTAGCAAGAAGGATTTCTGGCGCCGTTGCCGGGGAGATCTACGCTCAAGTCAAGACATACCAAGTACCCATCATAAACTCTTCTCCCTCGCATTACATTGTTTGCCATTCGCCTCTCATTTTCCTCTCCCCCACTTCTAGAACGATTTTCCAAAACCCTTTGCGCTTTCTTCGCCTCTCTCCCGTTCGCCTCTTTTCGCTTGCTTTTTGTGTGTTCATTTTTAGTGCGGTTTGTTGCCATCATGTCTGAAACTGGGGAGGTTATCATTGAAAAGGATAACAGTAACAACGGGGGAAACTTTGATGCTTTTGATAATCCTCATGAAGAACTTACTATTTTACACACTAAAAAGTTTCGGATTGGTAGTGGAAATATTATTGGAAAAGGAGTAATTCAATATTTCTTTACTTGTGTCGGTGCTCTGACCACTATGGGTGGGTCTATTCTTCATAGAACTAGTAGTCTTGCGGATGCTATATCTTTGCTCGTAGTTGAACTTGAAAGACAATTTATTCATATGCATCCTTGCATACAAAGGATTTTTCTAGAATTTTCCAATATTGAGCATTCTTCTGTTAAGAGAGCAGCTACTATCTTTTTAGCACATGAGTTCAGATTTATAATGAAAGAGGGCAATGAATTTTTTGCACATTATAGGGTGGATGCTGGCCGTCCTCCCATAGAAGCTATCCTTTTAATCAAGAAGACATAATGCGTTTACGATCGTTAGATCATGTTGCTTATAATGAAAACCTTAGAAAGAAGGTTCCTACCGATGTTCTAGTTGATAGGATTTCTTAACTTAATGATAATTTTGCTATTCAGGACAGTGGGTTAGGTTTTTCTCTTGAACAAAGGCTCATGACTTTTTGCCAAAAGAATGCTCATAATGATGAATTGGTTGTGCAATATGAGGGGCCAAAGGAGGAACCAATACCTACCGAGCTTGATCTTGGGGATTTTTGTCCCATTAAATTTAGCCCATTTGATTACTTTTTCCTGCCACAGAGAAATCTTGTTGTTGAACATAGGGAATATGAGATGAGTTTTCTCGATTTGCCCTATCATTATTATGGCAATACCTAGATCTATTCTTGTTTTTATGCCTAGCTAGGGGCGTTAAACGATAGCGCTTGTTGGGAGGAAACCCGATTTTATTTTTGTTCCTTGCTTTTTGTTCCTGTTTAGTAATAAATAATTCATATAGCCTCTGTTTAGATGTGGTTTTATGTTTTAATTAGTGTTTGTGCCAAGTAGAACCTTTGGGAAGGCAAAGGTGAAGTCTTTGCAATCTTGCTGTAAAAAACAGAAACTTTTGCGCTCACGTGATTAGATGCCGTTTTTTTACTGGAGAGTGCTTTTAGGTTGATTCTTTTGGCAGATGGTTAATAGACAAATTCCTCACGTCCACCAATTTATTTCAGAATTTTTGGAGTTCCAGAAGTATTCGTTTGATACAGATTGCTACAGACTATTCTGTTTTGACAGATTCGGTTTTTTGTGTGTTGTTTGCTTATTTTGATGAATCTATGAGTAGTATCGGGGGGTATGAACCATAGAGAAGTTGGAATACAGTAGTTTTAACACCAATATAAATAAAGAATGAGTTCATAACAGTACCTTAAAGTGGTGGTTTATTTTCTTATACTAATGGAGCTCATGAGATTTTCTGTTTAAGTTTTGTGTTGTGAAGTTTTCAAGTTTTGAGTAAGATTTGATGGATTTTGGAATAAGGAGTGGCAAGAGCCTAAGATTGGGGATGCCCAAGGCATCCCAAGGTAAAATTCAAGGACAACCAAAAGCCTAAGCTTGGGGATGCCCCGGAAGGCATCCCCTCTTTCGTCTTCGTCTATCGTTAACTTTACTTGAGGCTATATTTTTATTCACCACATGATATGTGTTTTGCTTGGAGCGTCTTGTATGATTTGGGTCTTTGATTTTTAGTTTACCAAAATCATACTTCCTGTACACACCTTTTGGAGAGACACGCATGAATTGGAATTTATTAGAATACTCTGTGTGCTTCACTTATATCTTTTGAGCTAGATAATTTTGCTCTAGTGCTTCACTTATATCTTTTTAGCGTGCGGTGGTGGTTTTATTTTATAGAAATTATTGGTCTCTCATCCTTCACTTATATTATTTTGAGAGTCTTTAGAACAGCATGGTAATTTGCTTTGGCTATAAAATTAGCCCTAAGATGATGAGCATCCAAGATGGGTATAATAAAAACTATCATATAAAGTGCATTGAATACTATGAGAAGTTTGATTCATTATGATTGTTTTGAGATATTAAGATGGTGATGTTAGAGTCATGCTAGTTGAGTAGTTGTGAATTTGAGAGATACTTGTGTTAAAGTTTGTGATTCCCGTAGCATGCACGTATGGTGAACTGTTATGTGATGAAGTCGGAGCATGATTTATTAATTGAGTGGCGGTCGGGGAGGAGCGATGGTCTTTTCCTACCAATCTATCCCCCTAGGAGCATGCGCATAGTACTTTGTTTCGATGACTAATAGATTTTTTCAATAAGTATGTGAGTTCTTTATGACTAATGTTGAGTCCATGGATTATACGCACTCTCACCCTTCCACCATTGCTAGCCTCTCTAATATCACGCACCTTTCGCCGGTATCATACACCCACCATATACCTTCCTCAAAACAGCCACTATACCTACCTATTATGGCATTTCCATAGCCATTCCGAGATATATTGCCATGCGACTTTCCACCGTTCCGTTTATTATGACACGCTCCATAATTCTC
This sequence comes from Triticum aestivum, assembly GCF_018294505.1. Taxonomy (NCBI): domain Eukaryota; kingdom Viridiplantae; phylum Streptophyta; class Magnoliopsida; order Poales; family Poaceae; genus Triticum; species Triticum aestivum. The sequence continues at coordinate 105,537,963 of NC_057802.1, forward strand.
ATATTGCTTTGCATGATCATGTAGTTGTCATCGTATTTGTGGCAAAGCCACCGTTCATAATTTTTCATGCATGTCACTCTTGAATCATTGCACATCGCGGTACACCGCCGGAGGCATTCACATAAAGTCATATTTTGTTCTAAGTATTGAGTTGTAATTCTTGAGTTGTAAATAAATAAAAGTGTGATGATCATCATTATTAGAGCATTGTCCCAGTGAGGAAAGGATGGTCGAGACCATGATTCCACCACAAGTCGGGATGAGACTCCGGACGAAAACAAAGAGGCCATAAAAAAAGAGAAAGGCCCAAATAAAAAAATGAGAGAAAAAGAGAGAAGGGACAATGCTACTATCCTTTTACCACACTTATGCTTCAAAGTAGCACCATGATCTTCATGATAGAGAGTCTCCTATGTTGTTACTTTTATACTAGTGGGAATTTTACATTATAGAACTTGGCTTGTATATTCCAATGATGGGCTTCCTCAAATTGCCCTAGGTCTTCGTGAGCAAGCAAGTTGGATGCACACCCACTTAGTTTCTTTTGTTGAGCTTTCATACACTTATAGCTCTAGTGCATCCGTTGCATGACAATCCCTACTCACTCACATTGATATCTATTGATGGGCATCTCCATAGCCCGTTGATACACCTAGTTGATGTGAGACTATCTTCTCCTTTTTGTCTTCTCCACAACCACCATTCTATTCCACCTATAGTGCTATGTCCATGGCTCACACTCATGTATTGCGTGAAGATTGAAAAAGTTTGAGAACATCAAAAGTATGAAACAATTGCTTAGCTTGTCATCGGGGTTGTGCATGATTAAATACTTTGTGTGATGAAGATAGAGCATAGCCAGACTATATGATTTTGTAGGGATAACTTTCTTTGGCCATGTTATTTTGAGAAGACATGATTGCTTTATTAGTATGCTTGAAGTGTTATTGTTTTTATGTCAATATTAAACTTTTATTTTGAATCTTATGGATCTGAACATTCATGCCACAATAAAGAGAATTACATTGAAAATTATGCTAGGTAGCATTCCACATCAAAAATTCTGTTTTTATCATTTACCTACTCGAGGACGAGCAAGAATTAAGCTTGGGGATGCTTCATACGTCTCCAACGTATCTATAATTTTTGATTATTCCATGCTATTATATTATCTGTTTTGGATGTTTAATGGGCTTTAATATGCTCTTTTATATTATTTTTGGGACTAACCTATTAACCGAAGGCCCAGTGTCAGTTTCTGTTTTTTTGCCTATTTCAGTGTTTTGCAGAAAAGGAATACCAAACGGAATCCAAACGGAATGAAACCTTCGCGATGATCTTTCTTGGAACAAACGCAATCCAGACTACTTGGAGTTGAAGTATGGAACTCCGCGAGACGGCCACGAGGTAGGAGGGCGCCCCCCACCCTCGTGGGCCCCACGGAGCTCCACCGACGTACTTCTTTCGCATATATATACTCTTATACCCTAAAAACATCAGGGGGAGCCATGAAACCACTTTTCCACCGCCGCAACCTTCTGTATCCGTGATATCCCATCTTGGGGCCTTTTCCGGCGATCTGCCGGAGGGGGAATCAATCACGGAGGGCTTCTACATCAACACCATAGCCTCTCTGATGAAGCATGAGTAGTTTACCACAGACCTTCGGGTCCATAGTTATTAGCTAGATGGCTTCTTCTCTCTCTTTGGTTCTCAATACAAAGTTCTCCTCGATGTTCTTCGAGATCAATTCGATGAAATACTTTTTGCGGTGTGTTTGCCGAGATCCGATGAATTGTGGATTTATGATCAAGATTATCTATGAATAATATTTGGTTCTTCTATGAGTTCTTATATGCATGGTTTGATATCTTGACAAGTCTCTTCGAATTATTGGTTTAGTTTGGCCTACTAGATTGATCTTACTTGCAATGGGAGAAGTGCTTAGCTTTGGGTTCAATCTTGCGGTGTCCTTTCCCAGTGACAGTAGGGGCAGCAAGGCACGTATTGTATTGTTGCCATCGAGGATAAAAAGATGGGGTTTATATCATATTGCTTGAGTTTATCCCTCTACATCATGTCATCTTGCTTAATGCGTTACTCTGTTCTTATGAACTTAATACTCTAGATGCATGCTGGATAGCGGTCGATGTGTGGAGTAATAGTAGTAGATGCAGAATCGTTTCGGTCTACTTGACACGGACATGATGCCTATATTCATGATCATTGCCTAGATATTCTCATAATTATGCGCTCTTTTATCAATTGCTCGGCACTAATTTGTTCACTCACCGTAATATATGCTATTATGAGAGAAGCTATTAGTGAAACCTATGGCCCCCGGGTCTATTTTCCATCATATAATCCTCTATTTTACATCATATTAGTTTCCCGTCAATTTGCCAATTTCTGTCGTCGTTTATTTTGCAATCTTTACTTCCCAATCTATACAACAAAAATACCAAAAATATTTACTCTACTATCTTTATTAGATCTCACTTTTGTGAGTGACCGTGAAGGGATTGACAAACCCTTTATCGCGTTAGTTGCAAGGTTCTTGATTGTTTGTGTAGGTACTAGGTGACTTGCGTGTAATCTCCTACTAGATTGATACCTTGGTTCTCAAAAACTGAGGTAAATACTTGCGCTACTTTGCTGCATCACCCTTTCCTCTTCAAGGGAAAACCAACACATGCTCAAGAGGTAGCAGTAAGCCTCTACTAGACTAGCTTGTTAATCAAAGATGGTTAAGTTTCCTAACCATCTACATGTGTTGTCATTTGATGAATGGGATCACATCATTGTAGCGACCCGACCCGAATGGATCAAGTCTCTGTGCTTAAGTGTCATCCCTGGATCGGTATGCTGACACACACAGTACTCGAGGATTTATAACAGAGGTAAATCACATGTATAAAGTAACGTAAATACTATTACCTCAATCCAAATAGCGGAAGTAACAAGGTTGTGGATTCCCATCAACACCAACGGCAAAGTTGAGTGTAGAAATCGTAACCCTAACGTATCACTTACTCGTTGTAAGAATCCTGCAACATGAAACGTTGCAGCCCGAAAACGGGTCAGCACATGGAATATGCTGGCAAATTAACACCATAGAGAAATGCTGAACAAGGGCTATCACTACATGCATATATGGCTGGTGGAAAAGCTCTATGGTTATAATGTTTTTGCGAAAAGCCAATTTTTCCCTACTGCAAAGGAATAAATTTTATTTAACTATCATGGTGGTTGTGAAACATTGAGATGGTTGACAACATCTCAATCCCAATTAAGTATCATCACTAACCCAACAATATTAATTAAAGTAACATGATGAGATCAATATGAATATCCAAAGACCAGAGACTCAAAGTTGTCCATAACAGGGGACACGGCTAATCATGATTAGTTTGTACACTCTGCAGAGGTTTGTGCACTTTTCCCACAAGACTCGATCGCCTCCGCTTGGTTCTCGCACTACATGATGTTTGAGAAACGGATGACCGAGACATAGTCTTTCAGAAGCGTTTGCACCTTACGATGTGATAGACCGTACCACCTACATCCCCTACATCTGCTAGTCTACCACTGTAAGAGTTCACACAATTTAATCAACTATGCTAGAGCCCATAATAGCATGTGGCTGCACACGGAAGTTTCTAGCATGAATAATCTCATGATCCCTTTGAGCCTGGGTGGCGGTCCGAAAGAAAAATAGGCAATCCTGGAATACCTAGGTACCTCAATCCACCCAGATGTGAGTTTTAGTTGCCACCTTAAGTAAACCATTAATTAACAATCTCTCATCTGTCGTGAATATCTCTCAACCCAATCCACGTCTACGAGCATAGCATAGCAGTATAAGCAAAACGTAGAAGTAACTCCCAAGGGTTTGATAATAAACAAGTGATAGGTAGTACCTCAACTACTTCCCAATTCCCACAATTTAATTAGATCCTAACCATGCAATGTTTGAGAGTTGAATCTAATGCATAAAAACTTAGTATGAAAGGGATATGATCAAAGTGTCACTTGCCTACAATGTTGATGAAGATGATTCGCACTCATAATGCTTGATAGTTCTACTCGTCACACTCCGTTCAATCTATCATGAGCAAGCAATAATAACCACACATAAGCAATCACTCAAAAGATCGAGAAGAACAAAGAAGATACTTCGGAAAACACCAAAACCAAGCAATTAACTCTTGCAACATAAAACAATTTCTAACAGTACCAAAATTATGTGAATTTGGCCTTATCAGAAAGTTTAGGTCAAGAGCTTCGCTTTGCAAAAAGAATCAACTCAAACAGAGTTACGGAACTTAAGTTATGAACAAAAGAAGTTTGAATTCAAATCTGATCTAATTCAAATTTTTAAAACTTTCAAAAGCATGTTCAAGTTGTTTTACTGGATAGAGGGGATCATAACGAAGAAGTGGGCGTTGGTTTCATCTAATTCTGACTAACGAGCAAAAAGTTATCGTCGTTTGAAAACCAGGGGCTGATCTGTAAAGAAAATATTCACGATTGGGTCCCTAGCCGAAATTAAAAAGAAAAAGAAAAAAAAATTTACCGATCGAACGTTCGCTGCCGAACGCTATCTAACGAATCTGTTCACTAGAGCTACTTAAACAGAAAACGTTCATTACATAACTAAACTAAATAAAAAACTGGTTTTTTAACCAAAACCGCAACTTTAAAATAAAACCGGTTCGGACTGGGCGGTTTTACCGGACCGGAAGAAAACCGGCAGTTAGAGTCGGGTTCGGGCGCCGGCGAGTTGGTGAGTCCGGGCAGCGGCG